>NC_141873.1:330304792-330623542 GCF_056163025.1 Triticum urartu | reverse complement strand
TTAATTTCCATGCTTGTAGTAGTAATTAAAAAGAAAACCCAAAAATATTTCCTGTTCTTCTTTTGCTTGTTGGGAGCTTTCCCGTGTAAATAGTTTTATTTCTTTTCTTTTCTTTGGGGGTCGATAGGAGAAGGCCATGATTAAATTGTTGAAGTGGCTCTTATATGCATTAATGTTGATTTGACAAAAGAGCCCATATTGCCTTGTCTTCTCCTGTTTATTGAATGCTTGCAGATTCCAGCTTAGTCCAATGCACGTGCACTACTATTATTATTCACACTATTCGGTCGTGCAAGTGAAAGGCAATTATGACGATATATGATGGACTGACTGAGATGAGAAAAGCTGGTATGAACTCGACCTCTTTTGTTTTTGTAAATATGATTAGTTCATCGTTCATGATTCAGCCTATTATGAATAAACATGTTTGCAATGACATCTAGAGATCATAGTTTCTTGTGCCATGCTTGATTAGCTATGAGTTATAATGGTTACCTTGCATGCCAACATGCTATTGAGATGGTTATGATGTGGTATGATAGGGTGGTATCCTCCTCTGAATGATTTAAGTGACTTGACTTGGCGCATGTTCACGCATGTAGTTGAAACAAAATCAACATAGCCTTCACGATATTTATGTTCATGGTGGATTATATCCTACTCATGCTTGCATTCGGTGTTGATTAATTTTAATGCATGTTCATGACTGTTGTCGCTCTGTAGCCGGTCGCTTCCCAGTCTTTTGCTAGCCTTCACCTGTACTAAGCGGGAATACTGCTTGTGCATCCAATCCCTTAAACCCCAAAGTTATTCCATATGAGTCCACTATACCTACCTATATACGGTATGTACCTACCGTTCCAAGTAAATTTGTATGTGCCAAACTCTAAACCTTCAAATAAATATCCTATTTTGTATGCTCGAATAGCTCATGTATCAACTAGGGCTGTCTGTATCTTCCATGTTAGGCGGGTTATTCTCAAGAGGAGTGGACTCCGTTCCTCACTCACGAGATAAATGGCTGGTCACTGGGATGCCCAGTCCGATGCTTTATGCAAACTAAATGAAAATAATTGCAAACAAAACTCCCCCTGGGACTCTTGTTAGTTGGAGGCACTCGTTATTTCGAGCAAGCCATGGATTGATGCCTGTTGGTGGAAGGGGGAGTATAAACTTTACCATTCTGTTTGGGAACCGCCTATAATGTGTGTAGCATGGAAGATATCGCCATTTCTTGGTTGTTATGTTGAAAATGAAAGTATACCGCTCAAAATATTATTCACCTCTATTTCAAAATCGAGCTTTGGCACCTCTACAAATCCCTGCTTCCCTCTACGAAGGGCCTATCTATTTACTTTTATGCTGAGTCATCATCCTCTTATTAAAAAGCACAAGTTGGAGAGCACTGCTGTCATTTGCATTCATTACTGTTAGTTTACATTGAGTATGACTTGACTGGATCTCTTTTACCATGAATTACAATGTCTAGTCAGTCCTTGGTCTTTGAAGGTGCTCTGCATTTATGTTTTGCGGTCTCAGAAAGGGCTAGCGAGATACCATCTTGTTATATCATAGTATGATTGTTTTGAGAAAGTGTTGTCATCCGAGATTTATTATTATGGCTCACTAGTTGATTATGCTATTGATATGAGTAAACTTGAGACCTATGCATTATTGTGAATGTGGTTAGTTATAATCTTTGCTGAAAACTTGAATGCCGGCTTTACATATTTACAACAACAAGAGCAAACAGAGTTTGTAAAAGTTTTTCTTTATCACTTTTAGTTTTTCAACTGAATTGCTTGAGGACAAGAAAATGTTTAAGCTTGGTGGAGTTGATACGTCTGCAATGTATCTACTTTTCCAAACACTTTTGCCCTTGTTTTGGACTCTAACTTGCATGATTTGAATGGAACTAACCCGGACTGACGCTGTTTTCAGCATAATTACCATGGTGTTATTTATGTGCAGGAGCAAACATTCTCGGAATGACCTAAAATTTCACGGAGCCACTTTTCAGAAAATAAGAAAAATACCTGCAAAAGATGAAGGCCAGGGGGCCCACCACCTCCCCACGAGGGTGGGGGCGCGCCGGCCCCCTAGGGCGCCCCTACCTCGTGGGCCCCCTATTGCCTCTCCGACTCCAACTCCAACTCTATATATTGTGTTTCGGGGAGAAAAAACCAAAGAGAACAAATCATCGCATTTTACGATACGGAGCCGCCGCCAAGCCCTAAAACCTCTCGGGAGGGCTGATCTGGAGTCCGTTCGGGGCTTCGGAGAGGGGAATCCGTCGCCATCGTCATCATCAACCATCCTCCACCACCAATTTCATGATGCTCACCGCCGTGCGTGAGTAATTCCATCGTAGGCTTGCTGGACGGTGATGGGTTGGATCGGATCTATCATGTAATCGAGTTAGTTTTGTTAGGGTTTGATCCCTAGTATCCACTATGTTCTGACATTGATGTTGTTATGACTTTGGTATGCTTAATGCTTGTCACTAGGGCCCGAGTGCCATGATTTCAGATCTGAACCTATTATGTTTTCATCAATATATGAGAGTTCTGGATCCTATCTTGCAAGTCTATAGTCACCTATTATGTGTTATGATCCGTTAACCCCGAAGTGACAATAATCGGGATACTTACCGGTGATGACCGTAGTTTGAGGAGTTCATGTATTCACCATGTGTTAATGCTTTGTTCTGGTTCTCTATTAAAAGGAGGCCTTAATATCCCTCAGTTTCCGTAAGGACCCCGCTGCCACGGGAGGGTAGGACAAAAGATGTCATGCAAGTTCTTTTCCATAAGCACGTATGACTATGTTCGGAATACATGCCTACATTATATCAATGAATTGGAGCTAGTTCCGTGTCACCCTAGGTTATGACTGTTACATGATGAACCACATCCGGCATAATTCTCCATCACTGATCCATTGCCTATGAGCTTTCCATATATTGTTCTTCGCTTATTTACTTTCCCGTTGCTATTGCTATCATCACTACAAAATACCCAAAACATTGCTTTTACTACCGTTACCTTTTGTTACCGCTATCACTACTATCATATTACTTTGCTACTAAATACTTTGCTATAGATATTAAGTTTCCAGGTGTGGTTGAATTGACAACTCAGCTGCTAATACTTGAGAATATTCTTTGGCTCCCCTTGTGTCGAATCAACAAATTTGGGTTGAATACTCTACCCTCGAAAACTGTTGCGATACCCTATACTTGTGGGTTATCAGTCGTGGCCTGTGGAGGTGGGCGCGGTTCGAGAGCGGGAGGCAGGAGGCAGACGCAGGGCTGCGCCATGGTCTAGGCGCAGCGGCGCACGCGCGCGCGTGTGCAGGTGCGGGGGTGGCCGCGAGCGCAATGATGCAGAGCAACAACATCCGGTGCTGGAGTGAGGCGAGCGGTGGTAGTACGAGCTCCAGCGAGCTCGGGCGACAGCGGGGAAGAGGGACACGGGGCCGTGGTGAGCGCGAGGGAGGAGCGGCCAGTGCGGGAGGCGGAGACGAGGAGAGAAAGGAGAGGCCGGGGCCTCACCGCGGTTGTAGGGTAAAGGGCAGCTGGGCTCGGGGAGGAGGATGGGGATGAGCAGTCCGACGAGGTTGCAATGACGTTAGGGCGGTGACGGGCGACGAGGTCCCTAGGTGACGGCGCGTCTAGATCGGGGGGAGAAGGGGAGGCACCAGGGAGAGTGGGGGATCGGGGGGGGGGGAGTGGGTGTCTAGGGGGATAAGGTGGGTCAATGGGGCGGTTGGGCCGGCCTGGCGGCCCAGAGGCCAGCTGGGCCACGACCCAGCAGGGGGGGGGTTCTTTTTTTACCTTTTATTTATTTTTATTTTTCTGTTTTCTTTTAGTTTTGTTTTAGCAAAATACCAAAATGGCACCTAATTTGATGTTAACAAATATGCCACTGCCACATTAACTAGCTACCTAATCTAAAATAGTTCTGTAATAATTTATTATTTAAAAGTATTAAAACAATAGTTTTTGCTACTGTTTTATTCATCTTATAGCATTTAAACATTTTATAAAAGTATGGTTTCTTCACCATAATCACCTATGCATTAACTGGCACAAACTGAACATTTTAGTTTTAATATTTGAAAGTTTTTGATGTTTGCCTCTATTTTGAATTTGAATTAGAATCGGTTTCGAAATAACGCGAGATTAGCAACAGTACTCGAGGTGACGTGGCATCATTAATAGAGGTTACTCTAGTTTGATTATCCGGGCGTCACACCGACGATCGAATCTCGGGCAAGTGACATACCGATGACAAAGGGAACAACGTATGTTGTTATGCGGTTTGACCGATAAAGATCTTCATAGAATATGTAGGAACCAATATGAGCATCCAGGTTCCGCTATTGGTTATTGACCGGAGATGACTCTCGGTCATGTCTACATAGTTCTTGAACCCGTAGGGTCCGCATGCTTAACATTCGGTGACGATCGGTATTATGAATTTATGTGTTTTGATGTACCGAAGGTAGTTCGGAGTCCCAGATGAGATCGGGGACATGATGAGGAGTCTCGAAATAGTCAAGACGTAAAGATCGATATATTGGACGACTATATTCGGACACCGGAAAGGTTCCGAGTGATTCAAGTATTTTTCGGAGTACCGGAGAGTTACGGGAATTCACCGGGGAGTATATGGGCCTTATTGGGATTTAGGGAAAAGAGAGAGAGGAGGCTGCGCGCCCCCAAGGCCTAGTCCGAATTTGACTAGGGGGAGGGGCAACGCCCCCTCCTTCCTTCTCTTCTCTTTTCCCTTTCCTTCTTTCCTACTCCTACTATATGGAAGGGGGGAATCCTACTCTTGGTGGGAGTAGGACTCCCCAGGGCGCGCCATAGGAGGGCCGGCCCTCCCCCCTCCTCCACTCCTTTATATACGTGGCAAGGGGCACCCCATAGACACACAAGTTGATCATTGATCCCTTAGCCGTATGCGGTGCCCCCCTCCACCATAATCCACCTCGATCATATCGTAGCGGTGCTTAGGCAAAGCCCTACGTCAGTAGCAACATCATCACCGTCATCACGCCGTCGTGCTGACGGAACTCTCCCGTGAAGCTTTGCTAGATCGGAGTTCGTGGGACGTCATCGAGCTGAACGTGTGCTGAACTCGGATGTGCCGTACATTCAGTACTTGGATCGGTCGGATCATGAAGACGTACGACTACATCAACCGCGTTCTCATAACGCTTCCGCTTACGGTCTACGAGGGTACGTGGACGATACTCTCCTCTCTCGTTGCTATGCATCACCATGATCTTGCGTGTGCGTAGGAAATTTTTGAAATTACTACGTTCCCCAACATGTTCCCTCGAAGTCTGGTGTTAACATTATCGATTCCAAGTGGGTTTTTGAGGTCAAGAGACATGCTGATGGTTCTATTGAGCGCGACAAGGCACGACTCGTTGCCAAGGGTTTCAAACAGAGGTATGGTCTTGATTATGAAGACACATTAAGTCCGGTTATCAAGCCCACTACCATTCGCTTGCTGCTGTCTCTGGCTGTTACCCGAGGATGGTTTCTTCATCAGCTTGATATGCAGAATGCTTTCCTGCATGGAGTCTTGGAGGAAGAGGTTTATATGCGTCAGCCGCCGGGTTTTGTGGATCCTGCACGTCCTCATCATCTCTGCCGTCTTGTTAAGGCGCTATATGGACTTAAACAGGCTCCCCGTGCGTGGCATGCATGCCTCGGCTCTGTTCTTCGGGCTCTTGGTTTTCTTTCCTCCATTGCTGACACGTCCCTGTTCCTTCTCCAGCGTTCTGAGGTTACGATGTATCTCCTGGTTTATGTTGATGATATTATTCTCACCAGTTCCTTTGATGCTGCTGTGGATTGTCTTGTGGCTGCTTTGAGTGGGGATTTTGCTGTCAAGGATTTAGGTGCTCTGCACTTCTTCCTTGGTCTGGAGGTTTCACGGTCTTCTGGTGGGTTGACTCTTACTTAGAAGAAGTATTCTCTGGACTTGTTGCGTCGTGCTGGCATGCTGAAGTGTAAACATGCGATCACTCCGATGTCTGCTACTGATCAGTTGTCTGCCCTTGATGGGGACCTTCTTTCACCTGATGATGCTACCGAGTATCGTAGTCTCGTTGATGGTCTGCAGTATCTTACTATCACCAGACCAGATGTCTCTTATGTAGTCAACCATGTCTGTTAGTATTTCCATGCACCCAGGACGTCTCATTGGTCGGCTATGAAGCGTATTCTGCGTTATATTTGCCTCACTGCCTCTTATGGTTTGCTTCTCCAGCCTGCACCGTCTTATGAGATCTCAGCTTTTTCAGACGCAGATTGGGCTGGGAGTCCTGATGACAGGTGATTCACGGGGGGGATATGCAGTGTTTCTTGGTCCTAACTTGATCGCCTGGAATGCTCGCAAGCAGGCTACGGTTTCTCGCAGCAGTATTGAAGCCGAGTACAAAGCAGTTGTTGATGCGACTGCTGAGATCATATGGGTTCAGTCCTTGAGAGAATTAAGAGTCTCTCCTGCTCATTCTCCAGTGCTTTGGTGTGACAACATCGGTGCTACCTATCTTTCGTGTAATCCGGTGTTTCATGCTCGGACGAAACACATTGAGGTAGACTATCACTTTGTCCGAGAACGTGTTGCACAGAAGCTCCTCAGTATCAAGTTCATCTCATCAAAGGATCAACTTGTTGATATCTTCACGAAGCCTCTTCCACAACCACAGTTTGTAGGCTGTAGGCGCAATCTTAACTTGCTTTGTACTTCAGGCCATAGTTAAGATTGAGGGAGGGTGTTAGACTGTATATGTACGTAGACTCTTGTATACGTTTGTAATTGTGTTGTACAAAAACCATTGTGTTGTACACTTCCTCGGAAGAGAGCCCGGGGAAGTGAAATTCTCCCCCATTTTAAAAGAAGAGTACCACTAGTACAGAACCGGTACGTACGTGAGCTCTCGCGAAACAGGAGGCGATCTAGGTCTCGCGCGCGGCCGCCTCCGGCCGCCACTTCGGCAGCGGCGGCGCAGCGACTGCTCTCTCCGACCCCTCCGCACATCGCCGCCCCTCTCCGCTCCTCCCCCGCTTCGCCGTCGCCGGACGGCGAAGCCCGCGTGGTCCCCAGGGAAGGTGGCGGTGGGGCGTCCTCGTCGTTCTCGCGCAGATCTCGCGACGGCCGGTGGCGCGCGGCGGTGTTCCGCCGGTGGCTGGCGCCTGCTGCCCGTGGGGCGTCGTCCCTCACGGCGGCGGGGCTGCCCCTGAACGGCGCTTGGTGGTGGCCATGTGGCGGCGCGCGGGTGGGTCGGATCTGGGCTTCCGGTCTGCGTCCTCGTCATGGCAGCGATTGCCGTTGCCCTCGGCCATGAGGCGTGGTCCGGGACGGGCCGAGCACCGGTGGTGCTGGCCAGGACGCATGCTGGCAGCGCCCTACTTCATCTCGCGTTGTCTCGCTGGCCAATGGTGGTGGTCATCTTCGTCATCAGAGATGGCCGGCCAGAGGCTTGGTGATCGGATCTCGAGATCCATCATCTAGTCCCGGCTGCGAGTTGGGGAGACATGGTTGCCGGTGAAAATCGAGTCGTTGGCAGGCGATGGCGGCGTTCTACGCCGTTAGCTTGATGGAGGCATCATTGTGTAACTACTGTCGACCCACTCGTGCTGCTCTGGGGAAACCCTAGGATCTGGTGTTTCAGATCGGACGATGGCGGCACTGCGGTGTCGTTTCTCTCTTGGGAGCATCGTTTGTGGTGCAGCGCTGGAAGTCAGAGGCAGGAGGTGGAGCGGCTTCGTCTTGCACGGAGCTTTGGTGGAGATGTTAAGTCATGCCTGACCGACAGGTGCTACACTTTGTCATGCCTGGTCGGTAGGTGCTACGCACGACAGATCTTCCAAAGACTTCAAGATGTGTCAGCTGGTGATACTTGGCAGCATGGTGCTGAGGTGTATCAGTGGCGACCGCGACGTGCACAGCTGTTTGCGCGCGGGGAGGAGGTGCCGTTGGGCGCCGTGGTGGCGTCGACGATAGCTAGACCGAGCAAGGTTGATGCATCAGTACAGTTCTGAAGATGGAGCGTTGGCAGTTGGCGGCGGCGGCCTCTGAGAGCACGCCGGACCGGCGAGACCCATGTCCGGCAGGCGTCCTGGATGGGTCCTCAGGTCTTACATGTTAGGTTTGGCTGCGTTGTCTGTTTGGTATTAGGCCCAGGCTATCTGCGCCCCTTCATCAACTGGATAGGTGTAGCGACAGTTTGTTGCTTAGACGGCGGCTTTAGTCTTAATGTGGTATTACTTTATAAGGTCTTGTGAGAATAATTAATAAAGTGGCCGTATGCATCGCTCAGATGCAGAGGCCGAGGGTCATCCTCTTTTTCTAAAGAAAAACCTTTGATACCCCTATATAATGAGATAGCCACACCCCGTTTAGGGTGTTGAGCAGTTTCTCAAACTCCATGTTTTACAGAAGTGCGCTATGTTACTATCTAAGTTACTTTCACTATAACTAGCCTTACAATGTGATTCGTCAACAGCTGGGACCCGCGCGGATCACGTCCCGGATGTCAGTGGGCCAGGTGGGAAGGTCTGATCAGGAAGCGATCAGATCAAGCATTCAATTAGCTAACTAGATAGATCAACCTTGCTATACGTACGATTAATCCTTGTCTAACACTGTACGATTAGACACAACCATAGATAATTCAGTTTGTGGGTCATAGTATTCAGAGATGATCCCATGTCTGGTCGTCCATTGTCCGACGCCACAACATCGTACGTACAGTAGTTTCGTAGATTGATTGAGCAGACGGTTCTTTTCTTCTTCTTCTAACAAGGCGCAAATGGTTCGGCAAAATGAAGCTTCCTCTGCCAACAGTGATGAATAACCGCACACAGGCACTTAACATATCTGACACCGAATTTAGCAAATGAAAGTACATGCCTGTTACTATGTAAAACATGCTGAGAGTACAAGATTGTATGAACAGCAACGTACGTATAGAGACATTAATTACTCCCTCCGTAAACTAATATAAGAGCGTTTAGAATACTAAAATAGTGATCTAAACGTTTTTATATTAGTTTACAGAGAAAGTACTTGGTTTTATGCCGTAAGTGGCCATTTATTTGCAAGAGGTTTATTAGCTTCATATCTACGTACTCCTTCAATTTTTTTACTTGGCACGTAACGTAATGTAATGCGTGGTTGGGTAGGCCGGTATGTATACGTAGCTGCTGCCGCTCCTAGTGCTGCTACGCCTCGTTGACGTCCAACGGCAGGCCACGCTCACGCCGGAGCACCCGCCGCACCGGTCGTGCTCCCGTCCGCGGCATCGCCATCGTCGTCGCCACGGCAGCGCGGCTTCCACTTCGGCCTGGGGGAGCCCCGCCGCACCGGGACGCGCGGCCCGCAGCGAGCCTCGTGCTCCAGCCCTCGCCTCGCCTCCGGGCTGAGCGCGAAAGGGTGGGGAGGGGTCCTCAACCGGTGCCTCCCCGGCGGCGGCGGCGGAGGCACCGCGATTCCATCAGCGGGGGCGGGGGCGGCATCGCCTTCAGACCCTCCGGGTGCTGCCGCCGGCACTGCCTCGTGGAGCCATCCGTCGACGCCACCGGCTGCAGGACTGGCCCGCGATGGCTCGGCTGACGCCGTCGAGAGGAGGAGGAGGGCCACGAGGCACAGCGAGAAGAGTGAGGCCATTGCTGGTGAAGCAGGCTCGCTGACGCCTTCCTTTCCTGTCTGTGAAGAATCAGAGGGTGGCAGACAACTAGTTATAGCAAGTTGCCGTAACTGACGGATGCTAATGTTAACAGATTGCAGGTTAAGGGAGTTAATGTGAACCCGAGTTTGAAACAGATCCTGGCATAACCACACTTAATGGGAAGCATTTGCTTCGAAAGAAACTTCTTCAACGGCAGCATTGAGATTTCAGGCAACTCTAGCTGATCTCTGAAAAGAGTTTAACTCCAACCAGGACAAGCCGTTTGTCAGCTTTATGAAATGTTTTGAGCCAAACATTCAAACAATCCCCTAAATTATTTGGAGTTGTTCTCAAATCAAAGGCACATTTTATCAGACACCAGACAAGTCTGGCAGCTGAACACTCAAAGAACAGGTGGTTGATATTTTCCTCATGTCCACATAACACAAATTCTTTTCCTCCTTTCCACCCTTTTTTGATCAAATTATCTTTGGTTAGAATACTCTTGCGAGCTAGCAGCCAGAAGAACATTTTGATTTTAGCAGGGGTTTTCACCTTCCACAAGAACTTGTGTGGGAAACCCACATCAGTCTTAATGAGAAACATATATAAAGATTTAACAGAAAATATTCTGCCACTAGTTAGCATCCACTGTGGTTTGTCTTTTCCATCATACATCCTAACCTCTTCACATGTACTCCCTCCATTCCAAATTAGTTGACTTGAATTTATCTAAATACGGATGTATCTATACTTGTTTAGTGTCTAGATACATCTGTATGTAAAGAAATATGAGTCAAGTACTCCCTCTGTAAACTAATATAAGAGTGTTTAGATCATTAAAATAGTAATCTAAACGCTCTTATATTAGTTTACGGAGGGAGTAACTTGGAACGGAGGAAGTAGTTTTGAGGTTAGCTCACAAGTCTGCAGAATCACCAATCAGATTTCTTCTAAATGAGAAATCATCCCAGCCTTTGTCAATGGCCTCAGCAACAGAAATCTTGTTATCAAAACTAATATTATACAGTCAGGGGTAAGCATCTTTCAGTGGTTTGTTTCCCACCCACCGGTCTTTCTAAAATCTGGTGTTTCTCCCATCCCCTAGTTTTTTAACATGCTGATAATATATATTTTTAACTTTCAGGAGACTAGCCCAAAATTGGGAATCACCCACTTTCTTTTTAATCCCAGATATACATTTATTCTTCACATATTTGTTAAGAAGAAGATCAATCCAAAGTCCTTCAATTTCCAACTTCCAAAACCACTTAGATAAGAGGGCTTTGTTCATGAGATCCAAATTTAGGATTCCCAAGCCACCCTCCATTTTTGGTAAACAACAGGTTTTCCGGTTCACCAAATGGTACTTTTTTTATCTTCATCTTCCTACCAAACTATGTTCTGCTTTGATAGAGCCAAGGAAGAACAAGAGGCATATAAGCAACTGTTCGGGTGTGAATTGGGGGCGTTACCTTTTACGTATTTAGGTATACCCATTCACCACCGTAAGCTAACAAATAGCGAATGGAAGTGCATTGAGGATCGTTTTGAGAAGAAATTGGGATGTTGGAAAGGCAAACTGATGTCATATGGAGGCCGGTTAGTTCTTATTAACTCGGTGCTCACTAGTATGTCCATGTTCCTTCTGTCTTTTTTCGAAGTACCAGTGGGTGTTCGGAAAAGACTCGATTTCTATCGACCTCGTTTCTTCTGGCAAAGCGATGAGTTGAAGAGAAAGTATAGATTAGCTAGATGGGACATTATTTGTCGACCTAAGGACCAAGGGGGTCTAGGGATCGAAAATCTGGAGGTTAAGAACAAATGTCTCCTCAGTAAATGGCTATATAAGCTTTCGCGAGAGACCGAGGCCACTTGGGCCCAGATTCTGCGTAATAAGTACCTTCATTCCAAGACCTTATCCCAGGTAACGGTGAGGCCGGCGGATTCGCCTTTCTGGAAAGGCCTGATGCGAGTTAAGTCGCTATTCTTTAACCGGACCAAGGTGGTTATCGGTAACGGTACGTCTACAAGGTTCTGGGAGGATACCTGACTAGGGGATACGCCATTGGCGGTTCAGTATCCTTCTCTCTATCATATTATTCAACGAAGAGATGCGACCGTTCAGACGGTGTGTCAGTCCACGCCTCTTCATATAAGCTTCAGGAGAGCTTTAGCCGGTAACTGTTGGGAAGTTTGGCTCCATCTTGTGAGAAGATTGATGGAGGTTCAACTTTCTCAGCGCCCAGATCGATTATGTTGGAAACTTACGACGAATGGAGTTTTCACGGTTAAATCTATGTACGTGGATATCATTAACTCTAGTTCTATTCCAAAGTCGAAACATGTATGGCAAGTCAAAGTCCCATTGAGAGTTAAAGTGTTCATGTGGTCTGTGCATAAACAAGTCATTTTAACTAAGGACAACTTGATTAAACACAACTGGAATGGATCTACTGGGTGTAGCTTTTGTGATACAGATGAAACTATTAAACACCTCTTTCTCGATTGTCCTATGGCAAAAATTTTATGGCAGTCGGTGAAAATAGCCTTTAATATTACTCCTCCACAGAATATTAATACGTTATTCGGAATGTGGTTGGATGGGATTGAGCCCCATACAGCGAGACACATTCGTGTTGGAGTATGTGCGTTATTATGGGCTATGTGGAATTGCAGAAATGATTTAGTCTTTAACAGAACATCCAACACTCATTTTTTGCAGGTTATATTCCGAGCCATTGCATTGTTCCGTATGTGGTCATTACTCACTCCGACGGAGGCCAGGGAGCGTTTGGTTACTGGATCTATCCGATGGGAGATGGTTGCACGGGATATCTTCAGCCGGTTTGGATGGTGGTCATGTAATAGGATAGGCAATTAGTTTTCCTATCTTTCTCTTGCCGACCGGCTGTGGCATTTGTTTTGCTTCTTCAGCGCTCTGTGAGCGGCTTTTTGTGAGACTTGTAGATTTGTGTCGAACCTATTTGCTTTGTTAATAAAGGTGGCCGTATGCATCTTTCCGATGCAGAGGCCGGGGAAGTCCCCCTTTTCCAAAAAAAAATCAAACTAATCTAGCTCTGAAAAATCAACTTTTTTCCTCACCCGTACAGGAATAGGATAAAAAGACATCATAAAAATGGGTATGTTAGTCAGACATGATTGAACCAGAGTCACTCTCCCTGGCATATTTAAGAGTCTCCCCTCCCAGCAAGCACATCTCTTCTCAATTTTTCAGTAACTATTTTCCAAAACTTATTGCTCAGTCTCACATCAGAAACAGGTAAACCTAGATATTTCAATGGCACTTTACCTAGTTTACATATGAAAATCTCCTGGTATATGTGTGCCTTTGCACTAGTATCACCAAACAAGAAGATTTCACTTTTGTGAAAATTGATAGTAAGTCCAGACATTTGCTCAAAAGCACTGAGAATGAATTTCAAATTTCTAGCACTTTCTTCATCATCTTGTAATAGGGATGTTATGTCGTCAACATATTGACTCCACTATTGCCAAAATCAGACAACACTCGCTTAACAAAGCCAGAATTCTTGGCTTTGTCCAAAATGATGGCCAAAGCATCTGCTGCTAAATCAAACAACAGAGGAGACATGGAATCTCCTTGTCTCAAACCTTTGCGAGTTTTGAAATAAGGACCAATAACATCATTCACTTTCACGCCCACATGTCCCTCAATCATGGTACCAGATCACACCATTGATCAGGAAAATTTCCAGTTTTAACATTTTATAAACAAATGGCCATTTGATTTTATCATATTCTTTTTCAAAGTCTACCTTAAAAGAGGAGTGCACTTTGTTTCTTATGATGAATTGTATTAAGGACCTCGTGTAACACCATCCCACCCCCTGTAGCGCCCAAGATGCGATTCTATCCCGATCACGTGATGAATTCATGATTGGGGCACAATCGCATTTCGAGCGCATAGCAAGGTGGATATCATTACAACATACCATGTACTGAATAGATGAGAATTCAAGATAAAGGCTTACACTCGCCACAAGCTACAACATCAATACAACAGTTCATTAATACATAGCACTCATCATACAAAAGACCAGGATCCGACTACGGATGAAATCAAATGAAAAAGAAGAATGACATCCACCCTACTAATCCCAGGCTCCCCGACCCGGAACGTATCCCTTGATCGAAGAAGAAGAAGCATAAGAACTCCAAACAAGCAAGCATCGCACTCGCGTCAAAGCACCGCTTTACCTGCACCTGCAACTGTTGTTGTAGTAATCTGTGAGCCACGAGGACTCAACATTCCCATTACCATGGGTATCAAGACTAGCAAAGCTTAATGGGTATGGAATGGATAAGTGGTGAGGTTGCAGCAAGCGACTAAGCATTGTATGGTGGCTAACTTACGAGTACAAGAATAAGATGAGAAACTACGCAACAGTCGCAAACTAGTAATGATCAAGAAGTGATCCTGAAGTACTTATGTTCAAACATAACACAACCATGTTCTATTCCCGAACTTTGTCGAAAAGAGACAATCACAGTTACACACGCGGTTGGTGTATTTTATTTCGGATCTGGTGTCAAGTTCTCTACAATCGGATATTAAAAACTCCCATCTGCCACATAACTGCGGGCACGGCTCTTGAAAGTTTAAACCCTGCAGGGGTGTCCCAACTTAGCCCATGACAAGCTCTCACGATCAACGGAGGAAAATCCTCCTCCCGGAACAACCCGATCAAACTCGGAATCTCGGTTCACAAGACATTTCGAGAATGGTTAAACAAAACCAGCAAGACCTCTCGGCGTGCCGACACCCTGATAGTAGCTGCGTGTATTTCGTCTCAGGCCATGGTTGGATGAGCGCAGCGTATAGCAACTGAGACCCGAGTTGCCCCAGGGGAAGCACACACAACTTTGTTTTGGACCAGGACTCATGAGGAGCACTGACCCGGGTTGTTGATTAAGAAACCTCGGGTGCTAGCCGGTCCCTATGCAAGTTTTAGTTGTTATTAGGAAAATGGTAAAACCAATGTTGGGCCTTGCTGGAAGAGTTTTATTCAAAGCAAACTGTCAAGGGGGGCCCATAAACCCCAACCATGTTAGGAACGCAAAATCAAGGAGCATAATACCAGTATGACGGAAACTAGGATGGCAAGAGTGGAACAAAACACCAGGCAAAAGGCCGAGCCTTCCACCATTTACCAAGTATATAGATGCATTAATTAAATAAGAGATATTGTGATATCCCAAGATATCCATGATATCCATGTCCCAACATGTAACAACTTGCAACTACACCTGCAACTAGCAACGCTATAAGAGGGGCTGAGCAAAGCGGTAACATAGCCAAACAACGGTTTGCTGGGATGGTGGAAAAGGTTAGAGGCTATTTCATGGCATATTGGGAGGCTTGATAAACAAGTGGTGGGTAGCGCGACATAGCGATATCATCGAGACAACTAGCATATCAAAAATAGTAGTGAGATCCAAGGTTATGGTCATCTTGCCTGAAATCCCGCTAGGAAGAAGACCGAATCCATGAAGTACACGAACCATCGTAGTCGAACGGATCCTCACAATCGCAACGTAACCGGAACTGTCGAGAAGAAGCACAACCGGAAAGAAGCAAACAACATAGTAAACAAACAAGCATAAACATGACATGATGCTCAACCAAGTATGATGCATGTCCAGTTTAATGATTCATAGCATGGCAAAGTGTAACTGTCGGATTACGGGTTCCAGCAAACCCTTGTGAGGTTCGAACTCTGGTGTTTGCACGAAGTACTCTCTCCCCCTAGCTCGCTTGCTCAAGATTCCACAGCCTAGCTCGACGAACCCAAAGAACACGAGACACAGGTTTATACTGGTTCAGGCCACCGTGTGGTGTAATACCCTACTGTAGTGTGGTGGTGGATTGCCTCAAGGGGCTGAGGATGAACTAGTACAGTGGATGGACAACCTCAGGAGGTGAGGTGTTCTTGGGCTCGATGAGCTGGTGAGCTGGTCAGGGTGGCATGAATCCCACCCCCTATGGTGGTGGCTAAGTCCTATTTATAGTGGCCTTGGTCCTCTTCCCAAATGTTAGGCGGGAAGGGATCCCACAATGGCCAAGTTTGAAGGGGGACAACTAGTACAAGCTATCCTGATAAAAGGTGGTCTTCGCCTGCCAAAGGCTCTGGTGGTGACGCTGTTGCGGGCTCCGTGATGACCTCTGTCCTGCCGTCCTGGCGGTCTTGGTCTTGTTGCACCGATATGGAAACCTTTGCCTGATGCCTCGGGACCCCGCACCTGCGCTTGCCGCCTTAGCACCAAAGAGAAAACCAGTACACTGCGCCCGCCTGGCCTTGGTCGTCATGGCTCACGTCATGTGAACCTCGCGAGGTGCTCCCTGCATAGATATCTCCACTCCTCAGGAGCCAGCCTAGAGAGGTTGCCCCTAGGGAGGTCTTGGTGTTGTCCGCCTCGCGAGGCTTGGCCCCCTCGCGAGGTTCTTGAGTTGTTGCTGCTGAAGATGGGCCGTACCAGGCCGTTGGTGGAGCCATGCTCTGGGTTGTAGAACGCCGACAATAGCCCCAGGGCCCAAGGCGCGCTCGAGCTTGGCTTCGAGGCAAAGCCAAAGGGCAAGTGCGGAGCACCACGGGCCCCAACGGCCTGCGGCCTTGGTTGACGCGTGACGATTGACGAGACATGGGCGCCTCCACTTCCCCATGCTGCCTCGGTAACCGTTCGACTTGACGAGTCCCTGCTGCATGCAGAAGAAAACCATCATTACCTGCGATCATGGAGGCTAGCGGTTGGCCTCCTTCTGGCTATAAATGAGGAGCGGGTGGAGCCCCCGTTGCTCATCTCCTTCTTCGCGCCACCTGCTTCTTGTTCCTCCTCATCGTCTCTCCGCCTTGCCGCGATACTCATGGCGCCAACCAAGAGGTTTTCGGCAGCGGAGAAGGGGAAGGCTCGCTAGGAGGGGCCCGACTCACAGCTGCCCAAGAGGGGGCGGGGCCGTACCTGTAAGCATGCCGTGACCCCTGTTGTGGCTCCTCGGGGGCGTGGTCGCACTTATTCTGGGGTTGGCTCATCCTTGGTGGCCGTAGTAGCGTCTCCTCCCACGGCGAGGGCCGCTCTAGGCGGAACAGCCCCTGTGCCGAAGGGAGGCGCGCCGTGGTCGCCCGACCTCCTTGGTCGTGCTTCCATTCAGCGGAGGTGCTCCCGGAGTTCGTCGTGTGGTCGGAGAGTCCGGCCGGCACCTGGCTCCAGCTTCCGCGCTCTTTTTTCGGCGAGCTGTCAGCCCAGGGTCTTGACGGCCTCTGGTTGTAGGCCGACGGTTTCTGCAGCAAGGCCTCGTGGGTCGCGGTGGAGGTCTCCGCCGCGGGCAACGTGGCCCTAGCCCACGGCTGGCAAACGTTTGCCCGCACGTGCAGCCTGAGCGGGCAGTGTACCCTCCACTTTAAGTATGATGGCACCGTGACCCTCTTCGTGAGGGTGTTTGGGGAAGATGGTCGTCGCGCAGGGTGCTGCCCCAAAGACAACGATGACGACGGTGAGCTCGGACTGAGCGACGACCGCGATGAGGCTGGGGGCGAGCTTGCCCTTGGCGACGGCCGCGGTTCACCCAATGGCGACAGCTTCTCCACCAGCGAGAGCACCAGCAGCGGCGGCTATGACCAGCTGCCTCGCCGCTGGGCCCCCTTCGAGGACGGTGGCGCGTCGTCCTGCCGCCACGCGACGGTGAAGCGCGAGAGGGACTCAGATTGAGCTGAGTCCAGGAGGCCCTCGGAGCCGTGCCTCGTCAGCTGCTGCGGCCATGCGGGTCGCTTTTGCTCACCCTTTCCTCTTTCCCTGCATCCCAAAAAACAAGCATGGGCCCCTGCGGGGCGTGTAATGAACCGCGGTTTAATGCCGCTATGCTATATTTATTGCTCCTGTGTTGTGTTGTGTTGTGGCATTCGTGTTTTATGTAGACGTAGAGGGATAACTTATCTTGATGCGCCCGGGGTGGCTTCCTGTCTCGTGAGGGCGCGCCCTCTGGCACCTAGTGAGGCCTCCTTGCTGCTTACTCAGGAACCGTTGCCCTCGGGAGGCATTACAAGGCTGCAGAATTTGTTAGGGTGTCTGTTGGGTGCCTTATCCTTCCTTGCGCGAGGCCTCAGGCATGGGCTAATCATGGCCTAGCACACCACGTCGTGGTACCCGGGAGGCATGGATTTAGAAGGGTGCGCCAATCACGAGCTCAATCAAGGGCGCCTCGTGAAGATCAGGGGAGCCGAAGCTCTGGAGCGATAGGGCTTTAGCGAGGTGCGTCCGTGGTTTATGCTAGCCCAGCGCACGCACACACCTGCCCAACCCCTGCGCGAGGCGCGCGACGAAGAGCGTCGGGCAACTGCCATCCTTCCTAGCGCGAAACAAAGAAGCGAGCGAAGAAGCAGAGAGAAAAGGGAACTCAACCAAGCAATTGAGAAACACCATAACTCCAAATTCCATAAAAAGGTTGCAACCAGCTACAGAAAGCAAATGAACAGCCGCGTCCGGCACCTAGTCTAGTCTTCTCACCAGCGCGGAGCTAAGTGCTGCCACTAGGACGTGGGAGGGAGCCTCCGAGGCCCGAGGGCGGCACTCTGGAGACTCCAGGGCGTGTACAGCCCCACTCATTATTATGTGAGAGTGTCACGAGCGGAGACCTTCACAGGCACTGGGCCTTGCTTCATGAGTAGAATTTCCGGAGGTGCTGGATGTTCCAAGCATTCTGGATGGGGATCTCGTCCTGCGTCTCCAGGCGCACAGCGCCGGGCCTAGAGACGCGGGCAATCCTAAACGGGCCCTTCCCTGGAGAGCACCCGCCTCGGGACGAAATCTCCCACCTCGAGCGTCCTGGAGCGGACGCTGCGGTAGTGGTACTGCCGCAACGCCTGCTGGTACCTTGCCGCATGGAGCGAGGCTTGGCGGCGGCGTTCCTTCCCCAGCACGAGGTCCACCCCCGCATGGCGTCCTGGCGTGCCTCATCAAATGCCAGGACCCACGCGGAGCGATGCTTGACCTCGTGAGGAAGAACCGCTTCGGCTCTGTAGACGAGGAAGAACGGAGTCTCGCCTGTTGGCTTGGTGGCAGTGGTGCGGATGGACCACAACACAGACTGGAGTTCATCATGCCAGCCCCTGCCACAGGCCTCGAGCTTCTTCTTGAAGGTCCTTGTCTTGATGCCTCTCAAGACCTCCGCGTTGGCGCGCTCGGCTTGGCCGTTGCTTCTGGGATGTGCCACTGAGGCGTAGCATATTTGCGTTCCAAGGTTAGCACATTATGTTTTGAAGAGATTGCTAGTGAACTGCGAGCCATTGTTGGTGATGATGCGATTAGGGACTCCGAACCGGCTCACGAGGCCCTTGATGAACTTGACCGCGGAGCTAGCCGGGATGGTGCGGACGGCTTCCACCTCCGCCCACTTGGTGAATTTGTTGATGGCGACGTAGAGGTAGCGGTAACCCTAGGCGCTCGAGGGAATGGACCCAGGATATCTAGCCCCCAGACCGCAAATGGCCATGAGAGCGGGATAGTCTGGAGGCCCCGAGTAGGCTGGTGGATTTGCTTGGCATGGAACTCACAGGCCTCGTAGGATCTCACCAGCTCGGCTGCGTCGTTGAGTGCCGTGGGCCAGTAGAACCCGCTGCGGAACGCCTTGCCCACCAGGGTGCGCGACGACGAGTGGTGCCCTCAATCTCCATCGTGTATGTCAGCTAGCAGCTCGCACCCCTGCTTCCTGGAGATGCATCACAAGGAAATATCATTTGGTTATTTTCGGTATAGCTCACTGTCCTAAATGCAGTACGCTATAGCCTGCCGGGCCACGCATTCCGCATCCTCCTCCTTCTCCAACAGTGTTCCTTGCATCAGGTATGCCCTGAACTCCTCGGTCCAGCTCCCCTCTTGGGGCTCCAGTGCCAAGAGCAGGCGCGCTAATGAGGTCGGACCACAAGCAAGGGCTCTCGAGGCTGGCAGCGGGGGAAGCTCCTCTTGAGGCGGTGCAGGCTCCACAACCGGGGGGGGGGGGGTCACTGAGGGCTTGAAGAGTCGCTCCTCGAAGACACCAGGCTCTTGAGGCTGACGCCTTGACGCCATTTTGGCGATATCATCCGCTTCCTTGTTTGTGTCGCGGGGCACATGCTGCAGTTCCAGGCCCAAGAATTGCTTCTCCATCTTGCGTACCTCCGCGAGGTATGCCTCCATGTGCTCGTACTTCGGCTCGTACACCTTGTTGGAAAAGTTGACGAGGAGCTGAGAGTCGCCCTTGATGGTGAGGCACTTTACCCCCAAGGCTTTCACAGCCTTGAGGCCAGCGATCAATCCTTCGTACTCCACAATGTTGTTGAAGACCTTCTCACCCCGCTAGAAGCAGAGCTGCACGGCGTAGTAGAGCTTGTCCTGGGTAGGCGAGATGAGTACAACTCCAGCCCCCGCGCCCTGCAGCGCGAAGGCGCCGTCGAAGTACATGACCCAGCCGCCCGGTGCTTCGCTCCCTGGCGAGAGAGACTGATCCTTGCATACTTCGGGCCTTGGAGCGTCAGTCCATTCCGCCACGAAGTCGGTGAGCGCGGCCCCCTTGATGACCCTCGTGGTGCTGAACTCCTGCTGGAAGGCCTGCAGCTCGATGTTCCATTCGGTGACCCTCCCCGCAGCATTAGGGCTCCGGAGTACCCTCTCCAGTGGGTACGCCAAAACGACCTTGATGGGGTGGCCTTGGAAGTCACTACAAAAAAAGACACACCGTGACACTTTGAGCCGAACAATTTTTTTTCTATCATACATATGACACTTCTATGACGATAATTGTGACAAAACCCGGTATCATCATAGATGTGGTGGGCTCCTACTTCTATGACAAAAAATCATGACAGAAAATGGGCTTTTCGTCCTGGGCGGGCCGGAGATGCAGCTGCATGACATTCTTTGGGCCGTCAATGACGGAAAAAACCGTGGTAGAAGCGAGGGGGAGGAAAATTTCGGGGAGTTCCCGGTTACGGTGGGAGGTTGGGGGCCGAGCGATGCGCGTTTCTCTCGTACACGTACGCACGTGTGTGTGAGGCGTTGGCTCTAACTGAACCCGAGCGAGGCGTTGGGCTCTAACTGAACCCGAGCGATTGCACTACAGGTGATAACACACAAGTATAGGGGATCGCAACAACTTTCGAGGGTAGAGTATTCAACCCAAATTTATTGATTCGACACAAGGGGAGCTAAAGAATATTCTCAAGTATTAGCAGCTGAGTTGTCAATTCAACCACACCTGGAAACTTAGTATCTGCAGCAAAGTGTTTAGTAGCAAAGTAATGTGATAGTGATAGTAACGGTAACAAAAGAGTAACGAAAGCAAAGTAATGTTTTTGGTATTTTGTAGTGATTGTAACAATAGCAACGGGAAAGTAAATAAACGTAAACCAGTATATGGAAAACTCGTAGGCATCGGATCAATGATGGATAATTATGCTGGATGCGGTTCATCATGTAACAGACATAACATAGGGTGACACAAAACTAGCTCCAATTCGTCAATGTAATGTAGGCATGTATTCCGAATATAGTCATACGTGCTTATGGAAAAGAACTTGCATGACATCTTTTGTCCTACCCTCCCGTGGCAGCGGGGTCCTAATGGAAACTAAGGGATATTAGGGCCTCCTTTTAATAGAGAAACGGAACAAAGCATTAGCACATAGTGAATACATGAACTCCTCAAACTACGGTCATCACCGGTAAGTATCCCGATTATTGTCACTTCGGGGTTAACAGATCATAACACATAATAGGTGACTATAGACTTGCAAGATAGGATCAAGAACTCTCATATATTGATGAAAACATAATAGGTTCAGATCTGAAATCATGGCACTCGGGCCCTAGTGACAAGCATTAAGCATAGCAAAGTCATAGCAACATCAATTTCAGAACATAGTGGATACTAGGGATCAAACCCTAACAAAACTAACTCGATTAAATGATAAATCTCATCCAACCCATCACCGTCCAGCAAGCCCACGATGGAATTACTCATGCACGGCGGTGAGCATCATGAAATTGGTGATGGAGGATGGTTGATGATGACGACGGCGACGAATCCCCCTCTCCGGAGCCCCGAACGGACTCCAGATCAGCCCTCCTGAGAGGTTTTAGGGCTTGGCGGCGGTTTCGTATCGTAAAACGCGATGATTTCTTCTCTTCTATTTTTTTCTCCCCGAAAGCAGTTATATAGAGTTGGAGTTGGAGTCAGGGGGTCTCCAGGGGGCCCACGAGGTAGGGGGCGCGCCCTAGGGGGGGCGCCCCCCACCCTCGTGGCAAGGGTGTGGGCCCCCTGGTCTTCATCTTTGGCGAGGATTTTTTATTATTTATTGTAAGAATTTCCGTGGAGTTTCAGGTCATTCCGAGAACTTTTGTTTTCTGCACATAAAACAACATCATGGCAATTCTGCTGAAAACAGCGTCAGTCCGGGTTAGTTCCATTCAAATCATACAAGTTAGAGTCCAAAACAAGGGCAGAAGTGTTTGGAAAAGTAGATACGACGGAGACGTATCAACTCCCCCCAAGCTTAAACCCTTGCTTGTCCTCAAGCAATTTAGTTGACAAACTGCAAGAAATAAAGAAAAACTTTTACAAACTCTGTTTGCTCTTGTTGTTGTAAATATGTCAAGCTAGCATTCAAGTTTTCAGCAAAGATTATAACTAACCATATTTGCAATAATTCTCAGATCTCATGATTACCCATATCAATAGCATAATCAACTAGCAAGCCATAATAATAAATCTCGGATGACAACACTTTCTAAAAACAATCATAATATGATATAACAAGATGGTATCTCGCTAGCCCTTTCTGAGACCACAAAACATAAATGCAGAGCACCTTGAAAGATCAAGGACTGACTAGACATTGTAATTCATGGTAAAAGAGATCCAATCATAGTCACACCCAATATAAATTAAGAGTGATGAATGCAAATGACAGCTGCGCTCTCCAGCTAGTGCTTTTTAATAAGAGGGTGATGACTCAACATAAAATTAAATAGATAGGCCCTTCGCAGAGGGAAGTAGGGATTTGTAGAGGTGCCAGAGCTCGGTTTTGAAATAGAGGTGAATAATATTTTGAGCGGTATACTTTCATTGTCAACATAACAACCAAGAGATGGCGATATCTTCCATGCTACACACATTATAGGCGGTTCCCAAACAGAATGGTAAAGTTTATACTCCCTCTCCACCAACAAACATCAATCCATGGCTTTCTCGAAACAACGAGTGCCTCCAACATACATCAGGTCCCAGGGGGAGTTTTGTTTGCAATTATTTTTGATTTAGTTTGCATAAAGCATGGGACTGGGCATCCCGGTGACCAGCCATTTATCTCGTGAGTGAGGAGCGGAGTCCACTCCTCTTGAGAATAACCCGCCTAACATGGAAGATACAGACATCCCTAGTTGATACATGAGCTATTCGAGCATACAAAATAGGAGGATTACTTGAAGGTTTAGAGTTTGGCACATACAAATTTACTTGGAACGGCAGGTAGATACCGCATATAGGAAGGTATAGTGGACTCATCTAGAATAACTTTGAGGTTTAAGGGATTTGGATGCACAAGCAGTATTTCCGCTTAGTACAGGTGAAGGCTAGCAAAAGACTGGGAAGCGACCAACTAGAGAGCGACAACAGCCATGTACATGCATTAAAATTAATAAACATTGGATGCAAGCATAAGTAGGATATAATCCACCATGAACATAAATATCGTGAAGGCTATGTTGATTTGTTTCAACTACATGCGTGAACATGTGCCAAGTCAAGTCACTTAAATCATTCAGAGGAGGATACCACCCTATCATACCACATCATAACCGTTTTAATAACATGTTGGCACGCAAGGTAAACCATTATAACTCATAGCTAATCAAGCATGGCATAAGCAACTATGATCTCTAATTGTCATTGCAAACATGTTTATTCATAACAAGCTGAATCAAGAACGATGAACTCATCATATTTACAAAAACAAAAGAGGTCGAGTTCATACCAGCTTTTCTCATCTCAGTCAGTCCATCATATATCATCATAGTTGCCTTTCACTTGCACGACCGAACGATGTGAATAATAATAAGAGTGCGCGTGCATTGGACTAAGCTGGAATCTGCGAGCATTCAATAAACAGGAGAAGACATAGCAATATGGGCTCTTGGTTAAATCCAAAATAATGCATATAAGAGCCACTTCGACAATTTAATCATGGTCTTCTCCTACTGACCCCAAAGGAAAGAAAAGAAATAAAACTATTTACACGGGAAAGCTCCCAACAAGCAAAAGAAGAACAAGAAATATTTTTGGGTTTTCTTTTTAATTACTACTACAAGCATGGAAATTAAACTAATTAAAGGCTACAACTATTTTTTTTGGTTTTTCTTAAGGTTTATTGAACACACAAGAAGAAAGCATAAAAAGGAAATTAAACTAGCATGGATGATACAATGAAAAAGTATGAGCACCGACATCTAGCAATGAGTGTGTGAACATAAATGTAATGTCGGTGAGAAATATGTACTCCCCCAAGCTTAGGCTTTTGGCCTAAGTTGGTCTATGGCCACGGCTGGCCTGGCTGATATCCATAATAATAGTTGTTGGGGTCATACTGCGATGATGAAGAAGAAGGCTCTGATTGCCACTGGCTGGCAATCATCTCCGGATCCCACTGATAGTTAGACTGTCGTGAAGGATCAAATTGTGGTTCTGGTTCTGGCTCCTCGGCTGGTGCAGGGTTCCGGTAGGCGTGGATAGCCGTCAACGAAACAAGGTACGTGCCTACAGTCAAATCAAACAAAGAAGGAGCATGCAAGGTAATAGTCCCAGATGATGTTTATTAAAGAACAATTGATATTTAAGCTCTCCTGCCCTATTCTTAACAATAAAATCATGTGCCACCATACTTTTATAATCTAGATAAACACGGGGCACCACTTTTTCTTCCTTCTCAGCATGCCTAATAAGTATGTTAAAATGTGCAGCTAGGCGTGTAGCATAGATGCCTCCAAAGACGGGGCCCTTTGTACGGTTCAGACTTAACCGTTTAGCAATAATACTGCCCATACTAAAAGTGTTATCACTGTATAAACCGTGGATCAGAATAATTATATCAGGGATACTAAGGTTTCCACAGTTTCCGCGTCCAATTAAGCAACGACTAGCAAATAATGCAAAGTAACGTAAAACAGGAAAATGTATGCTAGTGATTTGTGCATCGGAAACCATCCTAGTTTCTCCTACAGTGATAGTATCAATAAACCCCTCCACATCATCATGATGTGGTTCTTCTGTCTTGCCCCCAAAAGGGACTAAACAAATCCGACAAAAATCATAAAGTGACATCTCCTTATGCTCATCATATAAATGGAACTCCACCATAGGTGGTGAGTTCCTAGAATGAAAATGAAAGTTTTGCACAAAGGTATTTGTGAGTAAGAGATACTGATCGCATTGGTCGTGGAGGAAAGCGGTGAGGCCTGCATTATGAGCCAATTCATGAAAATCGTCATAAATCCCGGCTGCTCTCAAGAAATCCTCGGAAGGCCATTCACACGCCGGAACCTCCGCGGTGCGCGGCAAATTATACTTAGGCTTCGGTGCCTTTTCCTTCGAGCTTTGGCTCGATGAGCCCCTCAATAATCTCCTCATCATTTTCTGAAAAATTCTGAATTTTTTAGTAACTTCAAAATAAAAGTAAACCAAACTCAATAATATTGATAGCAACTACTCCTACAAGTGCCTAGGGCCTATATCATGCATCAAAACTACTTTTGACCATATAAATTCGACATGCAAGCTCAAGAACAGGGTTACCTAAGAATTTTTTTTGCAATGAATAAAGCACTAGAACAAAAACTAATTGGACCAATGGAGGAGTCACATACCAAGGAACAATCTCCCCAAGCAGTTTTGTGAGAGGTGCTTTGAGCAAGGAGATCAAAAATGGCAGCAAGATGAGCTAGAACTCGTGCTTGAGTTGGTTTTTCGTGTTTGTGGGAGGAAGAAGAAGAAGATGGATGCAGGAATAAGTGGAGGAGGGCCACCGTGGGCCCACGAGGCAGGGGGCGCGCCCTAGGGGGGTGGGCGCGCCCTCCACCCTCGTGGCAAGGTGGTTGGCCCCCTGGTGTGTTCTTTGTTCCATAAATCCTCAAATATTCTAGAAAAAATCATATTTAATTTTCAGGGCATTTGGAGAACTTTTATTTTCGAGGTATTTTTATATTAGACGGATAATCAGATAACAGACAGAAAATTATTTATTTTTACTTTAATTCAACTAAATAACAGAAAGTATAAAGAGGGGTATAGAAGGTTGTGCTTCTAGTTTCATCCATCTCACGATCATCAAAAAGGAATCCACTAACAAGGTTGATCAAGTCTTGTTAACAAACTCATAACAATTAACTTGAAACCGGAGAAATTTCGAATAACACTAGGTTACCTCAACGGGGATATGCACATCCCCAATAATAAGTATATCATATTTCTTCTTGACAGTAGGAAGAGGAAATTCAAAACCTCCAAATATAATCGATGGAATTTTTCCGATAGAATTGATACTATGAACTTGAGGTTATTTCCTCGGAAAGTGTACCGTAAGCTCATTACCATTAACATGAAAAGTGACATTGCCTTTGTTGCAATCAATAATAGCCCCTGCAGTATTAAGAAAAGGTCTTCCAAGAATAATAGACATACTATCGTCCTCGGGAATATCAAGAATAACAAAGTCCGTTAAAATAGTAACATTTGCAACTACAACAGGCACATCCTCACAAATACCGACAGGTATAGCAGTTGATTTATCATCCATTTGCAAAGATATTTCAGTAGGTGTCTACTTATTCAAGTCAAGTCTATGATATAAAGAGAGAGGCATAACACTAACACCGGCTCTGAGATCACACAAAGCAGTTTTAACATGGTTTCTTTTAATGGAGCATGGTATAGTAGGTACTCCTGGGTCTCCAAGTTTCTTTGGTATTCCACCCTTAAAAGTATAATTAGCAAGCATGGTGGAAATTTCAGCTTCCGATATCTTTCTTTTATTTGTAATAATATCTTTCATGTACTTAGCATAAGGATTGGTTTTAAGCATATCAGTTAATCGCATACGCAAAAAGATGGGTCTAATCATTTCAGCAAAGCGCTCAGAATCCTCATCATCCTTTTTCTTGGATGGTTTGTGTCGGCGTTCTGGGAACGGGGGTCCCCAGACGTGCCTGCCTGCGGCCTGCGGCGTGGCTCAAAGGGGGGCCCAGCACGGCCCATCTTCATCAACACAGACCCAAGACCCTCGCGAGGGGCCAAGCCTCGCGGGGCGGACGACACGGAGCTTCCTCAGGCATGGCCTCATCAGGCTGGCTCGCAAGGAGGCGGAGAGATCAAGGCGGGGTACCACACGAGGTGCCCGTGACGCAAGCCATGACGACCAAGGGCGCCAGGCGGATGCCAGCCCGCGCAGTGTCCTCCTTTCCTCTTTGGTGCAAAGGGGGCAAGCGCAGCCGCGGAGTACTGAGGCATCAGGCAAAGGTTGCCATTTCGGTGCAACGAGACCAAGACCAGGAAGACTGCAAGACGGAGGTCATCGTGGAGCCCAAGACAGCGTCACCACCAGAGCTTTGTGCAGGCGAAGACTACTTTTGTCAGGGTAGCGAGTACTAGCTGTCCCCCTTCAAATTAACCCGCCATTGTTGGCTCCCTTCCCGCTTGATATTTGGGAAGAGGACCAGGGCCTCTATAAATAGGACCAGCCACCCACAGAATAGGAGGGTTCGGAAAGGATTAAGAAGAAGGGTGGCTGAACTCCTCCCAGCAGTTCATCGCCCCAGCCAAGAACAGACCCTCGCGAGGCTGCTCTTCCTTGTATCATTCATCATCATCAGCCCAAGAGGCAATCCACCACACCACAAACTGGAGTAGGGTATTACACCACAACGGTGTCCCGAACCAGTATAAACCCTGTGTCTCTTGTGTTGTTCTTTCCATAGCTTAGATCTTAGCGAGGCGGAGGGGTGCAGGTAGGTAGGAAGCGAAATCTCCACGCGCACCCCAGTGTTCGAACCTCAAGGGTCTGCCGGAACCCGAAATCCGACAGTTTGGGAGGAAAAGGCATGGGTTTCTGAACCCAAGGCTCTCTTTCTTTACCATGTTTCCTAGCAACAAAATCTTTCTTATCATAACGTTGATTCTTTGATTGTGGGTTATCAAGATCAACAGCAGGTTCAATTTCTACAACATTATCATTACTAGGTTGAGCATCATTATGAACATCATCATTAACATTTTCATTAGGTCCATGTTCATTGCCAGATTGTGTTTCAGCATCAGACATAGAAATATCATTTGGATTATTAGGTGGTTCAGCAATAGGTTCACTAGAAGTTTGTACAGTTCTATCATTTTTCTTTTTCTTCTTTTTAGAAGAACTAGGTGCATCAATTTTATTTCTCTGAGAATCTTGCTCAATTCTCTTAGGGTGGCCTTCGGGATACAAAGGTTCCTGACTCATTCTACTAGTTCTAGTAGCCACTTTAACATCATAATCATTTTTCTTACTATTCATCTCATTGAGCAATTCTTTTTGAGCTTTAAGTACTTGTTCTACTTGAGTGGTAACCATAGAAGCATGTTTACTAATAAGTTTAAGTTCACCTCTAATATTAGCCATATAATCACCCAAGTATTTAATCATATCAACATCTTGTTTTAATTGTCTACCAAAATAAGCATTGAAGTCTTCTTGCTTAAACATAAAATTATCAAATTCATCCAAGCATTGACTAGCAATTTTAGTAGGAGGGATTTCAGCTTTATCATATCTATAGAGAGAATTTACCTTTACTACCCATGTCGGGTTATCGAGGTCTGGAGGTTCTTCAATAAGTAAAGGATCAAGGTCATATGTTTCTTCAATAGGCGGTAAATTAAGACCATGTATTTCTTCAATAGGAGGTAAATTCTTAACATCTTCAGCTTTAATACCTTTTTCTTTCATAGATTTCTTTGCCTCTTTCATATCTTCGGGACTGAGAAATAGAATACCCCTCTTCTTCTGAGTTGGTTTAGGAATAGGATCATTAATTGGAGCAGGAGCTGGCCCAGGAGGTGCTCAATTATTTTCATTTGTCAACATATTGTTCAATAAGATTTCAGCTTCATCCAGTGTTCTTTCCCTGAAAAGAGAACCAGCACAACTATCCAGGTAATCTTTGGAAGCATCGGTCAGTCCATTATAAAAGATATCAAGTATTTCATTTTTCTTAAGAGGATGATCAGGCAAAGCATTAAGTAACTTGAGAAGCCTCCCCCAAGCTTGTGGGAGACTCTCTTCTTTAATTTGCACAAAGTTGTATATTTCCTTTAAAGCAGCTTGTTTCTTATGAGCAGGGAAATGTTTAGCAGAGAAGTAATAGATCATATCCTGGGGACTACGCACACAACCACAATCAAGTGAATTAAACCATACCTTAGAATCACCCTTTAATGAGAACAGAAATATTTTAAGGATATAAAAGTAGTGAGATCTCTCATCATTAGTGAACAGGGTAGCTATATCATTTAATTTAGTAAGATGTGCCACAACAGTTTCAGATTCATAGCCATGAAAAGGATCAGATTCAACCAAAGTAATTATATCAGGATCAACAGAGAATTCATAATCCTTATGAGCAACACAAATAGGTGAAGTAGCAAAGGCAGGGCCAGGTCTCATCCTAGCATTTAGGGATTGCTTATTCCATTTAGCTAATAACCTTTTGAGTTCATATCTATCTTTGCAAGCTAAAATAGCTAAAGAAGATTCGTGATCAAATAAATAACCCTCAGGAATAACAAGTGATTCTTCATCATCACTTTCATCCTCATAATCAGATTCAATATTTTCAATCTCTCTAGCCCTAGCAAGTTGTTCCTCGAGAAAATCACTAAGTGGCATAGTAGTATCAGGCATAGGGGTAGTTTCATCATAAGTATCATGTATAGTAGAAGTAGCATCATCAATAACATGCGACATATCAGAATGAATAGCAGAAGTAGGTTTAGGTGTCGCAAGCTTACTCATAACAGAAGGTGAATCAAGTGCAGAGCTAGATGGCAGTTCCTTACCTCCCCTCGTAGTTGAGGGATAAATCTTGGTTCTTGGATCTTTCAAATTCTTCATAGTGTCTAGCAGATATAAATCCCAAGTGACTCAAAGAATAGAGCTATGCTCCCCAGCAACGGCGCCAGAAATTAGTCTTGATAACCCACAAGTATAGGGGATCGCAACAGCTTTCAAGGGTAGAGTATTCAACCCAAATTTATTCATTCGACACAAGGGGAGCCAAAGAATATTCTCAAGTATTAGCAGCTGAGTTGTCAATTCAACCACACCTCGAAACTTAGTATCTGCAGCAAAGTGTTTAGTAGCAAAGTAATATGATATTGACGGTAACGGTAACAAAAGAGTAACGACAATAAAGTAATGTTTTTGGTATTTTGTAGTGATTGTAAAAGTAGCAACGGGAAAGTAAATAAGCGTAAACCAGTATATGGAAAGCTCGTATTCATCGGATCAACAATGGATAATTATGCCGGATGCGGTTCATCATGTAACAGTCATAACATAGGGTGACACAGAACTAACTCCAATTCGTCAATGTAATGTAGGCATCTATTCCGAATATAGTCATACGTGCTTATGGAAAAGAACTTGCATGACATCTTTTGTCCTACCCTCCCGTGGCAGCGGGGTCCTAATGGAAACTAAGGGATATTAAGGCCTCCTTTTAATAGAGAACCGGAACAAAGCATTAGCACATAGTGAATACATGAACTCCTCAAACTACGGTAATCACCAGTAAGTATCCCGATTATTGTCACTTCGGGGTTAACGGACCATAACACATAATAGGTGACTATAGACTTGCAAGATAGGATTAAGAACTCTCATATATTGATGAAAACATAATAGGTTCAGATCTGAAATCATGGCACTCGGGCCCTAGTGACAAGCATTAAGCATAGCAAAGTCATAGCAACATCAATCTCAGAACATAGTGGATACTAGGGATGAAACCCTAACAAAACTAACTCGATTACATGATAAATCTCATCCAACCCATCACCGTCCAGCAAGCCTACGATGAAATTACTCACGCATGGCGGTGAGCATCATGAAATTGGTGATGGAGGATGGTTGATGATGACGACGACGAATCCCCCTCTCCGGAGCCCCGTACGGACTCCAGATCAGCCCTCCCGAGAGGTTTTAGGGCTTGGCGGTGGCTCCGTATCGTAAAACGCGATGATTTCTTCTCTCCTATTTTTTTATCCCCGAAAGCAGTTATATAGAGTTGGAGTTGGAGTCGGGGGGTCTCCAGGGGGCCCACGAGGTAGGGGGCGCGCCCTAGGGGGGGCGCCCACCCTCGTGGCAAGGGTGTGGGCCCCCTGGTCTTCATCTTTGGCGAGGATTTTTTATTATTTATTGTAAGATATTCCGTGGAGTTTCAGGTCATTCCGAGAACTTTTGTTTTCTACACATAAAACAACATCATGGCAATTCTGCTGAAAACAGCGTCAGTCCGGGTTAGTTCCATTCAAATCATACAAGTTAGAGTCCAAAACAAGGGCAAAAGTGTTTGGAAAAGTAGATACGACGGAGACGTATCAGCAGGCTACGCGTTGCTGAACCTGAGCGATCGATCGATGGCTGTTAACTGAACTCGATCGAGTGATTCCTTCGCTACTGCTGCTAACTGAAGCCGATCGATTGGATGAATAGTGAGCGTTGCGGGGGGGGGGGTTGTTGGATGAACAGTGAGCGGTGGCGTTGCCTCTGGATGAACATGACCCCGTGGTGTGGAGGGCTGGATGAACAGTAGACGGTGGAGGGGTGCCCGTGGAGGGGTGGTTGAACAGGACCCTGTGGTCTGGAGGGCTGGATGAGCAGTAGATGGTGGAGGGATGCCCGTGGAGGGGTGGTTGAACAGTAGCCGGTGGAGTAGCACGTGGTGGAGGCTGGATGAATAGGGGCCCGTGGAGGCTGGATGAATAGGGGCCCGTGGAGGCTGGAGGAGGTCGACGGTAGCCCGTGGAGGCTGTAGGAGGTCGATGGTGGAGATGAACAGTATCCCGTGGAGTCCCGTTTTGCGGTACGCCACACCCCTCCCGATCAACAGGACCCCCATTTCGACCGTAGGAGGTCTGTTTTCTCCGTTTTGCGGTACGCCAGACCCCTCCCGATGAACAGGATCCCGTTTCGAACGTGGCCGGTCGAACACAAGGCCGTTTCCCCCGTTTTGCGGTACGCCAGACCTCGTTTCCATCGCATGTTCCATCCAAGCCCTCCCGATGAACACGACCACGCATTCCGTTCCGACCCAGCCAGTTGGCTCCCACGCATTCCGTTGCCTCCCAAGGAACACGACGCATTCCGTTGCCTCCCCATGAACACGACGCATTCCATTGCCTCCCCATGAACACGACGCATTCCGTTGCCTCCCCATGAACACAACGACGACGCTGTTTCTCCGTTCCGACCCAGCCATGTACACGAGCCCTGGCTGTACGTATGCGCGAGTAGGCGTTCGAGACCCTGCCCGTATGTACGTACGTGGCCGTATTTTCTTTCTTGCACCCTGGCCGCTGTACGTACGTGTACATGCTACGTGCGCGCCTCTACTACGACACGTATGCGCCTCTACTACGACACGTGTGCGGCTCTACATCGACCAGTATATGTGTGCGTACACGTTCGCGACCAGAATGACAACGCTACGTACGCTTCGACTAGGTGGGTCCCGACTTTCAGGCACTTCCTTGCCTGCGAAGATGTAGCTGGTGGGTCCCAGCAGTCAGGGGGGCGAATCGTTTTGTTTTTGTTTTTTTTCCCGGACGCACTTCCTTGCGTGCGAAGGTGTAGCTGCTGGGTCCCAGCAGTCAGGGGGGAATCGTTTGTTTTTTTGCCCGGACGCACTTCCTTGCGTGCGAAGATGTAGCTGGTGGGTCCCGGCAGTCAGGAGGGCGAATCGTTTTTTTTCGGACGCACTTCCTTGCGTGCGAAGATGTAGCTGGTGGGTCCCAGTAGTTAGGGGGCGAATCGTTTTTTTCGGACACACTTCCTTGCGTGCGAAGATGTAGCTGGTGGGTCCCAACAGTCAGGGGGAAACGTTTTTTTTCGTGAAATACGGTGGCTCGTCCGGTGGGTCCCCGCTGTCAGGTGGAGGAATAATTATTTTGTGTGTAATAAGGAGGCACTTCCTTGCTGCGGCCGTGGACCCAGCTGTCAGCCTCTCCACGTACAGTCCACATCCGATGGAAGCCATTCCTTGACCACGCTAACCACGCCGCGCCGAGAGCACCAGGGCGGTCGACGACGGCGAGGCCTAGGAAGGAGATGACGCGGAGCTGGGGAAGACGCGGCAGTGGATGCCCACGCGTAGAGGAGTATGAGGGTTCACTCGTTCGGCTGCGGTGTGAGGCTGCCGTCGCCGCAGAATAACAGGGGGTGTGGGTGTGTAGAGGGATGGCCTGGCCAGCGGTGGGAGTAGTAGGGAGCGGTGAGGCCTCCGCGGCATCACAGCCGGCCACGGGCGGCAGGAGCAGGCGGCACGACCAACGCTGCTTTGGGCGGCTGGAGCAAGAAGACCAGAGGTTGAAGAAGCACTACGGCCGTTGGATGGACATCGTACGGTCACTGGAGCTAGAATCGTTCATATATTGACTAAAGTTGACAAAGGCCTCCTTCCCAGTCAACTTAGTAGGCCCACAAGTCAGCCTCCCACCAAGGTGGGTCCCAGCTAGCAGGGGGTATTAATTTTTTTGTGCGTAATAAGGAGGCACTTCTGGTGGGTCCAAGCTGACAGCGGGGGGAACGTTTTTTTTTGCGAAATACGGTGGCCCGTCTTGTGGGTCCTAGCAGTCAGGGGGAAATGTTTTTTTCACGAAATATTGGTGGCCCGTCTGGTGGGTCCCTGCTGCCAGGTGGAGGAATAATTATTTTCCGCGTAATAAGGAGGCACTTCATTGCGGCTGCCGTGGATCCAGCTGTCATCCTCTCCATGTACAGTACTCTTCCGATGGAAGTCGGTTGTTGACCACATTGACCACGCCGCGCCGAGAGAACCACGGAGGTGGACGACGGCGAGGCCTAGGAAGGGGACGACGCGGAGCTGGGGAAGACGCGGCAGTGGAAGCCTGTGCGGAGAGGAGTACGAGGTTCACCGGTTCGGCTGCGGTGTGAGGCTGCCATCGCCGCAGAATAACAGGGGGTGTGCGTGAGTAGAGGGATGCCCTGGCCAGCGGTGGGAGTAGTAGGGGGCGCTGAGGCCTGCGCGGCAGCACAGCCGGCCACGGGAGGTGGGAGTAGGCGGTCCCGCCGGCGCTGCTTTGGCGGCTGGAGCAAGAAGATCAGAGATTTAAGAAACACGACGACCGTTGGATTGACATCCAATGGTTACGTCTGCTAGAATCGTTTGTTGACGTATATAATAACTAAAAAAATCTTGCATACGCGTCAACTAAACAGGCCCACAAGTCAGACCACTCCCTCTTTTTTTAATAATTTATATATAGCTCATGGCAACTTCTTATGCAATTTATTGCAGTCGTTTTTTTGGTTGGCCAGGGCCAATTTCGCATATTTCTGTGGGTTCCAAACTATTTTTAATAGCGAAATGTCGAGCCAGATTTAAAGTACTTTGAAGATATATTTAAATTAGGTTAATGCCCAGTGAAATAGGAATCTGAAAATGTGAAAAAAAATCAGAAATTATAAAGTAATTGCCAATTTGTCATCTGTTTTTATATTTACAACCCATTTCATATTACTTTCAAGATTTGCAGGCGTCTTGAAAGAGTTGCAGCCCATCAGGGCGTAGAAAAATAAGTAGGCCTGGATTGGGTATTCTTCAGAAAAAGTAAAGTGGGCTCATTTTCACAAAGAAAAAATAGCTGGGCTGGTCACATGGTGAACATAAAATATAAGCCTGGGCTAGATGGGCCACAGCCCAGTTCAAACCCTGCTCCATCTCAACAATACCAAACAAAAAAATACTGCTCGAGTAGCTACGTCCCATGTGTCAGCCGATCTTATGTTGTTCTCTTGTCTATTGACTATATACGCTCACAATGTCATGGGTCCCAGATGTCAGGAAAACACTAGGAGGAAGCATTTTATTTTTTCATACGCTGACGTGGTGGGCCCCTACTGTCATCCTCTCCAGGTAATTCTGCCGATTCCTGTTGTTTGTTGACCATGTTGACAACGCGAGAGGGCGGCGCCGCGGCGAGCGCACCAAAGCGCGCGGAGGACGTCGGCGTTAGCGATTTAGGAGACGGTGGGGCAGCGATGCGTGCGCTGAGGCGCAGCCAGCCGTGGGAGGCGGAAGCAGGCGGCCCTGCCGGTGCTGGTTTGGTTTTGGCAGCTGGAGGAAGACAGGACTGAAGAAACACGACAGACTATAAAAGCAGCAGGAGTACTTAACAAACTTAACTAAAACGAGTAGGGGTACTTAATAACCAAAGCTGAAAGCAGTATGAGTACTTATACAGGTTCAACCGTACAAAGCACGCCTCGAACAATGCTACTTTGCCTACAGTTAACCAAGGGTGAGGCCGCCAAGCCCCAGGACAAGGCCAGGCGCCACCCCGTGCATCCACAACCTTGCGGCTTCATCTCGCAACGTGGTCAATAAACAGGATATTCACTTTAGAGCCATGGAAAAGCATGAACATAATCTTCTGTCCTATTCTCCAAGATGGACGGGCCTTCATTATTTGAGACCACCCATGAATAAGTATCTTTTCACCTCCAAGGGGAATTGAGTAGGTCGACATAAACATCACATTGTGACCAAGCGCAAGTTTGACCCGACCATGGTCAGGCATCTGTATAGGAACAATAGAACTTGGCAGTTCCTGTTTCAAGAAGATCACATTTGTAAAACTGTGTATAAGAAATAGTTTATGAACAACATATATAACAGAAAACAGCTCGTACCATAAGTTTCTCGACACAGTTGGACCTGTTCAACGAGTGCAACAGTGGCACACATATCCCACGTGCCCTTCCACCATTGAAACGCCCCACAAGGACCTCAAGATGATCAATAAAGTGTAGGAACTTGTGGATGTCGATCCAGTCAACTTCAGTGCCATTAGTAACAGCCAAGTTATTACAGAGTAACAAACGAGCAGACTGCTTAACTCTGAAAAAACTTGCACGTGCCACCAATTATAAGAAAATATTAGTTAGAAGTAGCATCTTCGCGAGAGATTCGTTGCTACTTCTAAAGTTAAATTGTGATTAGTTAGACAGAATAGGTGGATTAAGAAGTAATCGAGGCAACAAGCAAGAACCAGATACAAAACTAACATGGATGAACAATTGGAACGACGTCGGGGTGGAAGATCGTAGTGAAGATGAGACCAGGTTCTGCTATTTCCATCAACATTCGTGCGCCAACTTTTAGTCCGTAACACTTGAGAAAGTTTATACAAGTTCGGCCATAAAAAAGCAGCGATCTTCTTGGTTCATGAACCCAACTCGGAACTTATATCCATGGCTTGTCTTCACCGTGACCATTAAACTAGTGTATTCAGTTATGGCAAGGCCGAGCATCTTGAGTACATGTGTTCTGGCAGAGCAAATAATACACTGCAGGAAAAATAATATGAGAACACAGCATGTTCAAAAAAACCCCACCCTCCCGGATAGAAAAGAGGATTCTAGGAACATACTGTGCGTGTTTCAAAATGATGTGTTAGGATGATAAGGAACAAGTGTGGCGTCTCGCCAAGGGTACAGAAACCTGTAGGGTACTCGCACTTTGGGCACTGCAAATGAAACACACTAGATTCAGTAGGAAGAAAAATGCATCAACGGCGGCGGCTGCCATCCTAGCATTACCTGCGACCAAGGGACTTGGATTTATCGGGGATGGATGAAGAATTCATACCTGGTTCTCCATGAGAAAACCCTACGCAATTGCCGAGAGGGGGTTTTCTCTAAACAAGCAGATGAGGGAGAAGGGGATTCATGCCCAGTGAAATATTGCCGCTTCGTCCGTCCAGCTTACTGCTAAAGCTGGAAGGGGGGGTTGTGATTTGACGGCTCATTGGGCATTACTGCGGCGCTACGACCGGGGTGTGTCTACCGTGAAGTTGTGCACTCTAATTTGTGCATATGGCACGTGGACCCCGTTGCCGGTTGCCCCACATATCAACGAAAGAAAGTAGAAACACAGGAGTAACTAGTTACACATAAATATATTTTTTGACAGAGAGATACTCCCTCTGTAAAGAAATATACAAATCTTTTATATCACAGGCTCACCTTGCCAAGAAATATACTCCCTCTGCAACACATGGGCATTATGGGGGTTCCGCTTTTTTATGGGGGTTCAACTGACAATATAATACTCAGATAGGCTCACGGTTCTGGACTTTGAGCCGCAGGACGACCCTGCATGTTTGGGGGCCCATGTGTTCTACCTCGGCGCTTTTCATATTGAAAGCGATCGGTACGACGCTGGTTTTAGATGCTGTCGCAAGGCGAATACAGAAAATTGAATAAAGCACGACAGCTGTTGGAATGAAATCGAACGACAGTTCCTAACCAGCAATCAAAGTTGCAATTCTATCAACGATATACCATGTGATAAATAATATTGTCATACTACTTATACACACAGGACACTTGTTTCACCATGCCAGATTATTACATCAAAATCTGTAACACCCTCGATGCGACTATAGCTCCCACGTGTCGAGGCACGACTTAGAGACATAATCGCATTGAAGGCATATGTCGCAAGTGAGGTAATCTTCACACAACCCATGTAATACATACAGGGAAAGAGATACATAGTTGGCTTACAATCGCCACTTCACACAATTACATGAATAAACATAACATCAATCAAATACACTCATGGTCCGACTACGGAACCAAAATAAAAGAAGAACCCCAAATGCGACACGGTCCCCGATCGACCCCAACTGGGCTCCACTACGGATCGACCGAAACGAAACAACACAAAGGACAAGATCTTCATCGAGCTCCTCCTGAGCTGGGTTGCGTCATCTGCACGGACTCATCGGCACCTGCAAGCTGGTTTTGGAAGTATCTGTGAGCCACAGGGACTCAGCAATCTCGCACCCTCGCGATCAAGACTATTTAAGCTTATGGGTAAGGTAAAGGTATGAGGTGGAGCTGCAGCAAGCGACTAGCATATATGGTGGCTAACATACGCAAAAGAGAGCGAGAAGAGAAGGCAAAGCACGGTCGATAAAAGTATGATCAAGAAGTGATCCTATAACAACCTACGTCAAGCATAACTCCAACAACCGTGTTCACTTCCCGGACTCCGCCGGAAAGAGACCATCACGGTTACACACGCTGTTGATTCATTTTAATTAAGGTCGACTTCAGGTTTTCTACAACCGGATGTTAACAAATTCCCATCTGCCCGTAACCGCGGGCACGGCTTTCGAAAGTTCAAATCCCTGCAGGGGTGTCCCAACTTAGCCCATCACAAGCTCTCACGGTCAACGAAGGAATAGACCTCCTCCCGAGACATTCCGATCAGACTCGGTATCCCGGTACTCCAAGACATCCTCGACAATGGTAAAACAAGTCCAGCAAGACCACCCGATGCGCCGACATCCCGATAGGAGCTGCACATATCTCGTTCTCAGGGCACACCGGATAAGCTAAGCGTACGGGAGCCAACGTAACCCAAGTTGCCAAGGGACGGCCCCGCACGGTGCTCTGGGTTGGACCAACATTAGACAAGCACTGGCGCGGGGGGGGGGGGGGGGGGTTAAAATAAAGATGACCCTTGGGCGCGCGACCCCCAAGGGAAAAGAAAAGGCTGGGTGGCAAATGGTAAAACCAAGGTTGGGCCTTGCTGGAGGAGTTTTATTCAAGGCGAACTGTCAAGGGGTTCCCATTATAACCCAACCGCGTAAGGAACGCAAAATCCGGGAACATAACACCGATATGACGGAAACTAGGGCGGCAAGAGTGGAACAAAACACCAGGCATAAGGCCGAGCCTTCCACCCTTTACCAAGTATATAGATGCATTAATTAAATAAGATATATAGTGATATCCCAACAAGTAAATAAATGTTCAAATCAAGGAATGGCCTCCAATCTTCACCTGCAACTAGCAACGCTATAAGAGGGGCTGAGCAAAGCGGTAACATAGCCAATCAATGGTTTGCTAGGACATGGTGGATTAGAGGTTTGACATGGCAAATTGGGAGGCTGACAAGCAAAAGGTAGGCATCGTAGCATTGGCATAGCAAAGAGCGAGCAAACTAGCATAGCAAAGATAGTAGTGATTTCGAGGGTATGATCATCTTGCCTGAAACCCCGCAAGGAAGAAGAACGAGTCCATGAAGAAGACAAACGGAACGTAGACGAACGGGTCCTCACAAACTCGACGTTAACGGAACCAACCCGAAGAAGCAACACCGGAAAAGAGCAAACAACAAAGTAAACAACCACCACATAATCATGGCATGATGCACAATCAAGTATGATGCATGTCCGGTTTAATGAGGCATGGCATGGCAAAGTGCACAAACAATCCTACAAATTAAGTGGAGCTCATTATGCAACTCCGCTGCATAGTGAAGAAACACCACGTGACTTATTTAGTTCGATCTTGTTTATGTACTCAACAATATTAAATGTTGTTAAGCAAGGCAAGAGGGTGAAGCAAAGCAAAACTACCTATCTAGTCAAGTTTAAATGAGGCCGGGAACAACGAACAACAATTCCGGAAAATCCTCATATGCATATATTAGGTTTGGTCCTGTTCTGTCCTAAACCATATTTTAGAGTTGTTTAACATGCAAGATGAGTGCACCATGTTAAACTAGGCAAAATTCTACCCCATTTACATATAAAGTTTATTAAAATCCGAGTTACGGTTAATTAGTTATAAAAAAATCATTTTAACATGGCATAGGAGCAAATTAATGCAAACAACATTTCTAACATTTCAAACATAGATGAAAGTTAGATATTATTAATCTACACAAAATTCTGAGCAAGTTTCATATATAATTCATTTTAATCAGATGCACGAATTGTGAGTTATTATATGCATGAACATGAGGGTCTTATCTGTAAAACTGGCAATCTCTGGATAATTGGACAAATTCACAGAACGAGAAAAAACATGATCGGGCTGAATCTGTCTGGCCCAACCGCATGAAAAAAAACAGAGGCGGGGCGCTGGGGCGGCTCACCCATGGGCTCGGCCCGTTAGCAGAGAGGAGGAGGCAGGCCGAGGCGGGGACGGCGCGCTGGGCCGGACTCGGGGCCCGCGAAGGAGTCAACGGGGGCGCTCGTCGTCTCCCGATCGGATCGGGGAGGCAGGGCGAGGCGAAGATCCATGGCGACGACGCCGGCGAGGCTGGGCGACGAGCCGGCGAGGGAACGGCGCCGGGGAAGCGGGGACGGCGGATCCCGGTCTGGCGGGGCCAGATCGAGTGGATCCCGGCCGGGTTCGGGTGAAGACATGGCCGGCGGCGGCGAACTCCATGGCGTCGGGTCCCTACTGCGGCGAGCTGGGGGTCGCCGGCGAGCTGCTCCGGCGAGCCGGACGAGGTGGCGCAGAGGAACGGCGATGAGGCTCCGGTGCGGCAGAAGCGAGGAGGCGGCGGCGGAGGAAGACTCGGGCGGCGGCGGTGCGGATCTGGCCCGGGGCGGCTCGGGCGGGCCGGCCACGGGCTCCTCGGGTCCGGCCGCGCGGGAGGAGAGAGAGAGGGCGAGGTGGCGGCTCCGGATTGGATAGCGGCGGCGGCAGGGTGATGTGGCGAGCTCCGATTCGTCGGAGTGAGGTGGCGGTGGCGGTGGACATTGTCCGGCGCGGGGAAGAAATGTCCGGCGGCGCGGATCTGAGAATTTTTAGGGTCAGGGGAAGAATGAACCGCGAATTTCGGAGGGGGGGTGTATATATAGGCATAGAGGGAGCTAGGAGAGTCCAAATGAGGTGCGGTTTGCGGCCACGCGATCGTGATCGAACGCTCTAGATGATGGAGCAGAGTTAGGTGGGTTTTGGGCCAAATTAGAGAGGTGTTGGGCTGCAACACACACGAGGCCTTCTCGGTCCCTCGGTTAACCGTTGGAGTATCAAACGAAGTCCAAATGGTACGAAACTTGACAGGCAGTCTACCGGTAGTAACCCAAGGCCGCTTGGCAAGACTTGGTCCAGTCCGGAAATGTTTGATCCCCACACATGTAAGAAAGGTAGAAATGACCACCGGAGGAGAACGGAACGCCGGGTTGCAAAACGGAAAACGGGGAAAATGCTCAGATGCATGAGACGAACACGTATGCAAATGAAATGCGCATGATGACATGATATGCAATGCATGACATGCAAGCAATGACAAGGCAACAACAACGAATAACTGAACGACACCTGGCACATCGGTCTCGGGGCGTTACAAAATCTCTCGGAGGATAGATCAGTTCGGCAGTTGCGTGCTTCTACTGAAGAATTTCAAAGTTGATTTGGACCAGCTCTCCTTGCTGAGAAAGTTCGATTTTGACATCATCCCCTACCGCAAGATATGATTTAGATTTGAACCTTGACCATCCTTTAGCATCAATCATCATGCGACCATCCTTTGTACTTACGGTATATTGAGCAGGTTCATTCACACCAAGGATGCGCATGGTAAGAGAAAATTGGCCGTGGTCGCCCGGATTGTTGAATGACTCCCTCGTTGATCTAGGAATTCTCTGTTTGCAAATAAGAAGACATACCCAAATAGTTAGATCAACACAGTGAATCATGTGAAACAACATGGAAAGAAAAAAGAACGAAGCACTTGGGCGGCCAATGCTTACCAAGAAGGTGGACATGTCGGTTTTTGTAAGGATTTTGGTATATGAAGTGCGAACTCCAACCCAGTCTGTTGCCGGTGCAACTGCACGGGCCGGAGCAGATGCAAGTGCAAGTGTTGGTGCAGGTGCCGAAGCCGCTGCTGCTACCGGAGATGGTGCTCCTTGTAGAGCTGGTGCCGGTGTCGGAGTAGGTGTCGGTGTCGATGCCCGATGCTCCGGTAGATCAAACTGATCCGCTAACGCGATCGGTGCCCAATCCTCAGCTAGATCAGACCGAGCTGCTGCCGCTATCAGTGCTAGAGCGATAACGGTGCTCGATCTATGCGAGACAGCGGCGATCGTGTCTAGTCTGCTATGATCAGCTTTCTAACTTGACTAGGATCCGTGACTGTGATCCTGTTTTTTTCTTCATTTCTTTTAAACACGTGAAGGACTAATTGTGGCGTTTTTGTTAAACCAAACTGCAGTTCATCATAGGGATTCAGCTTGTACTCAGACAACAGACTGATCCAATTTTTTCCAGTAATATAAGTGATGGACGGTGCCTTTGTTACTGACATGACATAAGAAGTGAAACCTGCAAAAATAGCCATCGTAGAGCAAACCAAACGGTTTATTCTGTGATGAATGTCACATGGAAAAACCTGCATCGTAAAATTGCAGGAAAAGAAAGAAAACATGACATTAAATTAATAAGATTTAGACAGTAAATCAATAAGATTTACTTGATGTGACACGAGTGAATCCTTACCAGGAAATCACTATGTTGAAGTACTAAACAAAAGATTGATCGTCCAACTATGCGTGGCATGCAGGGGCCCCGCCTACTCCCACAAGCAGGACAGTCCAAAGGTCATGAAAAATCGTATGGACCGAACATCCATGGGACTGGAAATCCTGGTGGGTGCGATAAACCCTGCAATGCATACAGATATTGGAGTGTAACCATAATTGCTAAACCGTCCTCACAAAAAATATGATCTGGATACTTCAAAATATATAGACTGAATTGAGTGGAAAGACATTAACATAGACCGTTCTCAGGACTGACCACACACCAAAAGCGTTAGTACTAATAAACAATACAGGGTTCACAAACACAAATCAAGTACTGAACAATAGTACTTACTACAGACAAGCAAAGTTGCACTAACTAAACTCTGCAGACTATTTCTTGCCACCGACCTACGGGATGAACCCCGCATAACTGACTAGGCCATGGACTTCGTGTGAGATGTCTGCATGCACCATCACCATCTTGTCAACCTTGGAGAACTTAACAGAGTGGTCTTTCCACTCATAAACATGATGATGAAGACAGGCCGCGTCAGATTTGTTGGGAAGCTTTACAAGAACCACACCCTTCGTAATTGAAGGAACAACCAGGAAATTGTTGTGGTCAAGTACAGCCTCGAGAACACGCCTGACAACAATTGAGGGAGTCCTGGATTAGGGGGTGTTCGGGTAGCCGGACTATACCTTCAGCCGGACCCCAGGACTATGAAGATACAAGATTGAAGACTTCGTCCCGTGTCCGGATGGGACTTTCCTTGGCGTGGAAGGCAAGCTTGGCGATGCGGATATTCAAGATCTCCTACCATTGTAACCGACTCTGTGTAACTCTAACCCTATCCGGTGTCTATATAAACCGGAGGGTTGTAGTCCGTAGGACATCAACTCCATATACAACAATCATACCATAGGCTAGCTTCTAGGGTTTAGCCTCCTTGATCTCGTGGTAGATCTACTCTTGTACTACCCATATCATCAATATTAATCAAGCAGGAGTAGGGTATTACCTCCATCGAGAGGGCCCGAACCTGGGTAAAAACATCATGTCCCTTGTCTCCTGTTACCACCCGGCCTTGACGCACAGTTCGGGACCCCCTACCCGAGATCCGCCGGTTTTGACACCGACATTGGTGCTTTCATTGAGAGTTCCTCTATGTCGGCACCTTTAGGCCCGATGGCTCCTTTGATCATCAACAACGATGCGGTCCAGGGTGAGACTTTTCTCCCCGGATAGATCTTCGTCTTCGGCGGCTTCGCACTGCGGGCCAATTCGCTTGGCCACCTGGAGCAGATCGAAAGCTACGCCCCTGGCCATCAAGTCATGTTTGGAAGCCTAAATTACATGGCAGACATCCGCGGAGATTTGATCTTCGACGGATTCGAGCCACAACCAAGCGCGCCACACTGTCTCGCGGGGCATGATCTAGCTCTGTCACCGAACAGTATCCCGGAGGCCGCAAACGCACCAGCTCTGACCCTTAATTCGGAGCCAGTTGTGTCAATCAAGGATGAGCGGTTGCACGTCGCCTCGGGGGCTGCGATCTCAAAGGCGATCGAGCCGAACGCCGGCCCCCTCCGCGTGACTCACAACTCCAAGGATCCGGACTCCTCTCCGGACTCCGAACCCCCCGCGCCCCTGCCGATCGAATCCGATTGGGCGCCAATAATGGAGTTCACCGCCGCGGACATCTTTCAGCACTCGCCTTTTGGCGATATCCTGAATTCTCTCAAGTCTCTCTCTTTATCAGGAGAGTCCTGGCTGAACTACGGTCAGCGAGGATGGGATACGGACGATGAAGAAATTCAAAGCCCACCCACCACCCACTTGGTAGCCACTGTCGACAATTTAAACGACGTGCTCAACTTCGACTCCGGAGACATCGACAACATGGATGACGATGCAGGAGATACCGATGAACCAACGCCCATAGGGCATTGGACAGCCACCTCATCTCACGATGTGTATATGGTGGATACCCCTAAAGGAAGCGATAATGAGGAAAAAGGGGACGGAACGGGAGATCGACCCCCCGAAAAGCAATCAAAGCGTCGGCATAAACGCCGACCCAAGCCCCGCCTCGATAAAAACCCAGCCATAGAGCAAGACGAGCCGGTAGACGACGAGCAGGCCTTAGAGCAACCGTCCGAACAGGGCAACACGGATAGAGAAACCGAACATCCCTCCTCCGGCGAAAACGGCATTCCGGACGACCTCACGCCAGATAAACCCATGGAGCAGAAGAATCTCCACAAGAGGCTCATTGCAACTGCACGCAGCCTGAAAAAGCAGAAGCGGAAGCTAAAAACAGCGGAAGATGCACTCCGGATTAGATGGAGCAAAGTAATCAATACCGCAGATAAATATGGCGACGGCCGCCGCACTAAAAGCTATCCGAAAAGAAATCTACTGCCTGAATTCGACGAAGAGGCCCTAGAGCCCTCGCATTCAAAAAATAAGAAAGCCACACGGTCGGATAGACGACCCCACAAAGCGGCAAGCGGCGCCACACTTAAATCGGCATGCGACCCGCCTAAGGATTCGCATCATGGCCCAGTTAGGTCCATTTATGGGCCAAGAAAGCAAGCTCTCGTAAGCAATGTAGTAAAGCCATCGTCAGAATCTGGCACACCCAAATACAGGGGCGCCGCACACCCCCTATGTTTCACCGATGAGGTCCTGGACTATGAATTTCCAGAGGGATTCAAACCCGTAAACATAGAGGCATATGATGGAACAACAGACCCTGGAGTCTGGATCGAGGATTATATCCTCCACATACACATGGCTAGAGGAGATGATCTCCACGCCATAAAATATTTACCCCTTAAGCTTAAAGGGCCAGCCTGGCATTGGCTTAAAAGCCTTCCTGAAAACACAATTGGAAGTTGGGAAGAGTTCGAGGATGCTTTCCGAGCAAATTTTCAAGGGACCTATGTCCGCCCTCCGGATGCAGACGATCTTAGTCACATAACTCAACAGCCCGGAGAATCAGCTTGGCAGTTCTGGAATAGATTCCTCACTAAAAAGAATCAGATAGTCGACTGTCCGGACGCCGAAGCCTTAACAACTTTCAGGCATAACGTCCAAGACGAATGGCTCGCCAGACACCTCAGCCAAGAAAAGCCAAGAACAATGGCCGCACTAACAAGCCTCATGACCTGCTTTTGTGCAGGAGAGGACAGCTGGTTGGCAAGGTGCAGCTCCAGCGACCCAAGTACATCCGAAACTAGGGATGGAAACAGAAAACCACGACGCAACAAGGACTGTCGCCGGACTAAGGAAAAAAGTCCGAAGAGCACGGCAGTCAATGCCGGATTCAAAGGCTCACGACAAAATCAGACAAAACCACCCCTCCAGGATAACAAGGACGATCCATCCAACTTAAATAAAATCATGGACAGGATATGTCAGATACACAGTACTCCCGGGAAGCCTGCTAACCATACCCATAGAGAATGTTGGTTCTCAAACAATCCGGCAGACTCAATGCCGAACACAAGGGGCTCGACACACCAAGCGAAGACGAGGACAAACCCCAAAAGCAGAGCACTAGGAAACAAAAGAACTTCCCACAAGAAGTAAAAAGAGTGAACTTACTTCACATAACAAAACATGCGGCGCCCATAAAGGTACGCCCCACACGACCTATCCCCAAAGGGTCCCGCCACTGGTTGTCAAAACCAATCATCTTCGATCAGCTAGATTATTCTAGAAATATCAAGAATGCAGGCTGGACTGCCTTGATACTCGATCCAATAATTGGCGGACTCCGGTTTTCCAATGTCCTTATGGACGGCGGCAGTGGACTAAACCTGATATATCAGGATACAATCCATCACATGGGGATAAACCCAGCAAGAATCCGCCGCAGCAAAACCTCCTTTCAAGGGGTAACGCCTGGTCTGGACACCCATTGTATGGATTTTCTCCGGCTCGAAGTTATATTCGGCTCTGCCGATAACTTCCGCCGCGAAAAGCTGACCTTCCATATCGTCCCGTTCTCAAGTCGCTATCAAGCACTACTGGGACGCGAAGCTTCCGCCCACTTTAACGCAATACCGCATTATGCATCTCTCACGCTTAAGATGCCCGGTCCACGAGGCATCATCTCTTTGAAGGGGAAGCACTAAAGTGCGCCTCCCCAAGCGGAGGACTGTGCGGCCGCTTTGACAGCCCCACAGTAAAATGGCCTCACCAGCCAAAAAACTTCGAAATAGGTCATTAAAGACCACAAACGCGGATAGACGAGTTCGGGAAAAAAATCATCATTGATGCAAGCTTAGTGTCCATATACCCCCACTAGGGGCTCCATGCATATACAATAAGAGACAATAAAGCTCAATTTTATATATTTTACTTTATACTTTGCTTATTTTAAACTTTTTGTTCGGCATGACATGTTTTCAACTCAGTTCCTCTCTTTTACAGATGAACGTCGTGCGGCGCCCGTCCAAGATACGGCACAATGGAGACACAGGCGCAGACGTGCAGTAGGGACCCGTCATAAAGGATTCTTTTTAGATTAAGACCCTGCGTAAACCTTTTTTACTGTCTCTTGTTGCTACACATCCCCTGGTTTTTTTGATATAACCAAAGGAGGAGGCTAGCGTCTTGGCATGTGGCCATGTCAAAAATTTTTGCACGTACCTGGACACTAGGGGCTTTTTTAATAAAGAGTGTTGTTTCGCCCGCACTCATAAAGACCGAACACCTTAGGGAGTGTTCGGCGTCGCGAGTTTTGGCATTATATGCATCAGCTCCGAATCATGTCTTTGGTCAAATGTTGGGTTGCCCGGCTCCTGAGTTCGGCTACCTTACGTTCCGCTCTATCGGCTAAGGTAGCACTAGGAGAACTACTGCGATTGTGCCCCGGTTCGGCTGGGCGAGCACCTCAGTAGAGAAAGCCGAAAACTGACTGTCATGATGTAGCGTGAGACTGGTCAGCCACTCGAGGACCTATCGGAATCTATCGGATTCCTCCGCTTTAACGAAGGGCTGCTTCCCGGTCAGGCACATACGCGCCCCGAACTCAGGCGAGCGCAGTCGCCACCAAGGGGCTACCTAAATAGTCTCACTGTCAAGCTCCTATGGCTAAGTGAAAGTGTTAAAGCATTATAGTCCAGTTGCCTGGCCCGCTATGCTATCACCTCCTTTGTAGGACCAAGACGTTGGGTTAAGTGTGAAAATGCGTCTTCTGCGAGCACCCCCGCACTATGTGCGTGGGGGCTGAAGCCAACGACCGCCATCTTTCAGATTTTGTATATATCTTAAAACGGCCGCACATGAGGTGTTCCCAATACTTGAAGGCACAAGTATAAAAAGGCCACTACAGTTTATCAAAATATTACTTTATAATTACATATGCTATCATAACATAGCATCTTTCGAGCACTGCGTCTCTATTACACGAGCGCCTTCAAGGACTTCCTGAAAATAGTGCTCGGAGGGTACTCGGCTTTTATCCGAATCTCGGGACGCAACAACGGTGGTCTCCATCTCTGCCCAGTATGTCTTGACACGGGCAAGAGCCATCCTTGCACCCTCTATGCATGCTGACCTCTTCATTGCATTAATACGCGGCACCGCGTCAAGGAATTGCTGCACCAAGCTGAAATAACTCTTCGGCTCCGATCTCCCCGGCCACAGATGACCCATGACGTACTTCATGGCGAGTCCGGACAACCTATTCAGTTCGGGCCATTGAGCCAAACGATCGTCCACTGCCAGTGGACGCTCTGGATTGTGAAACTGCGACCAGAAAAGCTTTTCCACTTCACGATCTTTCTGATCTTGAAAGTGTTCGGTCGCATCAGCAGCACTCGCTGCCAAATCCAGATAGGTATCCTCCACACTACACATCCGGTCCAACGGAGCAAACTTCGGATCGCAAAATTTCCTTCGCAGCATAAAGGGCTTTCCAGCCGCAATCTGTTCGGCCTGACACAGCTCCTCCTTCGCAGCTCTCATCGCAGAGCGCGCGTCCTTGGCATTGGCAACGGCCTTCTCTAAGTCCGTCTGTTTCGCCCGGTCTTCTTTCTCAAGAAGTCTGCAACGGTCTGCAGCACTCTTTAACTTTTCGGCCATCTCGGCCATCTCTTCCTTGCTTTGGCAATGAGCAGTCTGTTCGGCTATCAGCTCTTCAAGGGCTTTCTTGGCAGCCGCATCACTTTCTCTGGCTTGTTCTTTAGCTCGGGCAAGTTCTGCCCTAAGACTCTCCACGGCGGCCGCACCATCTGCGTCAAGCACACACATCGTAAGACACTAGCATAAAACTCTTCTTACCTGATGCCTCCTGAGGAATTACATACCTTGAGCCTCATCAAGCCGCTTGTTGACAAGCGCGATGTCGGCATCTGCCACGTCCAGTTGCCGCTTTAGTTCGGCAAAATCATCAGTTCGGCTCGATTCCGGACACCCTGCCGCCTACATTCAAAGGCGACATTTTAGACCTGGGATTATGATCCTCCGCGTGCCGTCATTTCTTGACGACGCGCAGAGTCTCAGGGGCTACTATCTACATAGGGCACATCTTATTCATGCGCAACTGACAAAAGTGTACATTATCTAATGTACCTCAAAACCCATCAGTAAACTTTTGACGGCCTCATGCAATCCGCTCTCTGCGGATGAGATCCTTTCAATCACCGTGCCCATCAATGCACGGTGCTCCTCCGAGATAGAAGCTCGCCCCAGCAGAATCTTTAGCTCCTCCGGCCGAGCACCAGACGGTGCCGGACTTGTCCCACGACCTCTTTCGAAGGCCGGACGCGGAGAACCTCGGGGGGCCACATAGCTATCTTCCGCCCCTGCCGGATTCGGAGAAACCCTCCGCGACGACACCTCAGGGTCGCCCGCCTCGCTAGGCGGCACGGCAGGGGGAGGCGTCCCGCTCTCCATCATCTCCGGAAGGAGATCCCCCGAAGACGAGCTCTGCTGAGAAGGGCTGAGGTCCGAGCTACAAGGTAAAAATTCGGTTAATCTTCTTAGATATAAATCACGGATTTCCCTCACCCCTCAAAAGGAAAATCTTTCTCTACTTACGGCTCGCTGGAGAGCTGATCCCCTTGAGGGCGTAGTCCGGCCGAGGAACTCCCCGGCGTCGGACCCTCGGACGAGGATTTTCCCCCCCGCTTTGAGGCCATGGTTTCCGGGTCGTCAAAGGCGGCTCTCTTCTTCCCCTTAGGAGAGGAATTGTCGGTTCCTCCCTTCGGAGCAGCCTCCTTCGAGGAGGCCATAGTTTCCTTGTCCTCCCCCTTGCTTCCCTCCAAAGGCATTATCTCCAACATCCTGACCAGCACGGGATCCGGCCTGGTTTCGGGAAGGGGAGCCGGACACCTGATCAGCTTTGCCTTCGCTATCCACTCCTGTTTGAAAGGACGGCTCTTTTAGGGGCAAGTTTATGACAATTATACGGATAGAAGGTCCGGGCACAAGGTTGCTTACTTGAGTATCCGGGCGATTGCAGCTTAGGCCTACATCCTCGGTTAAATCCGGACACATCTCTTGTGATCCGAAGAACAGTTTATACATCTCCGCAGGCGGGCGGGAGAGCTCGCGGTCCCTCTGGATTAAACTCCCACAGGCGAAGAGGGAGCAATGTCTGCCGGGCAATATTCGGCGAATCAGCATGACCTGCGTCACCTTGACCAGGCTGAGGTCTCCTTCCAAGAGATCCTTAATGCGGCCCTGTAACAAGGGCACGTCTTTGGGCAAACCCCAATCTAACCCTCTGTTGACCCATGACGCTAGCCCTTGTGGGGGCCCCGAGCAAAAGGCAGGAGGCGCCACCCACTTGGTACTCCGGGGAGCGGTGATATAAAACCACTCTCGTTGCCACAAGCCTAGCTCCTCTTGAAAAGAGCCCTCGGGCCATGGAGCATCAGCATTTTTTCTTATAACAGCGCCTCCGCACTCTGCGTGCCGTCCCTTGATCATCTTCGGCTCCACTTTGAAGGTCTTGAGCCATAATCCAAAGTGAGGGGTAACACGGAGGAACGCTTCACACACGACAATAAATGAGGAGATATGGAGGATGGACTCCGGAGCTAAGTCATGGAATTCCAGCCCGTAATAAAACAGCAGTCCCCTCACAAAGGGATCCATTGGGAAGCCCAACCCCCGAAGGAAGTGAGACATGAACACCACGCTCTCACCGGGCTGGGGACTGGGAATGACCAGCCCTTGAGCAGGCAACCTATGCGAAATTTCGCAGGTCAGGAACTTAGCTTCCCTCAACTTTAGTACGTCCTCCTCTATGACAGAGGAGGGCGTCCATCGGCCTTGAAGGTCAGAACCGGACATTGTCGAAGGTCTGAAGCGCCTGGAATCTGGAGCCTAGGGTGTTGGAATTCGAGGCGACGGGCGAACTCGCTTGAGATTGAAAAAAGGAGTAAGGCCTTGATCTCTTTATAAGAGGTTGAATACCAAGAGCCCTCCCCGTAACCGTTCGGGACTCGTCTTTAATCGAGGAAACGTGCTAACGGGCACGGTTGGGTTACCCACGTCCGTATTGATGAGAATCCCGTAAAAGGGGTACACGATCTCTGCTTTGACAAGACGTGCCAAGGAAACCGCCTCGCAAAACATGCTGAGGTGGAAAAGTAAAAACGATTCGAGTAAAGGACATGGCCGTAGTGTGATGACGCACTGCGGAATACGTCAGCAGATTTGATTTGTGTTAATATTATTCTCTCTATGGCAATATGTGGAAACTTATTTGCAGAGCCGGACACTACTCTTGGTGTTTACAATCTTCTATGAAGGACTTGGAGGAGGAACCCGCCTTGCAATGCCGAAGACAATCTGCGCGCCGGACTCGTCGTCATTGAAGCCTGGTTCAGGGGCTACTGAGGGAGTCCTGGATTAGGGGGTGTTCGGGTAGCCGGACTATACCTTCAGCCGGACTCCAGGACTATGAAGATACAAGATTGAAGACTTCGTCCCGTGTCCGGATGGGACTTTCCTTGGCGTGGAAGGCAAGCTTGGCGATGCGGATATTCAAGATCTCCTACCATTGTAACCGACTCTGTGTAACCCTAACCCTATCCGGTGTCTATATAAACCAGAGGGTTGTAGTCCATAGGACATCAACTCCATATACAACAATCATACCATAGGCTAGCTTCTAGGGTTTAGCCTCCTTGATCTCGTGGTAGATCTACTCTTGTACTACCCATATCATCAATATTAATCAAGCAGGAGTAAGGTATTACCTCCATCGAGAGGGCCCGAACCTGGGTAAAAACATCATGTCCCTTGTCTCCTATTACCATCCGGCCTTGACGCACAGTTCGGGACCCCCTACCCGAGATTCGCCGGTTTTGACACCGACAACAATGCTACAGGAAAACACTAGTTCAGGACATGTGGCGACAAGGACACAGCAGCTAGATAGTTCAGCAGTAGAACTCATCATCAGGTCTTCCAGTTCACACGGCATGACTTTGAGAACTACATCTCCACCATGGACCTGGTTCTAATTCAAACAGAAACCATATTTTATTACTACCTCCGTTCAGAAATATAAGATGATTTTCGATATTATACTCCATATATGACTACATATACGCACAGAAATGAGTGAACAAAGACACTAGAAGATGTCTTCAATGGCATGAGAGCAGAGGGATAACATGCAATATCCATAACACAAGTTACTGAGGCAAATATACCCTCTTAAAAGGTAGCATTGATGTTCATAAAGTACTCCCTCCGTTCCAAAATTCTTGTCTTAGATTTGTCTAGATACGGATGTATCAAGTCACATTTTAGTATTAGATACATCCGTATCTAGACAAATCTAAGACAAGAAATTTGGGACAGAGGGAGTAGTTGAAAGTAATCTATAAGAAATCAGTGTCTACCTCTCTGAAAGATCGTGGATGTCGCCTAGAGGGGGGTGAATAGGCGCTTTAAAATAATTACGGTTTAGGCTTGAACAAATGCGGAATAAATCTAGCGGTTAATTTGTCAAGCACAAAACCTACAACAACTAGGCTCACCTATGTGCACCAACAACTTATGCTAAGCAAGATAAACTACTAGGTGATAGCAAGATATATGACAAGAAACAATATGGCTATCACAAAGTAAAGTGCACAAGTAAAGAGCTCGGGTAAGAGATAACCGAGGCACGCGGAGACGATGATGTATCCCGAAGTTCACACCCTTGCGGATTCTAATCTCCGTTTGGAGAGGTGTGGAGGCACAATGCTCCCCAAGAAGCCACTAGGGCCACCATAATCTCCTCACGCCCTCGCATAATGCAAGATGCCGTGATTCCACTAAGGGACCCTTGAGGGCGGTCACCGAACCCGTACAAATGGCAACCCTTGGGGGCGGTCACCGAACCCGTACACGTTGGCAACCCTTGGGGGCGGTCACCGGAACCCATCAAATTGCTCGGGGTGATCTCCACAACCTAATTGGAGACCTCAACGCTTGCCCGGAGCTTTACACCACAATGATTGAGCTCCGAACACCACCAACCGTCTAGGGCACCAAGGCACCCAAGAGGAACAAGCTCTAGGGTGCCCAAACACCCAAGAGTAATAAGCTTCTCAAACTTCACTTCCACGTATCACCATGGAGAACTCAAATCGATGCACCAAATGCAATGGCAAGGGCACACGGAGTGCCCAAGTCCTTCTCTCCCAAACCCCACCAAAGCAACTAATGCTAGGGAGGAAAATGAGAGGAAGAACAAAAGAAGAACACGAAGAAATCCAAGATATATATCCAAGGGGTTCCCCTCACTTAGAGGAGAAAGTGATTGGTGGAAACGTGGATCTAGATCTCCTCTCTCTTTTCCCTCAAGAACTAGCAAGAATCACTGGAGGGATTGAGACTTAGCAAGCTCGAAGAAGGTCAACAATGGGGGAAGAACACGAGCTAAAAGGATAAAGTTCATTGGGGAATAAGGCCCCCTTTTATAGGTGGGAAAAAATCCAGCCGTTATGCTCACAGCCTGCACCGAGCGGTACTACCGCTCCAAGGAGCGGTACTACCGCTAGGGCGGTAGTAGCCCTTTGAAACACAACAGCGAGGATGCAAAAAAGCCAGAAGAATCATCGGAGCGGTAGTACCACTTGACCTCACGGCACTACCGCTAGGGGTAGCGGTACTACTGCTAAGGGTAGCGGTACTACTGCTTGTGAGCGGTACTAAACAATTACATCCATGCCTACCACCGCTGGACTTGTGACGAGTTTTTGGTCCTGAGTGGAAGTAGCCACGGTAGTACTGCTCCAAGCGGTAGTACCGCTCCCAAGGGCGGTAGTAAAAAATTACTTCCGCTCCTACCCGCGGTAGTACTGCTGCAGCCTTTTTAGAACACCAAAACTACCACAACTTCTGCAAACGGACTCCGAATTCGACGAAACCAAGTTAGTTGGAAAGCTAGTGACAAGGGCTAACACAATCTTGATAGAAATACCAATAATAAGCAAATGAGAAAAGGCCCAAAAGAAAATGGTGAGAACCCTTCCTCGGATAAGGCCAGTAAAACCCCCAACACCGAAAACATCATAGAAGACGCATACAAACTCCGTTTTTGATGAAGTCAAGCTTGTCATCAAGATGACCATAAGCTCTAAGACTCACAAAGAGAACCAAACAAGAACCAATAAACATTATGCAAGGATGCAATGGTTTGAGCTCTCGACGAACGATACGATCAAGCTACTCACTTGAGAGCCCCCCCTTGATAGTACGGCTATCGATCCTATAACTCGGTCTCCCAACTACCACCATGAGACCGGTAAAATAGAAAACCTATCAAGGGCAAACCTTTGCCTTGCACATGATCCACTTGATCAAGATGATGATGATCTTGTCCTCCTCAAGATGGACCACCTTTTACACAAAGTGCAATGGACAATGCTTACCATACCATGGGATCACTTGATCCCTCTCGGTACATCTTCTACTCTTTGTGAGTTGATCAAGTTGATTCACTCTTGACTTAGTCTTGATCAACCTTGAATCTTTCCAACTCTCTTCGTTTGGATGATGTCTTGAAGGTAAACATGAATGATCACACAATCTTCTTCTTCAAGACATGCTTGCAATAAGCTCAATACTCACATGACCAATCTTTGGATAATTCCTTAATAACACCTTGGTCAACCCATAAACTCCTTGAAACCAACACATGGACTTCAAGAAATGCCTATGGAAAAATCCTTCAAATATAACTCAATGCAACCATTAGTACATAGAGAATGTCATCAATTACCAAAACCACACATGGGGGCACCGCATGTCCTTTCAATCTCCCCCATTTTGGTAATTGATGACAATCACTTTCAAGAGAGTTTATATAAGGAATTATGCATCACCATGCAATGCAACAACCAATAATGCATGTGTAGGAGATGCGTATGCTTAGGAACAAACCAAAGCCAGAAGAGAAAACTCTCTAAACTTCTCCACAAATCTCTTTGAAACTTCTCCCCCATTGGCATCGATTGCCAAAATGGGCTAAAAGCTTAGAAGGCCAATATAAAATGTGTTCCTCCATAAATTGTGTATTTCTCAACAAGAGAGTGGAATGCAACACACATATCCAACGGTAAATACTTGCAGGAAGACAAACTATATTGAGGCCCAAAGATTGCAAAAGGAAGATATGCCACAAAGACATAACAAAGAGAGAAACAAGCAATCAAGCAATCAAAAGATACCAATTGAAGCAAGCTATCAAAAGATACCAATTGAACCAACTAGGCCAATGATCCTACGAGCCACATGAATAAAGGATATTATGATAAGAGCAGAGCAGTGTTCTAAAGAAACTAGAGAAGCTCCCCATGATTTGTGCACATCAAGAATTTTTGTATTTGGATACAAAGTGCACAAAATAGGATCATAGCTCCCCCAAAATCAATAGAAACTTACAACAAGTGCAAGAGAGCATATAGGAAACTAAGCCTAGTACTTGCAACAAACACATGGTTGAGCAACAAGCAAGAGAGGCAACTTAAGAGTGGGCTCAACCAAAAAGATGTGTGTGAGTCAAGACAATGCACTTGAGAAGACTAATGTACAGAAGAGCATTAAGCATCAATAAAGTCTTCAAAGAATGAGGTACACGGTGCAAGGCCTATCATTCCCACACACAACTAGCGAATGGGTTCACAAGCTTACTAAAAAGCATATAGAGAACCTATGCTTGTGACAACCCGCGATGATGATAGAAGATGAAAGGCGCATCAAGACGAGGCATACCAATTAAGATGGCAAAAACCTCGTAAAGATAAGCATGAGGAAAATAATCTTCACCACACAAGAGCGCATCAAGATGCAACGATAGAAGACACTCACTCAAGGCAAAAGCTTTCACGGAGCCACCAAAGAAATAACATAAGAAAGACAAGGTGGACGTGAAAGATAGGATATCATCTAGATATGCAACTTCTCTCAAGTGTATAAGATTCTAGGTAGACGAAATCATGATGATATATATATATCTACAAAGAAGGATGTAAACCCGAAATAGTTACAACACGAAGGAACAAGATATCCAAAAGGAAGTCATACATATACCAATAAGATATTTGCTTGGAAGCATAGCACATGGCTAGATATGGTCTTACAGTATATAAATGAATCCCTACCACACACCCATCAAAGACATCACAACTAGCAACATGAGATCATCGTTGAGATGCTTTGAGAAAGGAAACAAGTATCACAAGATGGAATGAAAATCATGCTAAGATGCAACCTACACAAGGTTGAATGCAAGAAAAGAATGCATGAAGAGATACTTGTTACCAAGATATCATTGGAAGGATGTAGTAGATACCAATTAAAGGTAGGTAGTAGTTTATTGATCATCCTAGCTTGACTCCAATTAGCACATGATGACACCACCTTCCTTGTGAGTGAGCCGAGCATCCAATGCATCTCCAATTGCTCCTAGAACAACAACACAAACAAAATGGTACCCAAACTCATTGGGACCAAAGAATTAGAGAACCAACAATACATAGGACAACCTCCACATAAATATGTGCATATAGATATGAAAATGAATTTCATGCACATCTCATCCAATTTGAGACTTGGTGGAGTTTCCCCTATATATTGGGTCTAAGAAAGAAAGCATGCTAAAAATACTACATCAAATTAATATGCATGCTCAAGACTTTCAAAAACCGAGACCAAAAGACAAAGAAATACCAAGTGAAGAAAAGATACCAAATGAATAAATCATCACTTGGAGGATATCCATAAAAGATACATCAAGGAATGAGATATCCATTGATATACTCAAAATAAATAAAAAATCAAACTCCCAAAAGAGAGGATGGTTCCAAACAAACCAAGCTCTCTACAAAGTTTCATGATGGCACAAAGTACCAAAATGAAAACGACTTGCCTTCCACCAACACACACTTGATAAGGATCGCAATATGAGTGTTTTATAGAAAATAGGATAGCTCCCCCAAGCCTAGTGCATTATAGAGAATTTGCATTTGAATACAAAATGCACAAGGTGGGATCACTACTTTCACTATATCTAGAAAAACTGGACAAGATCAAGAAATTAACAAGATCCACAAGTGGTATGGAATACAATGGGAGATGACACAATCCTAGGCAAGAGATAAAGCAAACAAAAGCAAAGGCCAATGTAAAGATGATCAATAATTTCTACCACACATAAGTGAGTACCAATTGTCAAAAGACAAGAAGTATTTGGAAATAATTCCCGGTGGTAGATAACAAGGATATCCGACATCATCTTCACACCAAACAAAAAGCAAATTGCAACTTGTAGAGCTAACATGCCACCTAGGAACAAGATAATTTACAATATCAATTCTAGGTGACAATATCTCAAATGTACACATTTTCTAGGCTAGTAATATACACATAGCATATTACTCCTCCATAATGTGATACCAATTAAAGATAAACAAGAGGCAAAATAACGATCCAACACGAGATAATTAATGGACAACATAGAATTTGAATTTGTCATGAGAAGACATACCACATAGTGACTAGATAATCTTGTAATATCAATACTAGATGGTATTACTCATGTACACACATTTATAGGATTGTGAGGTGCACAAAGCACATCACTCTCCCATAATGGGATATTCCATTAATCTCTCACAAGAGCCAACTAAGATACAACCAAGATGCGCAAAGGCTCAACGAACAACACACATGTACATGAAGTGCAAACCAACATACATATACTTGATTACTCAAGATAAGAAATTTGGAGACACAACATATACAAACAGATGCAAGGAACAAAACCAAAACATGCAAAGGGACAAGTAACTTTCAATGTAAACAATTTAAGTACAAGTTACCGCAAGGAGGCACATTTGATATGAGATGGAAACTTGATAATCCGAATGACTTGGCTTGAGGCAATATGAATGATGAAGACCCCTTAATTCTTCATAATGTAGCCAAGTCTCCAATGACCTCCAACAACACCTATTGATCAAGTATGAGCTAGTTGGTCCCCAACCAAGTTGGGTCCCAAGAGGTTAGTCACAATAGGCTTGGCTACCCAAATGGTTCTTTTCTTGACACCACTTTGAGTACCAACAAATTTGGCAAACACATTGCCAACCTTATCCTTCCCAAGAGAATAGATATCATCAATTAGAATAGGGTTGGATAAGGTACCATTCGTGCATGAAGAAGCGACGTGACCTTTTTCACGACATAGGTAGCAACGTCTACTCTTTACTTTCTTCTCAATTGATTTCTGAACTTGAGAAGCATTAGCTTGAGTTTTCTTGGGAAGAGGCCTTTCTTCAACTTGAGGTTCAGAATGAGATTGAACTGGTGGCTGCTTGCCTTGTTGCTTGTCACTAATGGCCTTCTTCTTCAAAGGGCAAGATCTAACATGATGCCCTTCAATTTTGCACTTGAAGCAACTAATCTTGGCCGAATTCTTGAGTTGTTCTTGGCCCTTATTCTTGATGCTCTTGGACTTCTTCTTCTTATTGGAGTTGAATCCAAGTCCACCTTTGTCATTGGGGGATTTTTGCACTCTCAAGATATTATTGAGTGTGAATTTCCCTTCATGACTCTTTTCCAAGTCTTTCTTTAAAGAAGTGACTTGGGCCTTGAGCTCTTTGATTTCCTCTACATGGTTAGTCTCAACACAAGTACTAGAGGAAGTATAAGCTTCATTGTTAGAGCAACAAGGCAAGGAAAGCAATTCATAACAAGATGTACCAACATTGTGAGTAGATGAATTACAAGGACTAGCACATGGCAACATAGCATTTTGACTAGAAGTAGTGCTAGTATCCACATGAGGCTCACTAGATGTTACCTTAGCAATCATGGCCTCATGAGCTATCTTTAGCACATTATGGGATACTAGAAGATCATCATGAGAGCTTGAGAGCTTTTCATGACTTTCTTCCAATTTCCCATAATTGCTAGATAGCAACTCAAGTTGAGCCTGTAGCTCAACATTCTCCTTCAAAATGGATGCTTCACAAGTAATAGAGTTAGTAGCACAAGCATCATCATTAACAACAAGAGGAGAGGACAACTTGGAAAGCTCTTTTAAATAAGAAGCTTCAAGTTGAGCATGAGACTCGGTGAGTTTGATGAGCTCACCCTTAATGACCCTTAAGCCATTTTCGAGGTGCTCAAAATCCTCAAGGAGTCTAGCATGAGCAACTTCAAGCTTAGCATTTTCAGTTTCAAAATCATTGGCCACCACAAGAGCTCTATCACGAGATTCCCTCACTCTAGATAATTCTAGAGCAAAAGTCTCCTCAAGAGATTCCTTGGTGGTTTGTTCAAGTTCAAGAGCTTGAGAGAGGTCCGCAATCTCATTAGCATAATCACGCTCATGACCTTCCATTTTATCAATGGTGACCTCATGCTCCTCAAGACGAGATTCCAACTCATCAATATATTTCTTGCCCTCAGTAGCAATAGACATGATTTCCATGAAGTTGGAACGAGCAATTTTATTCTTAAGAAGAGCTTTAAAAATCATTTCCCCCTTAATTTTTAAGGAGGCAACATCATCATTCTCTTAACCATAATCAACATCATCATCACTCTTGCCATCATCAATATCATCACAAGATATATTGGGATTCAAAGTGGGAGATACCTTTGAAGCCTTGGCCATAAGGCAAAATGCAACAGATGATGATTTAGGATCCCTTGAAGCACCTTCCAAGACCACATCTTGTTCCATGGAGTGTTGGGTTTCCTCTACATTGTTAGCACAACAACTCGAGGAAATATATGCATTTTCATCATGGCAACAAGATATAGCAAGCATATCATCATGATATTTAGTCAAGCAATTTATACATGATATGCAAGGACTATCAACACAAGCATGTGAAACATTTGGAGTGCTCTAAGTGCCAAAGTCCAAAGATGAAGCATTGCAATAAGAAAGTGATGAAGGATTATCAACAATGAGCCCACTATCGTCATTGCAATGAACACCACTACTCACCATGTCATTACCTTGTGGCAAACCACACATAGGTGAAGTAGAAGAAGCTGAGAACACAACACGGTCGGAGGTGGAGGGAGAACAATCATACCCACAAAACTTGGACACACCATATTTATCTTGAATCTTTGTCCATAACTCATGAGCATCCCGGAACGGCATGAGTTGAAATATAACTACATTGCTCAAAGCATCGAAAAGCACATTAGAAGCTTGAGCATTGAGATAAGAGTTTTTCTCATCCTCTAAAGATAATCTTAGGGGATCCTTTGGAGGAGAAAAACCCATATCTATAATTCGCTCTAAATTTGGTCCATGACCCTAAAGAGATTAAGCATGCGAATTACTGAAACATCAAAATTTGTGCCATCGAAACTAAGAGTGTGAGAGAATCCTAATCCCCTAGTCGACATCTTTACTCTCTAGGTGGTTAAGCCTAACAAAGAGAGATGAGGCTCTGATACCAATTGAAAGATCGTGGATGTCGCCTAGAGGGGGGTGAATAGGCGCTTTAAAATAATTATGGTTTAGGCTTGAACAAATGCGGAATAAACCTAGCGGTTAATTTGTCAAGCACAAAACCTACAACAACTAGGCTCACCTATGTGCACCAACAACTTATGCTAAGCAAGATAAACTAGTAGGTGATAGCAAAATATATGACAAGAAACAATATGGCTATCACAAAGTAAAGTGCACAAGTAAAGAGCTCGGGTAAGAGATAACCAAGGCACGTGGAGACGATTATGTATCCCGAAGTTCACACCCTTGCGGATTCTAATCTCCGTTTGGAGAGGTGTGGAGGCACAATGCTCCCCAAGAAGCCACTAGGGCCACCATAATCTCCTCACGCCCTCGCACAATGCAAGATGCCGTGATTCCACTAAGGGACCCTTGAGGGCGGTCACCGAACCCATACAAATGGCAACCCTTGGGGGCGGTCACCGAACCCGTACACGTTGGCAACCCTTGGGGGCGGTCACCGGAACCCATCAAATTGCTCGGGGCAATCTCCACAACCTAATTGGAGACCCCGACGCTTTCCCGGAGCTTTACACCATAATGATTGAGCTCCGAACACCACCAACCGTCTAGGGCACCAAGGCACCCAAGAGGAACAAGCTCTAGGGTGCCCAAACACCCAAGAGTAATAAGCTTCTCAAACTTCACTTCCACGTATCACCATGGAGAACTCAAATCGATGCACCAAATGCAATGGCAAGGGCACACGGAGTGCCCAAGTCCTTCTCTCCCAAATCCCACCAAAGCAACTAATGCTAGGGAGGAAAATGAGAGGAAGAACGAAAGAAGAACACGAAGAACTCCAAGATATAGATACAAGGGGTTCCCCTCACTTAGAGGAGAAAGTGATTGGTGGAAACGTGGATCTAGATCTCCTCTCTCTTTTCCCTCAAGAACTAGCAAGAATCATTGGAGGGATTGAGAGTTAGCAAGCTCGAAGAAGGTCAACAATGGGGGAAGAACACGAGCTAAAAGGATAAAGTTCATTGGGGAATAAGACCCCCTTTTATAGGTGGGGAAAAATCCAACCATTATGCTCACAGCCCGCACCGAGCGGTACTACCGCTAGGGCGGTAGTAGCCCTTTGAAACACAACAGCGAGGAGCCAAAAAAGCTAGAAGAATTGTCGGAGTGGTAGTACCGCTTGACCTCACGGTACTACCGCTAGGGGTAGCGGTACTACTGCTAAGGGTAGTGGTACTACTGCTTGCAAGCGGTACTAAAAAATTACATCCGTGCCTACCACTGCTGGACTTGTGACGAGTTTTTGGTCCCGAGCGGAAGTAGCCACGGAAGTAGCCACGGTAGTACTGCTCCAAGCGGTAGTACCGCTCCCAAGGGCGGTAGTACCGCTCCCAAGGGCGGTAGTAAAAAATTACTTCCGCTCCTACCCGCGGTAGTACCGCTGCAGCCTTTTCAGAATACCAAAACTACCACAACTTCTGCAAACGGACTCCGAATTCGACGAAACCAAGTTAGTTGGAAAGCTAGCAACAAGGGCTAACACAATCTTGATATAAATACCAATAATAAGCAAATGAGAAAGGGCCCACAAGAAAATGGTGAGAACCCTTCCTCGGATAAGACCGGTAAAACCTCCAACACCGAAAACATCATAGAAGACGCATGCAAACTCCGTTTTTGATGAACTCAAGCTTGTCATCAAGATGACCATAAGCTCTAAGACTCACAAAGAGAGCCAAACAAGAACAAAGAAACATTATGCAAGGATGCAATGGTTTTAGCTCTCGACGAACGATATGATCAAGCTACTCACTTGAGAGCCCCCCCTTGATAGTACGGCTATCGATCCTATAACCCGGTGTCCCAACTACCATCATGAGACCGGTAAAATAGAAAACCTATCAAGGGAAAACCTTTGCCTTGCACATGATCCACTTGAGCTAGATGATGATGATCTTGTCCTCCTCAAGATGAACCACCTTTCTTGATTGCGTTGGGTCGATGGAGACTAGATGATTGCTCCCCCATACTCCACTATGGGTGAGCCACTCTTCGGCACATCTTCACAAGTCCATTGACACCAAAATGGATGGCAAGCTTCAAGCACTTGATCTCTTCGTGATGCTCCACTTGAACTTGCACATGGCAATCTTGATGACGATCACCACTTGATGTCATCCTTCCCATGGGTTGTATGATATCTTCCTCTTGACGCAAGCCCATGGACACGTACCTAACCCCTCATAGACTCTCACATAGACCATGGGTTAGTACACAAAGTGCAATGGACAATGCTTACCATACCATGGGATCACTTGATCCCTCTCGGTACATCTTCTACTCTTTGTGAGTTGATCAAGTTGATTCACTCTTGACTTAGTCTTGATCAACCTTGAATCTTTCCAACTCTCTTCGTTTGGATGATGTCTTGAAGGTAAACATGAATGATCACACAATCTTCTTCTTCAAGACATGCTTGCAATAAGCTCAACACTCACTGACCAATCTTTGGATAATTCCTTAATAACACCTTGGTCAACCCATAAACTCCTTGAAACCAACACATGGACTTCAAGAAATGCCTATGGAAAAATCCTTCAAATATAACTCAATGCAACCATTAGTCCATAGAGAATGTCATCATTACCAAAACCACACATGGGGGCACCGCATGTCCTTTCACTCTCGCATGTTTTGGTCAAAAGAGGAATTTAGAACCGTCATTTGGCACACTAAAATCACATGCAAGATCATCCAGAAAGTTGTACTACCAGTACTAGTACTGCGTGTTAGATGAAAAAACACGATCAAGATCGAGAAAAAGATCATCAACAAGAGACATTACGTGTACTTGCTTAATGAGGGATCCCGGAGAGGGGGGCTTGGACAGGGCGATGGCTTTGAGCTTGTCCGCGGTAGTCTCGGTGGGGTGCTTATGCTTCTTCGTACCATGAGCCTCGACGGTTTTGTCCAGAGCCATAGACATCACGTCGGCCGGTGCTCCGGCGTCCATCCAAGAGAGGAAGCTGAGAGAGAAGAGTGAAAGGAGGAACGAGATGAGGGAGAAGCGAAGCGAGTGGGGTTTTTCTTCAAGATAGGAAGCTGAGAGAGAAGAGTGAAATGATGGTTGCTTCGTCCGTCCAACTTACTGCTGGAAAGGAGGGGGTTTTGTGATTTGATGGCTCATTGGGCATTACTGCGGCGGTTCGATCGGGGTAGTCTACCGTCACTCTACTACGGAGTAATTTAGTGCATGGCTGGTGGACCCAGGTGCTGGCTGTCCCCCACGTCGGCGAAAGTGAGTAATTTAGTGCATGGCTGGAGGAGGATCTGCACGGTAGAGCGTGTCCACTGTTTTTCTGAAGAAAAAAATGATTACAGCAAGCGTTTCCACTCTTACGACGGAGGAGTGCGAAACACGGCAACCACTTGAACATACACAGTGCTCCTACTACTAGGCATGTGCAGTGGTTCATACGTCGGTACTACACAATCTTGTTGCTAGTGTAGTAAGATATGACGATAAAAAATGATGTTGTGCGCATGTCAACTACTCCTATATGTAACATAGTACCACTTTTTCGACTGTCCGGTCGAGAATGAATGGTGAGATCAATGTTAATAGAACTAGGTCCACAGCGCACGGAGAGTACGGTGCTACAGTACTCCATGAAACATGAACCATATGAAGCACGAATAGTGTTAGGCAGGGTGTTTGGCAGAGTGCATGAAGGGTGCATGAGCCCACACTAGTAGGTTGACAAAAATACACGAAGAGGAAACAACTATATTGAGATGAGAATGCAACCAAACACACCCACACGATTTGTGCTACAGTGACTGATCTGCACCGTCTGAGTTTGATCCAACGGTCATGTTGCACCGAGACATGGACATGCCCATGCAGAGGGCGCCTAAACACCACCGAAGTCCCTCTACTTCTCGAGGCGCACGACATTGGTGATGCAGGGTGCAACCGCCCGCAGAGCCCACTCCCGGTCGACGGGAGCCAGTGTCAGGCGCCTCACCTCGGACTCCGTGATCTGCTGCACCGCCATGGCACCAAGTAGAAGCAATGGGGTGAGGAAGCAAAGGGGGCGAAACGGCTGAAAGGCAATGCAATCTACGGGAAGGCGGAGGGAGCGGGGAATCTTTTGGTTTTCACCACGGTAAAACACCAGTCGATGACTTCTCACATCAGGGAGCAATGGGTTTTTACAGGCAGAGTCATCGTGACTAATTGCTACCGCGCCTGCTCCCGTCAATCAAAAAATTAAAAATCCTGCCGCGCCTGCTCCCGTCAATCAAAAAATTAAAAATCCTGCCGCACCCAAACACCAGAGCAACGCCGCGGCGGATATTTAAATTTACATGCCGGCAAGTAGATAAAAAAAGGGGTGAAAAAACAAATGTGGCGGCGGCCTAGCTAATCAGTCGAACTAGCCCAACTAGCTAGCCACCGTGCTTCACTGATGTACTCGGCGGGAAAGGTGGTCCTTCGTGATTTGATGACTCATTTACTTGCTTCGGCACTACGACTGAGGAGGACCCAGAAAACGTGTGGTAGGGCGTCCCATGTCAGGAAGAATATATGCGTGCACCACCAGGGAGGACCCCGAAACCGTGCGGTAGGGTGTGCCACGTCTCGGCACGGAGGAAAAATGTGCGTGTGAAAATATACTGTATCAGACGTAGTACCTATGGTTCGACCTCGGGACCCAGACAGTCGGTCGAAAACACCCCACTAGCCACACAGCTTCATCATGCAAACATGGCATGGAGGATAGATGTGGTTAGCTCCGTCTCGACCAGCCACAACGTCTCTTGTTCTAGGCGATTCTTCTATTTTCCAAGCTTTTTTAGTTGTAATAACACCACGGCAAGCTAGCGCCGCTCTTCGTGTGTGCCTGTGCAAAGGTTAGATGATGGAGAGAAGAGAGATTGAGATCGCAGACCTGGGACCCACCAGTAAGTGAGACAACGGTCATGCACGTGTTGACGAGGCACTCCCTTTACTCTACTCAACGCAAGTACTGTATAAAATCAAGTTATGGGACAAAGCCAACAACCGTTCTTTTTTTCAGGCTATCGACTTACGCTTTGTAGTCCAGGTTGCCAGTTCGAATCTCGTCTTTCAGATTTGTTAGTTTTAGGTCCAAATTTGATTAATGACAAGTGGGACCCCCGTGTGTTGTTCCGGTATTTCAGTGTAGGATGGTTTTTTTTTGAACAAACACTTTGCGCGGTTAGACAAGTAACGGCACGAGTTACATATTTTTTTGCAAGTTTACGAACAAAAATGACAGCGACATAGAATATCACATCCACCCCGCAGCTTAGATACTATGGTGATACGAGTTTTTACACCGTTGGAAGTGAGATCCAATGGCTTGGGAGTAGTCTTTGTAATTATGCGCAATTTCCAAACTCTCCAAAGGTTTCTTTTGCAAATAAAACATTCAGGCCTCGTGTGTGCCGCTGCATCTTCGACCCAACGGCTCCCCGGTGCTCATATTAGGTGCTCCCCGTAGCTTAATTACCCGCTACGATGATATGAGCATCTAGGTCGTATGATCAGTGATCAGATGGCACATGCATAGTACTTGTACTTTCTGCGCATTTCCCAAACTCTATCAACCGTATATTGCAAAAACATTCAAACCTCCTACTGTGGGCCGTTAGATCTCAGTGAACTCGTATCACCATAGAATCTACGGTGCGGGAGCACCTCATACTCTCCCGTGCGAGAAAACATAAGGTGCTATCGCAGCTTGGATGCTATGGTGATACGAGCTTGGAGGTCGTTTGATCTGAGATCCAATGGCATCTGAGCAGTCTTTGTGCTTGTAAGCAGTGGCCGAACTCTTTTGGGGCTTTTCTGCAAAAAAACCATTCAAACCACCGAGGAGGTGTTGGGTCACAAATCCAACGCCTCCGAAGAGCTTGTATCACCAAAGCATCTAAGGTGTGGTAGCACATGATATTCTTACATACAGGAGAATATGATGTCCTCATTCATCTTGGATGCTACGGTGATACGAGCTTCGAGGTCGTTGGATATGGGATCAAAGGGCATATAAGTAGTTTTTGTACAAATTGTGTGCAATTATCAAACTCATCAAGGTTTCCTGCAAAAATATTAAGACACATCATGTGAGCTGCTATATCTTAGATCTACAAGCTCCAAGCAACTCGTATCGACATATAGCATCTAAGGTATGGGGGCACATGATATTCTCCCGGGGAGGAGGGGTGGGGGGTGCACAACCAATCGGTGGTTGGGAGGGTGGGGACAAATATAATCTAAATAACCCTAAACAGAGCTCCACAATTTTATCTAAGGTCGAGGGGTTGACCCCCGACAATCATAGCTCCGCCTAAACACAACATTCTCATGTACTGTAGTACTAGACTTAATATTCATGTTTCAGTTTCATGTTCATTCTAAATATTGAACTAAGGACCATGGATGTCTTACATTTTACTCCCTTCGTTCCTAAATATTAGTCTTTTTAGAGGCTTCAAATGGATTGGCACATACGGATGTATATAGACATATTTTAGAGTCTAGATTCACTCATTTTTCTCCGTATGTAGCCACTTGTTTGAACTCTCTAAAAGACTAATATTTAGGAATAGAAGGAGTATTTTGAATTCGTGTCATACATGCATGGTTTGGAAAAATAGATGCACTATACTTATTGGATTGTTGTTGTGTTCGTGCGTGTGTGTCTCTGTGTGTATGTGTGTGGTCATATGCTGGACACATACAAAGTTTTCTCACCTCCATATTGTTCATCTTTTGAATTTGAATTTGCATTGGAAAACTTACTAGGGATACCATGAAATGTGAAATCCACGTTTAGATCAATATATCACAAACTCACTCTAATTCAACAATTCGTCATAAATCAATTACCATGTTGAGATTAGTATTTGCAAGGAAAATACGGGTATTGTAATACACATAGATTCGTTCAGCAATTTAAAAGGTTCCTTTCGTATTCTCGAATGGTAGGACCCAACGGCGTACCAGCAAGACCTTGGCTCGTGTTGATCCTAAAAAAACCGGGCTCGTGCCCTTCGGTGGCGTGCGTGGTACGCACATTAGGCAATCCCAACCAGTCGAGCCTCAGCGTTTCAAGTCGAAATATCTGGCGGCCAGAATTCCAGCCCTAGGAAATTCCCCTCATATCCCCGGTCCATAATGACTATCGATGAACAACGGAGGGATGCTTTAGTACCTAGACAACATTACCTACCGTTCCGAGCATGGTTCAATTCCCTCGGTCGCCGCTCGTCAAGGTCACCCGTCAACTGCATTGCCTAGTACTACTACTACACCAGGATGAGCACAGAATTGAGCCCGTTTGTTCGTGCCTAGTACTTGAGTTAATATATCAGGCAATGCACTGGTACGGAGGGATTATCCTTTTACTCTGCATATATAACTTGTCTGAAGTTTAACTAAGAAAAATGTTTGACCAAATGCTTTCTTAAGAAATACAATATGACAGATGTACAGCTTGAAAATTTATTGCATGATGCAGGTTATGATATTGTTTTGAATCCTGGATCTTAAATTTCAGAAAATCCAAAAGTGAGCATAAATTCTTGAAACTAAGCATGGTCACATGATATGGCACAAATATTACTTCATAAGTTTTTTCTTCAATTTGAGACAAGCTGCTTATGACAAGTTGCACAAATGAAGAGCCAAGGTATTTTGGAACAAAGACCTGTCACGTTAAGGCGAACGCTTTCACTATTAAAACCGTGGGCGTTTACGTGCCGCCACGAGTCCCCGCTTCTCATCGGCAGGTGCCGTCCGAGCAAGCCTGTGAGTCGATGGGAGGCGTGCGAGCAGACCACTGCGCCGGCTGTCAGGGAGGCGTGCGAGCAGACCCTGTGCAGGCTCACCGGGAGGCGAGCCCTTTGACCAGGCTCCGCCGCCCACCGTCGTCCCAACTGCTCCCACTTTTAATGTCGCCGGCGCCGTAGTTTAAAATCAACCCCGTACTACCCGGTATCGCTACAATCCTCTTTCTTCATCTTCGATTCTCCTGTCGTCTACCTCCAACTAGCCTGACCTAAACGTACGCCATGCCGCATCACGATGGTCTGCCCTTAGTGTTCCAGTTTCCTGAGGAAGATACCCAGCCAGAGTCTCAAGAACATAAGGCGCTTTGGGACGAGCTTGAACTGGCCTTGTGGGAAGACGCCGCACCTGTCCCCGCTCTCGTTCCAGCTCCCGTCGCCCTGACTGCGCCAGCGCCCATCCCCGTGGCATCGATGGGCTGGGAGCCGCACATTGTCGCCGAGCTTGATCCCACGGGGTTCCACGAGGTCCCCGCCCGTGCACCTACCAGCGCATGCGCCTACGCGTGCACTGACGCACACGCCCATGCCAGTGCCCGTGCACCTGCCAGCGCATGCACCTGCGTGTGCACTGACGTGCGCGCCCGTGCCGGTGCCCGTGCACACGAATGTCTCCGTCGCGCCGTTGACAGCGCCTGTCCCCGCGCGGGTGCCAGTGCCCCCCTCAGCGGCATGGATGGCCGCCGTCGACCGCTTCCTTGCATCAACGCCAGTCGCCTCCTCCCGCCAGTTGACTCGCTCCGTAGTCCAGAACATTTTGGCCTTCCTTGAAGCTAGGCCAACGTCCAGGAGTACGCCAACAACGGCGCAAGACGAGCACGACAGAGGAGCCGCTTCCCACTGCAAGACGCCCCCGCCGCCGCCGCATAATCTAAATGAAAAACATTCGGATTGCCATGCTTAAAATCCGAACGTTTATCATTTCCGTTTATTTTATATCGATTGTCGTATAATTTAAAGTCGGAGTCAGACTGAACAAAATATATGGTTTGATCAATTTAATGTTCTACTAGAGCCGTATCAAATTAAATATAAAATGTCATCAAGCCACATGTGTTCCTTGTCATCCAACGACCTAAACTGCTTCAATGTCGAGCGCTCAACACGTTTAGCGTGCAGTTAATTTCATGCCAAAAATAGTGCTAATCAAATGACAACACGCAAATAATATCCTAGTAGTTAATATCCGCATGCACTTAATATACTTCCAAATTAATGTGCATTACACGTATACACTGACTAGTGTTGCTAGTACGTGAAACTAGTGCCGTGACTTGTGAACGCGTCCAGATATGGTCAACGACAACATCGCCCGCGAGTTCTTCCTGTTTACCCGTGCGTCTAAACGCAGAAAGGGAGGAGAGAGAGAGCACACATGGAACCCACCAGTAAGTGAAGGTGAATAGTACTAAAAATAATATTACATGTTATCCATTAATTAGGTTGTGGTAATATAAAAACATTATGTGAACAAAGGGGGTACAACAAACATTGCTATTCTACGTATGTTGCCTATTGACGTGCGTCTTGAAGGCCCGGTCGCATGTTCGATCCTCGTCCTTTATTTTTTAATTTGTATACGGGTCCAAATTTGTTTCATGACATGTGGGCCCCTCGGTGTGTAGTTTGTAGCACTTTAATTTGTGGGTCAAAATTTGTTCCATTCCAAGTGGACTATCGGTGTGTAGTTTTGTAGCTTATTTATAATAATTAAAGAGAACAACATAGTTTTTTCAATAATACCATGGTGCGACGTTGAATGCGAGAAAGGACGTGCGAGAGAGCGATGACCGAGCCAGAGGGAAATCAACTAGGGGAGTTGCGTGGGTTGCAACGGTGTTTGGAGTAGTTGTGGGCTGAATGCTATGAAAATATAATATAAACCGACCGGTATAAATGCCTACACAAATTAATCCAAGGTTGGAGTGCCCCTCGCAATGTAAATAGCTCCGGCTTTGCGAGGGATGGAGAGGTAGTAGCTTCAACGCGTGGAAGATATGGTGTGAGAAAGTGAGGTCAATCGAGAGACATATAGATAGAGAGACAAAGTGAGTGTGGTCCGACATTCATTGAACAAATATATATGCTCTGGAGAGATATTGTATGATTGAGCTTTTTGGCAAGGGTGAGGGCTGTTAGATAGAGCTTGAGAGATGATCCAGTCACAGACGTGTAGATATATTTTGTGCGTGGGAGGAAGCAAGGTCAACCGATCACATAGGGCCGCCGTGCGATCGAAAGAGTGAGACGGGTTGGAGAGAGTGACCTAGATAGACGATGTGCGTGAGAGAGTATACAATGTGAATAGGTCGAATTGGGCTCAAACATGGTGATATATCGTTTTTGTCCAAGAAAGAGCGAGGTCAATTGAGACATACGGAGAGAGAGAGAGAGAGAGAGGTTGAGTAAGCGTGGCCCACCATGAGGTTGAAAGAGTGGCGGTGGCTTGGATGGACTGACCTAGATAGACAATCTACGTGAGAGAGTATAGAGTGTGTCAATCGAGGCCTGAACAGGGAGATATATCATTTGTGTGTGAAAGAAAACAAGGTTAAACGAGACTCAGGTAAAGAGAGCGAGATTGAGCGAGTGTGGCCCGCCGTGCGGAAGAAAGAGTGAGACAATCTCGAGGGAGTGACCTAGATATACAACGTGCGTGCGTGCGCACGAGAGGTTGGGGGGCTAGATAGGCAATGCATGTATTTAGCGCGAGAGGGTGAGAGGGAGAGGGGGGAGAGAGAGAGCTCGGCATGTGGTGCAATGGTGGGTGTGTGAGGTAAATACATTTGGTAACAGAGTGGAAAAAGGGGTTGTGTAGTTGAGAGACTTAGAGATCGAAACATGGAGAGAAAGAATGAACGTGTGTTGGAAACCGATAGCTTCCTAAGGTGGTTAGGAGAGGAAGATTAACTGATACAGGAAGTATGTAGCGTTTGTGCGGGGGGGGGGGGGGCTAAAAACAACATTTGAATGTACATAGTACGAGACTTAATATCGATGTTTCAATTCGGTGTACATTGTAAGATTTGAACCAAGGACCAGGCATACGGGTAATTATTTCGAATTCGTGCCATACTAAGTTTCGAAAAGTTGACATTGACTCAGTTTGTTGTCTATTTTGTAGGTCATATGTTTGAATCCATCCAAAAGTTTTCTCACTACCATGGTGTTCATCATATACATATGAATTTGTATTAAAAAAGTAGCATGGATACAATGAAATGCGAAATCCACGTTAGAATTGGAGATCGCTACGTGACACACACTCTAATTCAAATAACTAACTACGTGACACACACTCTAATTCAAATAACTAATTATGTGACGCACACTCTAATCCACGTTAGTGTGGGTACCGTTTTGATTTTTTTTCAAATAACTCCTCATTAATTAATTTTAGTACTCCCTCTGTTCACTTTTATAAGACCTTGAAGACATTTCAGACAATGTGCAAAATAGTTCATTTTAAGTTGTCTGAAACGACTTACAAAAGTGAACGGATGGAGTATCTCGTTTCGAATGACTAATTATTGCAAGGACAACACAGGCATGGTAATACATACAGATTCGTTTGCAAATGAAAGAAGATTCGTTTGCATTCCCAAATGTAGGCGCACCAGGGAGACCAGGGTTGTGTCGGGGTGGACGCTGCTTCGGTGCCTTAAAGGCAACTACCTTTGGGTCACTGACATGTGGGCCAGCTACCTGTTGGGCCCACATGTCATGGACACAAAGGCAGGTGCCTTAAGGCACCGGAGCATAGTCATGTCGGGGTGGTCGCGTGTGTCGGACGGACGCGTAGCACCCAGCCACCCAACCCCCTCCCCCCCCAAAAAAGGACAACGACAATATAAGTTCGCGCTTCCATGTTTCGGATTGAAATATCTGGCGGCCCCAATTCCGGCCCTGCAAAATCTCTCTTCTCCACCATCCCCTTCCGCGCCCAGATTTTGCTCAAATCCCTAATTCGCCGCCAACCCTCGAATCGCCCCTCGTATTGTCTCTTTCCCCACCGTTCCCCACCTCTGTGCCGAATGACGACGACGAAGATGACGGTCGCGCTTCACCACCGCACTGGAGCTACCTCATCTATGCCCTCGTCCACCGCACCGGGTGGTCCACCAACAACGTCAGCCGCCGCAACCGACGTGCCTCACAGACACCAAGTTCCACCGCATCAGGTGCGCTTCACCGACGCCGTCTCCCAGCTCACCGGGGCTACTTCACTGAGCACATCATCACACCTCTGCCCCCCGAGGCCGTTGGGGCTTCACCAACGGTCTCGTCCACCGCATCGTAGCGCTCCGCTGCCACTCAAGATCTGCATCCGTGCGCGGCCAGCCAATGCCAGCGCATCACCCTCAATGGCTCTGAAGTGACCCGCACTCTAGCTAGGCGAGCATGCCCAAACGCCGGCCCGAACTAGGTATCCACACATCACTCCCTTGTGCACTGTTCCGACGATGTTTGGATATCCTTTCACTGCTCTCTTAGCTTACACGCCTATGCAACTCTGACTTTAACTCTTATTTCTTATGGATATATCATCTGAAACAAGAAAATCCATTTTTTACCGAAGCATCACGGCACTACGGGATCTGGTACACATCCAGCACACCAGTATAACCTTGTAAGTATCTGTCCTCTGGTACAACATCAAGGTCGATTCCTCTTATTTGATCAACCATTCGCCGTGCCAAAAATGCAGAGGGGGATGCAAGGAGCACAAGGCCTGCACATCCAAGCAAGTGGTAACATGGACTTGTACATGTAACATCCCAAGCGCAAGCAGAGCTGCAGTGAGCCTATACAACGAGCTAGCGTAAGTCCCTGCATTTCATTTAATTCGTACTGGCATTCGTGTATGATTTGTGTGCAGTGGCTGATCCATGAATTCAAGTTACCCGGGGCGAACATTTAACTTAAAAAATACGAAGGCACTTGCACTCCGGAAATCAACATAACTTGAGAAATGTGAAGCTACATGCACTTTGAAAACCAGCTAATGATCCAAAGTAGTTCAGATTATAAACACTAAATGATGCAAGCACCAAAAAACACAAAATGCAACATGGTGTACAAGGACTACAAACATGGTCTGTACCTGCTTGAATTATTCGTTCTTTGTCTGAATTCGAAGTGTAATTGCACGTATAACCAGTGCGCAAACTGCATATCAATATATCTATCCTGCACAAGTATGCCAATAGTTTCAAACAACAGATTAGAAAAGTATTTATGCTATGTTGTCATGATACGGGGACTTTCTGGTAGATGGCCTCGACGTTTCCTCAAGCTATGAAAATGCAATATAATTTGCTTGTCATCAATGCCTGCAAATCTCTGTCTCTCTCAACATAGTAGATCATCATTAGACACTAAATCCTTCAATGAGCTTGCAAAATGCTTGCATTAGATCCCTCATTAGACACTATATGTTCATCACCAGGAGCATGTAAAATGTTTGCATCAAATCCTTCATTAGCAGTCTGTTCATTAGACACTTCAGGCTCAAGAACAACATGAGCTTGTATGTTTGCACCGGAAACTTGATTAGATACATCAGATTCAGTCAGTTCAGTATTGATTGGGGGAGTTATAAAATAAGTAGAAATTGGTTTCATTTTCTCATAGATTCCCTACATACAAGCAGTTTTACAACACCGTCAGGTTTAACTATTGGCCAGAAATTGAAGAGTTGAATTAGATATAATCAGGGATGTGATGTACCTGCTCGTTGCGCATGCTACTCTTGCAAGCTGCGACTGTCCGTTTACGCAAGCTTGATGCCATGCCCGTGCTGCTGCCGCTGCCTCCCACGCAGGCTACACCCAGGGTTGGAGCTTCATATTCTTGTCCTTCCGTTCGCTTGAAGCCCGGCGACCGCCCTCCAACGAGGGCGCGAGGAAGTGCTGTGTCGGTCTGTCCAGCGGCGGCTAGGTTAGGAGCGAACCAGACTGGAGGCTGGAGTGAATGAATTGGAATTTTTCCTGCTGTCGATCGATATGGGAGGCGCTCGTTTGGGCCGCGAGCCTGCTATAGGGCCTGCCTTGCACTTATGTTATTGGCCCATCCAAATTGAAACATTTTTCTTCATTTTTTACATTGCCTGCTCGTGCGTTGGGACAAACAAAACTAGCGTGGGCCAACCTGGATGACTCAAACTCGATGCACACTTTCCAGCCACCTGAGGCGGCCGCCCATACCAGCCCCTATGGTGGCATCGCCTCTTTTTGCGTGTATGATTGAATAGTGAAAAATATTCCAGTGGCGCTTTTGATTTACCCACATAATGGTTGAATTGCTTCTTTCTATGAACTGAGTTCGCCAATAATGTGAAGGATTCCAGTCTTTTCATCCTATTGTAGATTGCTTAGATCTCGATATGACAAAAGTAATCGCATGAAATATACAGTAAAAGCCAATGTGATGTGTTTGGCTACAACTAGTCTGACTACACGTCCTCATATAACATATCAAGGACGCACCACCTTACCAGATTAACCATTCCACTTACCCATGCAGTGTGGGAAGAAAGAAGTATTGGGACTGTGTATCCAAGCAATTGATGCCATGGACTCCTTTGTACAACCTTGTAAGCGAAAAAGAAGTTGCAGTGTGCCTGTACAAAGAACTAGCGTAAGTTCAGTTACCTGCTTCTCGGAATTTTAGTTAGCCACTTATTACAAAATTGTTCAATTATGTTGCTTGGCTTAATTTAGTTTGCTACTTATTACATAATGGCACAGCCTGTTAATCATATTGTAGACTGCGCCTATCTATGTGTTTGATACTTACTGTTAAGAATTACCTGTTTGCCTTAACTTAAATATCTACTTGTTTGTTTAACTGCTTTGCTGCTGCAATAATGGGTTACAATGATGTTAATAACTACTTTTCAACATCCAATTGAAACTCTTTAATTCCTTGTTTGTTTAACTGGTTTGCTGTTATAACTCCCAGTTGAGATGTTTTGCTAACTTCAACTTTTCTGATCGGAACTTTAATGGCAAAACAGGTTAGCCCAAGATCAAAGAGCGAGGTCCCCATGGACGTTGCATCATCCCACAGCAGTGGCACCAGCCCAATCGTGCATTATGAATTGCCAACTGCTGATGCTCTAGAGGCTAAACTAGTGGTAGAAAGAGATTCTGCTTCTGCACTTAGAGATGAAGTTGACATGTTGAGGAAGCAAACAGCACAATCACAAGCAGTACTCAAGACAACCATTAAATATTTGGTGGATTTCAAAATGAAGCAAGCTGAGACTGACCAGATTGTTAAGGTCCTGAAGGAAAAAAGGACATTAAATTCCTACTTGGTAAATCATAGGTGAAATGTTCTTTCCATAGTTGAATAACCTTTGTGTTGTCTGTTCATGTAATCAATCAAACCATTTGTTTTAAAGATCATGTAATAATTGTTTTTCTGTTTTTTGGTTTGTAATTTTATTTGAGCACAAGTCTGTATTAATTGATAAGACTCGGAGACATTTCATTTGGATTGCTGTGCCAGACCTACAAATATGCCAATCGGGCTGAATGTGCATTCAGCAATAGTAGTAGTATAGATGGACCATAAGTGGCACACATCGGAAAGGGCCAAGATGCTGGCTAAAAAAAGGATGCTTTTGTAGCCAAAAAAAGTACAGCGGCCTGGCTTATGTATGTTAGTTGATATTATTGATCCATATACTCTATAAGTGTTTATATGTATGTTAGTTCTGTACATTCTTGGTTGATTGACTCGATATTTGAATCCTGATACATCGCTTGTGTACATATCTCCTCAACCTTTTGATCTCAACCAGAAAATAGATCTTAACTTGGTTACTCTACTTTCTTTTCAGCTTGCCATGGCACAACCATAATACGGTTTAATTGATCATCCTTAGGGTTTAATTGATCATGTTGGTTCCGTGGTGGTTTCTTTAATAGAAATCAGAGGGGAAACCCTCTTTTGCTAAAAAAATATGCTTAGAGTTTCCCCCTTTTATGATCACTATACGATCAGAATACGTGCTTCGTGTCATAATAACACTGCTCCACCCATCAAGCTAAACAAGCTTAGTTGTTCAAATATGAATATGATATTATTAAAACAGAGTTGTTTAATTGGTTAGCTAAATGTTCCTAAATTATTTTTGAAAATGCATGTTCGCCGCTCGGATGTGTATCTCTACAGGGTGCCCACGGTGGGCCGGCCCACCCTGGGATTTTGGGTCGTCCCAGGCCCCGATTCCCCTCTGTTCTGCTGCGCGCTTCCGATCTCTACTCGCCCCCAGCCGCCTGCCTCGCCGGTGACTTGCCGTCCCCAGACGACATGACTCTAGGAGGAGAGGTCGGACTAACAGAAGGCCAGGAGCCGCTCGCCCAACAGCGTCATCGCTGCCCGGGCGCGCCGCCGTGCCTACCTTCCCAGTCCGTTCAGGGCTCAGGCGTGCAGCACCCACCAAGCCAATCCGATTTATCCTGAGATACGTCCTCAACACTCAGCAGCCACTCCTCATCACCCATTTTCTAATTGATTCATTACTCATTAGGCAGGACTGTCATTAGGGTTTGTTGTGTGCTCAGTGCTACCTACACTTAATGGTTCAGATGTATTTCGGTAATCTTTAGTACCTCTAAAGTTCACAGGGTTTTCAAAATTCCGGCCCTCGGAACAGAAACTAGTCATTTTGGATTGTTGGTCGTAGTGACATTGACCCAGATTACCATTGCAAGCCAGGTTGGTTGACAATTTTACTTGTCTTTCTTACTCATTCGATATAATATCCAATTATTCACGTCGATTAGTTGCAAACAATAAGTCCTAGACAAACTTCTTCATTCAGATTTTGGACGGTCTCTTACTGCAGTTACAATTCTGCATACTTGTCCTAGTAAGCTCACAAGTAAATGATTGTTTCACTACATCTATGCTTGCCTTGTCATATTTGTTGTCAATATTCTTTTAGGGTGGACCACCCTGTTTCCAAATACTGGAACCGTAGACATGAGTGAATAGTATTTCTCTATGTGATCTCTTCCATCATGTGTGGGCAACGAACACTGCATTGTATAGAAAGAACGTGTCATTTCCAGCTTTTACATAGGTTTCGATCTTTTACATGGAATACAATATGCCTACTTGCTTTGTGTCACACTACCAACACTCCACCCTTGAAGCTAAACATTACGCCACTCATAATTGCTTAGTTTATTTGTTCAAATACGAATTTCATATGATTCTAATGTTCCTACTTCAGTTTTGAAATGTGTACCTGCCTGTTATAGAGACATAAGGGGTTTGTATTTCTGTGTGTGGTTTGGTCAGCGCGGTTGGGGACGTGAACTTTGCATATGTAGGGGTTTATAGGGAGACACTCTCCGAGTTGAATCCGTAATGCATTCCATAGATAATCTGACTACTTTTTATGTTTTCATGAATCTCAGATTCTGAACAGCATCATAATGATTATGAGCTTGCGCGCATGAAAAGAATAAAGCAGAACAATGCCATGGTTGTCAAACTTGGCATTAAGGGACTGAAATCAAGTCTGGATGCAATGCAATGCAAACGCTCTCCACCTACAGATTCATGCTCAGAATATGATCCTAACAGTGATTTTGAGCTAGAGGGAGACCTAAGTCAGTGTAGCTCCCTAGTGGAGGAGTCAGAGGAAGATGCCCTATCTTATTCACCCATCAAGGTACTTGCTCTAACTTTCCAAGGTTACATTGCTCGCACATATCTTGCAACTGATGCTTTGCATTGCTTCTACTTTGTTGAACTGCCATTAGCTTAGTTTACACATCGTGTATGTGAATACGCCCTGCCTATCCATTTTCAGTACATATTCCATCTGTCATCATACCATATTTATCCATTCAAATGTTGTTCTTGTGTATCAGACGTTCAAAAGGAAGAGGGTGATTGCTGATCGTGGAGGAGCACAAGCAAAGTATTTGGAAAAGGTAGTGGCACCTGATAAATCAAATAGCCCAATAGGTGTAGTTGCAATATCACCTGACCCACAAAATACCCCAACTCTAGCAGACTCTAGCCCTACTACACTAGGAATTTCTGATGCCCCAACTCAGCAGACCCCAACTGCAGCAAATAGTATGATTATGCCAGTTGACATAGCACCAGCTGTACGACGCAAAACCCCCATTCCAGCAAAGAGTACACAAAATCCAGTTGCCAAATCCCTTTTCGAACCAGAGAGAGCCCCAATTGTAGCAACTAGGACCCCTGTTCCATTTCTTCCCAGTTTAGAAGACGAAGCTTATGTTGTTGTCAGGAACTTTGTGCGCATCTTTCCTTCATGGAAAGATTATACCGCAGACACAGAACAATTTCCAGTCTTCCTCCGCTACTTATGCATAAGTAATGTACTAATGTTATTCATGGTCATTACTGCATATGTTTCTGCTGACAAAAGACACAAGATTTCATTCTTTTAAATAGGCAAGGAGCAAACTGGATTGTGATGAAGAGCAAGGGTTGGTTGCTTCAAGCACTCATTGATGAAGTATCGTTCCTACCTGAGGCAAGCGCACTTCGATGGCAAGCCTCTGAACGAAATTTCTGTAAAGTCTCCGGTGCTACATTTATCCGACGGTGACTGGAATAATCTTGTTACACATTGGTCTCGGCTGCAGCGTAAGGTACTGTCTATGATATCACATCACAATTTGAACTACATTTCTGCATTTGCCTTAATGTCTCACTTGTACGAAAACTGTTAGCAGAAGAACATTCGTTCTCAAGGGACCACGGAATCTCGCAGCTATACTGCACACTGCATTGCTCTTGTGAGTACCTCTTGCCCTGTATGACCATACTTACTTTCATAGCTGTTTGATTATGTAGCATCACTGCACATGTTAGCCTCGTAATCGTCCATTTGGTGGACATTATAAGATCCGTATGGACTCTTACATAAATTTAGAATCAACCCAATGCTTTTGAAGAGGTTTAGCTCTGCAGTCCTCCTGTAAGGACTGAACGTGGTCTATCACTGTACTTACATTAACAGCTACTCCCTCCATCCCATAATATAAGAACGTTTTGTATAGTACACCAGTGTTCAAAACACTCTTGTATTATGGGAAGAGGGATTGGTTCATTTTGTAGCATTCTACATCTTATCTCCCTCGCCCACCATTTACTAAAAAAGATCAGATCTATATTTAATCTTACCAACAAGTAGAATACACAGACCATGCCAGTGCAGAAGTGTAGCCCATTGCTCTTGTCAGTACATTTTGTCCTGTAACGCTTGTACTTCTAGGGATTGGTAGTTGATTATGTAGCATCAATCTTCATCTTATCTTCATTATCGTCTATCCCTTCCAGTATTATCATATCTATAATTACTCTCTACAAAATGTAGAGTACAGGCAATGCTTATGAAGAAGATTCTGTGCTGAAATTCTTGAGTTATCCTTCCCTTGACATGGAGAATGACATTATAAAGTCGGTGTTAACTGTTAATGTAAGTCAGTCCTTCTAAAGCCTTTATCCTCAACTACTGTTTAATTTGCTCATACTCCCTATCGTTTACTGCTGTTTAATTTGCTGTTTCTACTAAAATGCATGTTCGTAAGAGCCGTAAGTTCTAAGTTTTACTTGTAAAACCAAATTCCTTATTCATACCATGCACATTACTTAATACTCCCTATATGTATGCTTGTTTTTGTGGATCTATAATCCAGTGTGTAGTGAAGCAGCCCACGTTTGCACCTTGTCATCTCCTGTTTTATCTTACTGATGTGGCTGATGATATGAACAACATGCCATGCACATTATCCTAAATAGATACAATGATTTTCTTCGCCCTTCATCTATGCTTGTTATGTTGACATGGTAATCCAGTAGTGTGGTGAAGCTCCCAGCATTATGAACAATGCCAACTTATGCTATTGATATTTTGAACTTACTCTTTATTTTCTAATTTGAAATTGGATAGAATTGACAGAACAGTTATCATCTTTGTTTATACACATGCAAAACATGTCATCTCTATGCTTTGTTTCAGGGTGATATGCCTGATGGCATGCACAAGTCTGCTGAAGGCTGTGATACAAACCCAACATATATTGCAGCAAAGAAGGCAAAACATCTTGAAGATAGCGAGACAACCCCAAAGTCTTGTCTTGATGCAGTGTTCAAGTTACTTGAGACTAACAGTCAGACAAGCTCACAGAATTCGTTGTCTGAATCAGTTCGACTTCTTCAGTCCCAAGTTCTAGCAGAAAGGCATTCCGCAACTCAACTTCGACTTGAAGTCCTATCTCTAAGAAAGATTACGGAGAACACCAATGAGAACCTCATCGCTAAACAACTACACCTGGAAGCTATGACTGACATGCTAGGCCGGTCTCACAGCCTTTCTCAGCAGTTCCCCCGCAAGGCTAACTTTCTTGAACTATCTTGGCAGTGGTCTCGGTTCAGTATTATTTTGTTACGCTGCAATGGTGCCCAGTTTTTGTAATCTGCTTCTTCGTTGCGCTTTATGATCACTGGTGGCGAACTTCGATGCCCAGTGGATGTAATATACCTTAATCCTTTATTGTATAGTGTAGGTTTATTCTTAGTTACTATGCCGTAATTTCTTTATTGTATAGAGTAGGTTTGTTCTTAATTCCTACTAGTTACTGCCATCATTTGCTATCTGAAAAAAAGCAGATGTAGTCGACCGGACCAAAACATTCGACTCTAACGGGCTAGGTTTTTAGCGGGCCACAATTGGGCCGGCATGCGTCTTTCTTGGGCCCGAATGATTGGGGCCTTCACACATTGCGCCAGGCCCAAACTTACACCGGCCTATATTTTAGTTGGGCCTTTTGTCGACCCAGCGTTTAGTTTGGCCCAGGTAGCGTTGGGCCATTACTAGGCTGAATATTGTACTGGCCTGTTACGGCCGAGATGAAACCACATGCCTTTAGCAGGCCAAAATGCATGTTGGGCCTCAATTTTCACTAGTCATCGACGGGCCTTCAGCAGGCCGAAATGTAGACCGGGCCGTTTTGGGCCCAGTTAGCTCATGGGTCGTTACTAGGCCGAAACATATCTCGGGCCTTAGTTGGCCCACTGATATCATGGGCCTTTAAGAGGCCGAAAGCTTAGCACAGGCATCAACGGGGCGAATTACGTGATAGGCCTTTAACAGGCCCAAAGTCACGTTGGGCTTAACTGTTGCCACCTTTAGCACACGCCGTTAGTGGGCCCGATGTCCCGTCGGACCATATATGGCCCATGGGCAGCACGGGCCATCCCCAGGCCGAAAGTCACACCAGGCTGAAATGGGCCCATGTCTACATCAGGCCTCTAACAGGCCAAAAGTCACTGGGCTGTAGTTGGGCCCAAATATTCGGCGAACAATTAATGGGCCAGATCTGGCTTCGGGCCGCAAATCGGCCCAAATATTGGGCAAACAATTAACGGGCCAGATCTGGCTTCGGGCCGTAAATTGGCCCAAATATTGGGCGAACAATTAACGGGTCAGATCTGGCTTCGGGCAGTAAATGGGCCTTTATTAAGCAGGCCGTTATTGGGCTAGCCCACTAGTACCTGATTAAGTTCTATGGGCCTTTGACTGGGCCGGCCTTTTTAACCTATATGGGCCTCTGTTGGGCCCAGCCATGTGTCGACGTATCATAGGCATGTCTCCTCCAATGGACGGGTGACATCTGGCCCACTGACGAGCTGACACGTATTCCCTTCGGCCAATGAGAATTTTACACGTGGAAATTTCTCATTGGTCAGGGCTGTTAACGGGTTATCGGATCCAAAATCCTACCTGATAGCTTAACGGCGTTCCGTTACGGTGGATGCCAAGGAGGGGGGCCCTCTCCCCCTCTCTTCTGGCGGCGTCGGAGCGTCGCCGGGGGAACCATCATGACGGCGATCTACATCGACAACTCCGTCATCTTTACCGTCACCTCCATCACCTTCCCTCATCTATTATCAGCGGTCCACTCTCTCGCAACCCGATGTACCCCCTACTTGAACATGGTGCTTTATGCTATATATCCAATGATGTGTAGCCATCCTGTGATGTTTGAGTAGATTTGTTTTGTCCTATGGGTTGATTGGTTTGACTTGTATGTTTTACTTTGGTGTTGTCCTATAGTGCCTTCCGTTCCGCGCACACGTGGGGGATTCTCGTTGTAGGGTGTTGCAATATGTTCATTATTTACTTACCGACTGAGTACATGGGTGTCAAAAACACAAAAACTCGGGTAAGGGAGTTGTTGCATATGGGATAAAGCGGGATTTGCACTTAAAGGTATGGTTGGGTTTTATCTAAGTGATCTTTAGTACTTGCAGATGCTTGCTAGAGTTCCAATCATAAGTGCATATGATCCAAGTACGAAAAGTGTGTTAGCTTATGCCTCTCCCTCATATAAAATTGCAACGATGACGACCGATCTAGATATCAATTACCTAGGACAATCTCGCAAATCCTACCACCACTTATCCACACTAAACTAACCTAATTATTCTTTTATTAAAACAATACCTAACTTTTATTTCCACGTTCTTTATTATCTTGCAAAACTATCCAACTACACCTACAAACTAGTTTTATTTCTTGTTCTAGGTAAAGTAAACGTTAGTGTGCGTAGATTTGTATCGGTGGTCGGTAGAACTTTAAGAGAATATTAATCTATCTTTAGCACCTCGTTAGGTTCAACACTCTTATTTATCGAAAATGCTACAAACAATCCCCTACACTTGTGGGTTATCAGTTCATATCAGCCATCCTCCTCTTGCCAGCAACGTGCATGTGTAGGATGCAGGAGGAGCTACCAAGTGCACACTCTCCTCTTCATGTTTGTTTCATCTTCATGAGCTGACCTTGATACAGAAACTGATCTTGATCCGATCGCCGGAGCTCGAGGCAGAGGCGTTGGCCCGGGGGGGGGGGCGTGGGAGCCCTGTGGAGGAGGCGCTAGAGCAGGAGTTGCATGGAGGTCGAGCTGCTTGGACCTGTTGGGGAGGAGGCAGACCTGCCTGGAGCTGGGGGAGGAGGCCAGAACTGGAGGCAGAGTTGCTGGGATGGTGTGTTGGAGGAGCTTGCTGTGGGAGGGCGCGCTAGAGATCGTTGTGCGGAGGAGGCGGAGTTGCGGATGTAATTGGGGAGTAATTTGGATTGTCGAGGGTGTTATTGTAAAATATGATTTCTATACAAAATGTTGTCCCTCGCGTCACTTAATTCCTGGCGGAGGAGGGAGTACATATTACTCCTACATGTCTAGAGGGAGTACATGTTACGTACATGGTACCCAGAAATTCAATTCGGCTCACGGGTGCATGTGCTCCTACGCACGGAAATGAATTTTAAAATGTCACAAAAATCCTAAAAAAAAATATTAGTTCATAGTTACATTCAAATGCTACTTACAATTTTTTAGGCAAAAAGGTTAAGCATTTTGGCCTGCGCAAAATAAACAAATTGAACACCAAATATTACCCTCAAATGTCACATCCAAATTTATTTATTTCACGCACAAAACACTGCGCTACATTTCACACGAAAATTGTCAACCATGCTTGCCACACTAACACCAACATCTACAAAAGAAACTTTTTTACTACTTTTTTGAACTTGTTGTTCATGCGGGAGCAAATGCTCCAGGGAGCCAAAACGCGTTTGAAAGTGACGTTTTGGATCTTGGGTGCATCTGTACCCGTGAGCGAGTGGTAAAATTAACGAAAATAGTAAAGAAATTCAAAAAATTCTAAACTCTTTTTGTGATGCGAGATGCTCATGTGCGTATAATCCTTGGCAAATTTCATAGAGTTTAGACATTTCGTTAGCTCTCAGCAAAAAAGACAAATTTCAAACCTATGAGAAACTTTTGAAAACATCACCATTGAAATTCATTTTGTCTTTTTTGCAACGAGCTCCTCCAGTGTCATTTAGCCATGAAATTTTGCACGCGCACTCGAGTATCCTTTTTTTGTTAAAGAATTCTAAATCGAGCATTAGTTTGAACGACATAGAAAACTCTTTTCCAACTGAGAGCATCAAGCAATTATATGGTTTGGATTCAGAATGGTCACAACCCTTTCATGGCTGGATATGCACAGCAACAATTCATTAATGGAAATTCACTTTTCTTAACCCCTAGCGTTTCAAAGCACAGGAGTATCCTTTCCCTTCTCCCCTTCCCTTTCAAATGAAAAAGAAGCAAAAAAGAAAAATACATGTTCTTTTCGAATTTTTCTGCTATTTTTATTTTACTGTTCACCGGAAGGGGAGCCTTGCGTAACGGTAAAGTTGCTGCCTTGTGACCATAAGGTCACGGGTTCAAGCCCTGAAAAGAGCCTCTTACAAAAATATAAAAAACGGCTGTGTATTATAAACCCAAAGTGGTCAGACCCTTTTCCGAACGCTGCGCAAGGAGCTACATGCACCGGGCTGCCCTTTTTTTGTTCACCAGACATAGATGAGCCCAGGCACCAAACTGAATATCCGTATCTGCTATCTCTACTTCATTCTTTCGAACTCCCCTCATTGCCTCCTTGACAGGTGTTTTGAAGTGCGCGTCACTTCCCCTGTGTACACGTGTTGCAATGAGGCAGGTCGATAGGAACTGGCACTGTCAAATTTAATCGTACAGAAAGTTAACTACTCCAACTAGCAATAAGTATTTTGCAATGCACGACTTGCCAACTTATAACAAGCTAAAATGGCTGAGCTGACCATATTGTCACAACATCGTATAATATATATATAGGAGTATATAGCATAACAATGCTGCTTCCAGAACGCCAAACCACTGGTCTAGGAGTATAAAAGCAAACAGAAGTATTGTGACAAGTCGATAAGTGATGGATGGTGGTCACTGGCTGGCACGCAAAGCAGCCCTGCGTAACAACAGCTGCCACACTTGGATCTAAATCACCTCCATCATCTCAGTCCTCTTCAGATTCCTCAGTCATCTCGCAGTCATTTCCGCCCTCTTCAAGTTGCTCCATCTCAGAGTCATCTCCGTCATCAGATTCCTCCATGGTCAGAGAGTGATCTTCGTCTTCTTCAAGTTCATCCAGACCTGGAGACCTAATTCTCCACAATTTAGCTTTGGAAGAGTTGGTCTTATGAACTTCCTTTAGCCCAGCAATACCCAATAATTAATGCATTCCCACCCAAAACATTGGAATGAAACAATTGGAGCCTAGATCTACATACCCATGCCAAACAATTCAGGACGCGACCTGAAACAAGAGCACATTCATTAGGTTCTGAAACTAAGACACTAGTATAGCAAATTGATGTTTTAGAGTAACGCCAATAATGATTGACACACATGAGTGAAATACAGGCTCACCTGCTCATGACAGCTACTGCTTTCTCAAGAAAACCATCCACCGAGTTATAGTGAACCAGGAAATGAACCCCAGGGACGTGAGACTCATCAGGCCCTTCGAATTAAGCAAAGAAAAATAAATGCCAGCAAAATTTAATATACTAGCCATCTGAGCACTAATTAGGAATTTAGGGCAAAAGTAAGCAACATATATTTGGCAAGAACACATGAACTAATGAAATATTGTTAAAACAACTCTGATATTTCCAGCATGCAAGTTGGTCACCCTAGAATTCTGATATGCACAGCTATTTCTGAAGGACTGCATAATACATCATCAATGAGCCATATTATATAAATAGTAAATGATCTAAACTGTTCTCTGTTAAATAGACTGCGCCGCATTTCACCACATTGTGATGTCTTTATTGCTTCACGCATGCATTATTAGTTCAATAGAAACAGAGATACTCCTTTTGGTTCCATGAATCAAGATACATGTGAAGCATTCAAATAGCTTTGAGGTTTCAGGATAGAATGTATTCATACTTTTGTTGGTCTAAGAATGTTAGGGTACATGTGAGGTTTGGGATAGCATGTGCAGTAAAGAAAACATGTGCCTGTCAAATTGCTGGTACCAGCATATTAGTAATGTTTGCATGCAAGTCTTGTGAAGCTAGGCCTTTAAATTTCGCTACAAAAATTCCAAGGTTTGTTGTAAGGGGGTCCGAGGGCCATATTGCAGAGAAGATGATGGGTGGCAGCGGAAGGCCAGGAATAGCGGTAGCCCAGAGGAAGATGACTCCAGTGGACCCCACAAGCCGGCAACCCATGAAACATGTTCCTAGGTAATATAAAAAGTCAACTTTGTACAATTCCTTGCTTGCCAATAACATAAGGTTGACTTTTAATATACGTAGATGCGGGAATCCCGGGTTCAAATTGGTGCAGCAACAGGCCACCAAGATTTCAGTAGAAGCGCATATGAAGAACAATGGCTGCTTCGGTTGTTTCCAGCAAGAAAACAGATGTGAGTGAACAAGGGATGTGAGAGAAGAGTGGTGGACTTTTTACTTTAAAACAAGGTGTGATGTCTGCCATGATAGAGTAAATTTCAAGAAAATAGACACATGAATATAATGAGTGCCTTTGAGCTGTGCAAGAACAATCTAATAACAAAATAACAAGACAAGCCTCCGCCAAGTATGATGCATTATGTCTTAGCGAAGAACCTCGTTACTCCAAACTATATGTGTCTATCTAAATATCTATCTATCTAGAATAATAGTCATTCGCATTTGCACAAGCTTGTGGATAAACAAAAAAGCATAATAACAACAGAAACAATTTTATGTTGTCAAGCATTAATTAAATGGCACCAGCGTGCGTTCGACCTAAGCCAGGATCAAACTGTCCATGATATTCACAGTTGCATTACTTATAGCTTCCTTGTTCATAGACAAAGTAGAAACAATAACAACATGCACTATGTGCTCAACCAAATCAGCATTTTAAAGCAATTTAGCATGTAATTGTGAACCAAACAAAATCCTCAAAGAATTAAGACAGAATAGGAACGAGATGTACCAGACGAATGGATTTTTGTGGTCCCTGCCGGCAAATTCCAGGAATGGACCACGAGGGAGGAGAGTGACGGCAGCTCCTGATTGTCCAACTCCAGACACTGCATCAGTTTCTTTTTCTTCAGGTTGACACGGAAGATGTGCTGGCCCAGGAAGAAGTAAACCTTGTAGGCATTCCTTGGGTGGACGAGCGCCACCGTGGGGACGATCTGCGGAAGCATACTAGACTTATAGGTCTGGTGGCTCCAGATATCAGTCAAGTCCACCTTAAGCTTAAACTCCCAGTACACGACCGACGGATTGTTGGCGCCATGGATCTGCACGTACCATAGCCTGCCTTTGCTCACCTTTAAGCAGCGGTATTTGTCACCTTGAACTGGGAACCACGCTGCGCGCAGCCGGTCAGAGACATGCGGGAACATGATTTGGTAAAACGTCGGTCTATCCAGGAAGGGGTTGCAGGCAAGTATACAAGAAGAGAGGTCGAACCACCACAGGAATCCCTCGTGGGAGAGGACGCCATCCCAGCAGCACGGTTCGGCCTCCTTGTTGACCCACTCGCACAGGTCAATCGTGCAGGAGAGTATGATGCGGGCCTGTGTACTGAAGAGCCCCGTGTTGAGCATGGCCACCATGATCCCACTGCCGCGGCGATTGCGGATGAGGCCGACGGAGTGGCGGCTGTTGAAGCCGCCGTCGGGGGGGAGGATGCCCAGCGTCCTACGGAAATACGGGTCGCAGATGTAGTAGGTGAGCCCGACAAAGGTGTAACCGCAGAGCAGCAGGAGGCCGCAGTCGTCGGTAGCTGCGATGTACGAGTAGTCGACGCTTCCGGCGGGGGTAGCGACGTTACCCGGGACGGTTAGGTGGGAAAGGAGCGGAACCTCGTTGAAGGTGAAGGCCGCATTGGGGAATTCCTTGCTCATCTCACCCGACACCTTGGGGATGCCGTACATGATGAACCACTCCCCCTGCGCCGCCGGGGCCATTGCTTTGTTCTTCTTTTTTGTGGTCGCCGCCAGGGCCATCGCTGGATGGGAGGAACTCGATCGATTTAGGGTTCCGTGTATTGTGGACAGAGATGTGGAATGTGGATGCGGTCTGGATCTGGATCCTCACTTTCAGTTATAAATAAATATCTTTTTTTAGCATAATCTGTATCCTTTATTAAGCATGAACTGTCATTGGAATAATATCGAACATAGAAGAAAGCCACACATGGCGCCCAGGAGGGAGGGATGCGGCAGCCTTAGCTAAAGCATGAGCCTCTCCATTATGTTTTCTACTCTCATGGATAAACTCTACTGCCTGAAAGCTCTTCTCTGATGCTTGATATCTTGCAGAATTGGAAAAAACTTGCATGGGAGGTCATCCTTGATCCTTGTCACCACTTCTAGGCAATCTGTGGCCACACATATGGACTGGACATGTAAGTCTGTAGCGAGCGCTAGCGCCTCGCTACACGCTTGTGCTTCGAGAATCACCGGATCCAGGAGGCCTTCGACAATGATCGCTGAGGCCCCAAGGTAGTTCCCGTTTATGTCTCGACACACTAATGCGGAAGCGCCCTTGTCACCAATCTTGGAGAAGCCTCCGTCAGCATTGATCTTGGTATCGTGCAGTTCTGGGTAGCCATGCAGACCGCATCGGTTGTCCTGGGCCCGTAGTTACATGCGGGTCCCTGGGCATTGCATGCATGCCCCTGGATATTGCATGCAGGTCCTTCGATTGCGCATGCAGGTCCTTCGTGCGTGCCCCCCTCTCTGGGATTTGATCAAGCTCCGCCATGAATTTGGTGATGAAAACATGGGTACTGAGGGGGCTCTGGAACTACTCGTCATGGATAGCTCGGCGTCTCGCCCACCAGATTGCCCACATAGTGACAAGCACCCGCGCCAGGTCCACCGTGGGAAGGGTATCCACTAACCAAAACATCCATAGCTTAGCATCGTCCGTCCGATTAGAGATGATTGTTTCCGTGATGTCTTCATCAGCGAGAGCCCAAACACACCGAGCCATATGGCAGTCAAAAAGTGCGTGACGCCACGTGTCCACCGCCGAGTGACAGATAGAGCATTCAGCGGAGTCGGCCATGCTTCTGTGTTATCGAACAGCCCCTGTGGGTATAGAGGTTTTGGCAAGTCTCCACGCAAAGACGCATACTTTTGAGGGAACCGCTGCGCCCCAAAGTTTGGCCCATGAGCGACTATCAGCTATGACGTTGGAGTGACCGTCATTATGCTCCAGCCAATCTATACGTTGTTGTTTCGTCGCTGCCAGCAATTTGTACGCTGTGCTCACAGTGAAGATCCCTCTCCACTCGTAATGCCACGACCAGAAGTCAGCCTGAACCTTGTTGCTAAGGGGGATGTTGAGGATTGCCTCCACGTCCATCGGGTACATATGTTCATCAAGCACTCCACGGTTCCAAGTGTGGGTGACCGGGTTTATAAGCTCAGATACCTGTTGAGGAGGGTTCTAGGATTTTGGGCTCACCGGCCGGAGTTTGAAGTCGCGAGGGACCCAGTTATCATGCCAAATGTTGGTGCTATCCCCCGATCCGATGCGTTTCAGAAGGCCGAGCTTTAGTGCATCCCGCCCCTCAACGATAGATCGCCACACTTGTGATGGGTTTCTCCCCACTTCTGCATCAAGGATTGAAGAAGATGGATAGTATACCGCTTGCAGAATCCGGGCGCTGAGAGAGTCCGGCTGGGTCAGAAGCCGCCAAGCTTGCCGGGCAAGTAGTGCCAAGTTGAAGAGCTCAATATCTCGGAAGCCCATGCCACCCATGTTCTTTGGCTGTGACATAACTTCCCATGACACCCAGGCAGTCTTCCTCTCTCCTTTCTTAGATCCCCACCAAAGTTTCCTCAACAAGCCATTTATATGCTGACAAAGACCCCGAGGCAGTTTGAAACAAGCCATGGAATAGGTAGGAATCGCTTGGGCAACTGATTTTATTAGCACTTCCTAACCACCAACAGATAAAGCCTTCTCCATCCAACCTTGCACCTGCTTCCATATACGGTCCTTTAGATACTTGAAAGCCCCTTCCTTAGCTCTCCCCACATCGGCTGGAAGGCCAAGGTATTTGTCTGACAATTTTTCATTCTGAACCTGTAAGATTTGCATCACCTGTTGCTTCAGAGCATCCGCACAGCCCTTGCTGAAAAAGATTGATGACTTGTCCTTGTTGATGCGCTGGCCAGAAGCTTCACAGTAACGTTGCAACAAAAAATCTACCCTCATCGCCATCTCAGGTGGGGCATCAAAAAATAAGAGGCTATCATCAGCGAATAATAAGTGATTTACCTCCGGAGCGCCCTCCGCAACCTTGATACCCCGTATACTCTCATTCGGGGCAGCCGACTTGAGCAAACATGAGAGACCCTCGGCGGCTAGCAAAAACAGATATGGAGATATTGGGTCACCTTGCCTGAGTCCTCGTGATGGGATGAATTCTTCTTGCTTTGCACCATTAAAAACAACCGAGAAAGAGACTGAGGTAACACACCTCATAATAATCTCAGTGAAACGTGCACTTATGCCTAGTTTTAGCATCACCCTTTCAAGATAGTTCCACTCAATTCTATCATATGTTTTCATCATATCAAGCTTCAAAGCACAAAATCGGTTACCCTTTACCTTCCGTGTTTTCATGTAGTGGAGACATTCATAAGCAGAGATGAAGTTATCTGTGATAAGTCGTCCCGGTACGAATGCTGATTGTTCCTCAGAGATGATTTCGGGAAGAATGAGCTTGAGCCGATTAGCCAGAACCTTAGATGCAATCTTGAAGATCACATTGCAGAGACTTATCGGTCTAAACTGTCCTAAGTTTTTTGGACTTGCAATTTTGGGGATTAAAACAATGAACGTTTGATTTATCTCCTCCGGGGAATCCTCTCCCTTTAGAACACGTAGCACCATATCAGTTACCTCATCACCGCACAACTCCCAGTGCCTCTGAAAGAAATGTGCAAGAAAGCCGTCGGGCCCTGGAGCCTTGGTAGGGAACATCTGGAATAAAGCCGCTTTCACTTCAGTGTTGGTATATCAAGCGTTGAGCATGTCATTCATGGCACCATCCACCCTGGATGGTATGTGGGAAAGCCCTTCCTCAATCCCAATAGTATTTTTAGAGGCATAAAGATTACCGTAGAAGCTCGTTGCCATGTTTGCCATCTCTTGCTCATCCGTACAGACAGTACCATCCGCTCATTGTAGTTCGCTGATGCGGTTCCTTGCCTTCCGAGCGCTAGCTTTCCGATGAAAAAATTTGGTGTTGTTGTCACCCTCCGCCAGCCACTGAACACGAGCTCGTTGACGCCACATGATTTCCTCGCGTAAGCACAGCTCAGCCATGTGGGCTTCGCTGGCGACGGTCCTGTGCGATCTGGCAGCGCTCGCAGTTCTGCAAGTTTCATACGAAGTGACCGCAGCTCCGTTCTAACAACACCGAAAGTGGTTCGGCCCCACTTGCGCAGCCTGTCAGCAACAAAAGAAAGTTTCTCGGACAGTGCCGCTACAGATTGGGCCTTGCCATTAGAGTTCCACGCCTCAGCTACCACATCACTAAATCTCGGGTCATGCTCCCACATGCATTCATATCGAAACTGCTTCTGCTTTGCTCTCACACTCGTGTCCACAAGATCCTTCTCCAAAAGAATAGGGCAATGGTCAGATTTAGCCGCTGTTAGATGTTCCACCAAAGCAAAAGGAAAGAGGGCAGACCATTCGGCTGTACCCAAGGCTCTGTCCAGTCGAACTCTGCAGAAGTGGCCTCCTGAGACTTTTTTCTCCCAGGTCCAGTCCAAACCTCGATAGCCCAAATCAGCAAGTCCACATATATCCACAGCCTCTCTGAATGCATCAATCTGTGCACTATCACGCTCATTAGGCCCAAATTGTTCCTTGGGCCATAGGATCTCATTGAAATCCCCAATACACATCCATGGAAGGGTGCTCTCCCCTCTCAATCTTGTCATCGTGTTCCAGGTTTTGTACTAGAGAGATCCCTTGGTGAGACATAAGCAGGAGGTGGTGGTGGGACGGCCAAAGTGGTGTCAGCCTCATCTGTTGCCTTGCTCCTCCTCATACCCTCCGCCGAGCTGTCCGACAAGACAAGATTCAGGTTTCTCCTGATAGTTTCAATGACGGGCGTCTCCTGTCTCTCAGGCCCAGTCTTTAGAGGGCTAGTCACATCATCCTCTTCCGCAGTCGAGTCAAAACCCGCATCCTGAGACGATCGCTTGCGTGGTGGTGAGCGCTGGCGGGTAGAATTGCCTCGGCCTGCCCTACCTCTTCCTCTACCACCTGAGCGACCCCCTCGAGGGGCCCATCCACCTTGCTGCTCTGGTGCAACCTCCCTTCTTTGTGCCAATATCCAGCTGCCCCACTACTTATCCTTCTCCTCCCAAACACCATCACCGCACTCCTCGTGGTTGTGACCCTTCGGGTCAGATTTAGCCCGGTCCAGCCCAATATCGGATCGGATACATGCATCAAATGCGCGGCAGCTATATCTCACCTACTGCGAGATGATAGGCGATCGCTTTTTCGGGACCGATTTGTTTGCCTCTTTTAGCGTTACTAGCAAATGGGAGACAAAAAATTATGGCTAACCAAATAAGTATGACTCAATATCTTGATATATGATCTGCTTCAATAAAATGGGGCGGGGGGGGGGGGGGGGGCGACCCCCTTTCATTCAAAAAAAATATCTTGATATATGAGCGTACTCTATTTTCACATAGTGGTTCACCATGTTGCCATTTTTTTCTCACCCTAGCCGATGATGGTCGCGATGTTCACGTGATCACAATGCACTCGACGTGGTAAATCCCAAGGCTATGAGTTTGCCAGTGCATGCCACACTTTTCACTATGTTGTGCAAGGGAACGTTTAAAACTTCTAAAACAAATCTCATTGACCAAGAGCTACTCCCAACGCCAAGACATATAAAGATATTCGAAAGACTAACCAAATCCTAGACATAAAATACTTTTGAATCAGTGAACAATTTTTTGAAACGACAAACTTTTTTATTTTCTCAAAAAAATCATGAACATTAGTTTTGTTTACAATTTTTTTGAATGTATGAACTGGTTTCGTATTCATTAACACTTTTTGACTCAACAAACATTTTTTGAATCGATGATATTTCTTTTAAATTGGGGAACAAAATTAAAAAAACAACTATTTATTATTATTATTGTGAACATTTTCTAAAATTTCATGGACATTTTTTTCATATTCCCGAATATGTTTTGAATACACGTTCATTTTTTCAAAATCATGAGCATGATTTTATTTCCTGACCATTTTTTACAAATTGTGATTTTTTTATAATTTTGCGAACAGTTTTGCAGAACCACCAACATTTTTTGAATCTGCAAACTTTTAATGATTTTCTAAACATGTTTGAATTCACATATATTTTATGTTTTTATCAGACTTATTTCTTATTTTTTTTGAAAACTCGCAACTTTTAGAATATTAAAATCCATTATTAATTTAAAGATGAAAGAAGAAAGAAAACAGAATGAGAAAAGAAAAGACAAAAAAGTAATGTTGAAGCTCAGCAATGTTGTTTCATGGTTCAGTAGGTGGTAGGAGCTAGGATCCTACCTGGTCTAGGGCGTAGGTTGTACGGGAAGGGGGAGGGTTGACAGAGATGCGATTGCGGCTGCCGGTGGCGGGGCGCCGTGGCGCGATGAAGAAGAGGCGGCGGCGGCGCAAGAGGCGGCTAGGGTTAGGTCTCCCGCTCCTTTGGGAAGCCGAGAAAATAATGATTGCTTTTTGCTTGATTAGATTGATACATCTCCTCTCCTTATATAGAGAGGTTTACTTGACTCCTAAGCAAACGATCCTAATAAGGATAAGATAATTGGGCTAAGCCCCTAATAATGATAAGATAACTTGGGCCACAACCCGCTGGCTAAACCCTTAATATGCTGGTCATAACATTTCTCCCCACCTACACAAACAGCTCGTCCTCGAGCTGTAAGGTGGGGAAGCTCTTGCTGAACTCCTCGAGGTGATCAACCAGCGTCAAACACATTCGCGACAACTGGGGCGGCCAGGTCGGCGGCGATGGCGTCCTCCGGAATGTAGTATGCAACCTCCAGGTAGAAGAGTCGCGGGCAGACATGACCGGGCGTGTAGGGCTTGTGGCGGTTGAAGCACAACCCTTGGCGGCGATGCTCGAGTAGCTCGGCCGAGGTGAGCCGGCGGAACGGGCGCGCCGCGGTCGCGGCGAGGGGTGCCGCGGAAGCCTGAGCAGGCCGACCCTGCATGGGAACATCCGGCCAGGGTAGCGACCCAGCGGCCCGGGACGGTGATTCCTGCTGGATGGCTACCGCGCGGCGCTCGAACGCGCGGGCGTAGTACATGGCCGTCTGGAGATCCTGGGGTCCCCGAAGCTCCACGTCCACGCGGATGTGATCCGGAAGTCCACCGACGAAGAGGTCGACCCGCTGCTGCATCGTCACGCCTGATGTGCGGCGTGCCAGGGCCTGGAAACGGTAGGCGAAGTCCTGAACCGTGGAGGTGAAGGGAAGGCGGCCTAGCTCTGTCAGGCAGCTCCCGCGGATCGGTGGCCCAAAATGAAGGAGGCAGAGCTCGCGGAGCGCTCCCAAGGGGGCATGCTGCCCTCGTCCTGCTCGAGGGCGTAGTACCAGGTCTGTGCCACACCGTGGAGGTGGTAAGAGGCGAGCCAGGTACACTCCGAGGCGAGGGTGCGCTTCCCGCGAAAGAACTGCTCGTACTAGTTGAGTCAGTTGTGGGGGTCCTCCGTGTCGTCATAAGTGGCGAAGTCTAGTTTGGCAAACCGCGACGGTGTCTGAGTCGGAGCGCCGTGTCCGACTGGCTCGGAGGTGAGAAGCAACAAGGATTGGGGCGCCCGATCAGCATGGTCGCGGCCCATGGAGTGCCCCACCAAGCCGGAGGGATCGCCAAACTGCAGAGTGGGTGCCAGCGAGTCTCCAGCCGACGTGTAGACGGGTGGCGGCGATGATCCGGTCAGCCAGGACAGTATTGGGGACGGTGACGGTGGGTAGCACACTTGCTGGATCGGTACGCCTCCCTGCATGGGTGACCCGGGCCCCGTGCTGGGCGGTGGCGGGGCTGGCAGCTACGGTGGTACGGACCTGGGTGGCATGGGGGCACAGCGAGGGCCGGGGCCGGCCATTGTGGCCATTGAGGCGCGGCAGCGGGCGACGGTGGGGCTGGTAGTTGGGGCTGCGGCTGCCCAGACCCGGGAGGCGTCGGGTGCGCAGCGAGGGCCGGGGCCGGCCATTGTGGCCATTGAGGCACGACAGCGGGCGGCGGTGGGGCCGGCAGCTGGGGCTGCGGCTGCCCGGACCCGGGAGGCGTCGGGGGCGCGGCGATCACCGGAGCCGGCCACTGCGGCCAGTGGAGGGCCAGGATGGGGTGCTGGTGGGGTTTGAGAACCCATCAAACGAGTTTGTTGCTGCTTTGGCTGGGTTCCAGCCGAGAGTTACTGGCCAGGAGGGTTAGAGGGTCATGCAGCTAGGTAATCCTGAACATTTGCTCTTTAAACCCGGCATGCTGGAGGCTCTCTCGGGAGCCGTTGCTGCAAGACTAGCTACTCAAAACGCCACTGATAACCCAGTTTTCACTTTCAATGCTTCAAAGAATTCCATGTAGGGCAAAAAAAAAGGAAAGAGAAGGAAGGGAAAGAGGGGAGGAGGAACTGGGTGTTCAGAGGAAGCACGCAAAAACATCATAGGTAAAAAAGAAACCTATTTGAAGCCCCAACAGATGGTAGTGAGCAGGATTTCTCTTTTGAGAAAGCCATGGATAGTTATGAGCGTATGTTGTACGGGGATATAAATGTATCTTCTAAGAGAGTGTGTACGGGTAGAGTGGAAACAGTGAGAGATGGGAATGGGGTGATAACACACGTAGTTAAAGAGGTTGAGGAGAAAGAAGACGATTAAAGGAAATATGCCCTAGAGGCAATAATAAATTATTTTATTTACTTATATCATGATAAATTTTTATTATTCATGCTAGAATTGTATTATCCGGAAACATAATACTTGTGTGAATACATAGACAAACTAAACGTCACTAGTATGCCTCTACTTGACTAGCTCGTTAATCAAAGATGGTTATGTTTCCTAACCATAGACATGTGTTGTCATTTGATTAACGGGATCACATTATTAGGAGAATGATGTGATTGACATGACCCATTCCATTAGCTTAGCACCCGATCGTTTAGTATGTTGCTATTGCTTTTCTTCATGACTTATACATGTTCCTATGACTATGAGATTATGCAACTCCCGTTTGCCGGAGGAACACTTTGTGTGCTACCAAACGTCACAACGTAACTGGGTGATTATAAAGGAGCTCTACAGGTGTCTCCAATGGTAGATGTTGGGTTGGCGTATTTCGAGAATAGAATTTGTCACTCCGATTGTCGGAGAGGTATCTCTAGGCCCTCTCGGTAATGCACATCACATAAGCCTTGCAAGCATTGCAACTAATGAGTTAGTTGCCGGATGATGTATTACGGAACGAGTAAAGAGACTTGCCGGTAACGATATTGAACTAGGTATTGAGATACCGACGATCGAATCTCGGGCAAGTAACATACCGATGACAAAGGGAACAACGTATGTTGTTATGCGGTCTGACCGATAAAGATCTTCGTAGAATATGTGGGAGCCAATATGAGCATCCAGGTTCCGCTATTGGTTATTGACCGGAGACATGTCTCGGTCATGTCTACATTGTTCTCGAACCCGTAGGGTCCGCACGCTTAAGGTTTCGATGACAGATATATTATGAGTTTATGAGTTTTGATGTATCGAAGTTAGTTCGGAGTCCCGGATGTGATCATGGACATAACGAGGAGTCTCGAAATAATCGAGACATAAAGATTGATATATTGGACGGCTATATTCGGACACCGGAAGTACCGGAGGGTTACCGGAACCCCCCCCGGGAGAAGTAATGGGCCATATGGGCCTTAGTGGAGAGAGAGAAGGGCAGCCAGGGTGGGCGCCGCGCCTCCTCCCCCCTGGTCCGAATTGGACTAGGAGAGGGGGGCGGTGCCCCCCTTTCCTTCTCCCTCCCCACTTCCTTCCCCCTCCTAGTAGGAGTCCTACTCCTACTAGGAGGAGGACTCCTCCTTGGCGCGCCTATAGGGCCGGCCGGCCTCCTCCCCTTGCTCCTTTATATACGGGGGCAGGGGGCACCCCTAGACACACAAGTTGATCCACGTGATCGTTTTCTTAGCCGTGTGCGGTGCCCCCTTCCACCATAATCCTCGATAATATTGTAGCGGTGCTTAGGCGAAGCCCTGCGATGGTAGAACATCAAGATCGTCACCACGCCGTCGTGCTGACGGAAATCTTCCCCGACACTTTGCTGGATCGGAGTCCGGGGATCGTCATCGAGCTGAACGTGTGCTAAAACTCGGAGGTGCCGTAGTTTTGGTGCTTGATCGGTCGGGCCGTGAAGATGTACGACTACATCAACCGCGTTGTGCTAACGCTTCCGTTGTCGGTCTACAAGGGTATGTAGATCACACTCTCCCCTCTTGTTGCTATGCATCACCATGATCTTGCGTGTGCATAGGATAATTTTTGAAATTACTACATTCCCCAACAGTGGCATCCGAGCCTAGGTTTTATGTGTTGATGTTATATGCACGAGTAGAACACAAGTGAGTTGCGGGCGATATAAGTCATACTGCTTACCAGCATGTCATACTTTGGTTCGGCGGTATTGTTGGACGAAGCGGCCCAGACCGACATTACGCGTACGCTTACGCAAGACCGGTTCTCCCGACGTGCTTTGCACAAAGGTGGCTAGCGGGTGTCAGTTTCTCCAACTTTAGTTGAACCGAGTGTGGCTACGCCCAGTCCTTGCGAAGGTTAAAACAGCACCAACTTGACAAACTATCGTTGTGGTTTTGATGCGTAGGTAAGATTGGTTCTTGCTTAAGCCCGTAGCAGCCAAGTAAAACTTGCAACAACAAAGTAGAGGACGTCTAACTTGTTTTTGCAGGGCATGTTGTGATGTGATATGGTCAAGACATGATGATAAATTTTATTGTATGAGATGATCATGTTTTCTAACCAAGTTATCGGCAACTGGCAGGAGCCATATGGTTGTCGCTTTATTGTATGCAATGCAATTGCGCTATAATGCTTTACTTTATCACTAAGCGGTAGCGATAGTCGTGGAAGCATAAGATTGGCGAGACGACAACGATGCTACGATGGTGATCAAGGTGTCGCGCCGGTGATGATGGTGATCACGACGGTGCTTCGAAGATGGAGATCACAAGCACAAGATGATGATGGCCATATCATATCACTTATATTGATTGCATGTGATGTTTATCTTTTATGCATCTTATCTTGCTTTGATTGATGGTAGCATTTTGAGATGATCTCTCGCTAATTATCAAGAAGTGTTCTCCCTGAATATGCACCGTTGCAAAAGTTCTTCGTGCTGAGACACCACGTGATGATCGGGTGTGATAGGCTCTACGTTCAAATACAACGGGTGCAAAACAGTTGCACACGCGGAATACTCAGGTTATACTTGACGAGCCAAGCATATACATGTATGGCCTCGGAACACGGAGACCGAAAGGTCGAGCGTGAATCATATAGTAGATATGATCAACATAATGATGTTCACCAATGAAACTACTCCATCTCACGTGATGATCGGACATGGTTTAGTTGATTTGGATCACGTAATCACTTAGAGGATTAGAGGGATGTCTATCTAAGTGGGAGTTCTTTAGTAATATGATTAATTGAACGTAAATTTATCATGAACTTAGTACCTAATAGTATCTTGCTTGTTTATGTTTGATTGTAGATAGATGGCCCGTGCTGTTGTTCCGTTGAATTTTAATGCGTTCCTTGAGAAAGCAAAGTTGAAAGATGATGGTAGCAATTACACGGACTGGGTCCGTAACTTGAGGATTATCCTCATTGCTACACAGAAGAATTACGTCCTGGAAGCACCGCTGGGTGCCAGGCCTGCTGCTGGAGCAACACCAGATGTTATGAACGTCTGGCAGAGCAAAGCTGATGACTACTCGATAGTTCAGTGTGCCATGCTTTACGGCTTAGAATCGGGACTTCAACGATGTTTTGAACGTCATGGAGCATATGAGATGTTCGAGGAGTTGAAGTTAATATTTCAAGCAAATGCCCGGATTGAGAGATATGAAGTCTCCAATAAGTTCTATAGCTGCAAGATGGAGGAGAACAGTTCTGTCAGTGAGCATATACTCAAAATGTCTGGGTATAATAATCACTTGATTCAATTGGGAGTTAATCTTCCAGATGATTGCGTCATTGACAGAATTCTCCAATCACTGCCACCAAGCTACAAGAGCTTCGTGATGAACTATAATATGCAAGGGATGAATAAGACTATTCCCGAGCTCTTCGCAATGCTGAAAGCTGCGGAGGTAGAAATCAAGAAGGAGCATCAAGTGTTGATGGTCAGCAAGACCACTAGTTTCAAGAAAAAGGGCAAAGGAAAGAAGAAGGGGAACTTCAAAAAGAACAGCAAGCAAGTTGCTACTCAAGAGAAGAAACCCAAACCTGGACCTAAGCCTGAAACTGAGTGCTTCTACTGCAAGTAGACTGGTCACTGGAAGCGGAACTGCCCCAAGTATTTGGCGGATAAGAAGGATGGCAAGGTGAACAAAGGTATATGTGATATACATGTTATTGATGTGTACCTTACTAATGCTCGCAGTAGCACCTGGGTATTTGATACTGGTTCTGTTGCTAACATTTGCAACTCGAAACAGGGACTACGGATTAAGCGAAGATTAGCTAAGGACGAGGTGACGATGCGCGTGGGAAATGGTTCCAAAGTCAATGTGATCGCGGTCGGCACGCTACCTCTACATCTACCTTCGAGATTAGTATTAGACCTAAATAATTGTTATTTGGTGCCAGCGTTAAGCATGAACATTATATCTGGATCTTGTTTGATGTGAGACGGTTATTCATTTAAATCAGAGAATAATGGTTGTTCTATTTATATGAGTAATATCTTTTATGGTCATGCACCCTTAAAGAGTGGTCTATTCTTATTAAACCTCGATAGTAGTGACACACATATTCATAATGTTGAAGCCAAAAGATGCAGAGTTGATAATGATAGTGCAACTTATTTGTGGCACTGCCGTTTGGGTCATATCGGTGTAAAGCGCATGAAGAAACTCCATACTGATGGACTTTTGGAACCACTTGATTATGAATCACTTGGTGCTTGCGAACCGTGCCTTATGGGTAAGATGACAAAAACACCGTTCTCCGGTACTATGGAGAGAGCAACAGATTTGTTGGAAATCATACGTACAGATGTATGTGGTCCGATGAATGTTGAGGATCGTGGCGGATATCGTTATTTTCTCACCTTCACAGATGACTTAAGCAGATATGGTTATATCTACTTAATGAAACATAAGTCTGAAACGTTTGAAAAGTTCAAAGAATTTCAGAGTGAAGTTGAAAATCATCGTAACAAGAAAATAAATTTCCTACGATCTGACCGTGGAGGAGAATATTTGAGTTACGAGTTTGGTGTACATTTGAAACAATGCGGAATAGTTTCGCAACTCACGCCACCCGGAACACCACAGCGTAATGGTGTGTCCGAACGTTGTAATCGTACTTTACTAGATATGGTGCGATCTATGATGTCTCTTACTGATTTACCGCTATCGTTTTGGGGATATGCTCTAGAGACGGCCGCATTCACGTTAAATAGGGCACCATCAAAATCCGTTGAGACGACGCCTTATGAACTGTGTTTGGCAAGAAACCAAAGTTGTCGTTTCTGAAAGTTTGGGGCTGCGATGCTTATGTGAAAAAGCTTCAACCTGATAAGCTCGAACCCAAATCGGAGAAATGTGTCTTCATAGGATATCCAAAGGAAACTATTGGATACACCTTCTATCACAGATCCGAAGGCAAGATTTTTGTTGCTAAATTCGGAAACTTTCTAGAGAAGGAGTTTCTCTCGAAAGAAGTGAGTGGGAGGAAAGTAGAACTTGACGAGGTAACTATACCTGCTCCCTTATTGGAAAGTAGTACATCACAGAAACTAGTTTCTGTGACACCTACACCAATTAGTGAGGAAGCTAATGATAATGATCATGAAACTTCAGAACAAGATACTACCAAACCTCGTAGATCAACCAGAGTAAGATCCGCACCAGAGTGGTATGGTAATCCTGTTCTGGAATTCATGCTACTAGATCATGATGAACCTACGAATTATGAAGAAGCGATGGTGAGCCCAGATTCCGCAAAATGGCTTGAAGCCATGAAATCTGAGATGGGATCCATGTATGAGAACAAAGTATGGACTTTGGTTGACTTGCCCAATGATCGGCAAGCAATTGAAAATAAATGGATCTTCAAGAAGAAGACTGACGCTGACGGTAATATTACTGTCTACAAAGCTCGACTTGTCGCAAAAGGTTTTCGACAAGTTCAAGGGATTGACTATGATGAGACCTTCTCACCTGTAGCGATGCTTATGTCTGTCCGAATCATGTTAGCAATTGCCGCATTTTATAATTATGAAATTTGGCAGATGGATGTCAAAACTGCATTCCTGAATGGATTTCTGGAAGAAGAGTTGTATATGATGCAACCGGAAGGTTTTGTCGATCCAAAGGGAGCTAACAAAGTATGCAAGCTCCAGCGATCCATCTATGGACTGGTGCAAGCTTCTCGGAGTTGGAATAAACGCTTTGATAGTGTGATCAAAGCATTTGGTTTTTTAAAGACTTTTGGAGAAGCCTGTATTTACAAGAAAGTGAGTGGGAGCTCTATAGCATTTCTGATATTATATGTAGATGACATATTACTAATCGGAAATGATATAGAATTTCTAAATAGCATAAAGGGATACTTGAATAAGAGTTTTTCAATGAAAGACCTCGGTGAAGCTGCTTACATATTGGGCATTAAGATCTATAGAGATAGATCAAGACGCTTAATTGGACTTTCACAAAGCACATACCTTGACAAAATTTTGAAGAAGTTCAAAATGGATCAAGCAAAGAAAGGATTCTTGCCTGTGTTACAAGGTGTGAAATTGAGTAAGACTCAATGCCCGACCAATGCAGAAGATAGAGAGAAAATGAAAGATGTTCCCTATGCTTCAGCCATAGGCTCTATCATGTATGCAATGTTGTGTACCGGACCTGATGTGTGTCTTGCTATAAGTCTAGCAGGGAGGTACCAAAGTAATCCACGAGTGGATCACTGGACAGCGGTCAAGAACATCCTGAAATACCTAAAAAGGACTAAGGATATGTTTCTCATATATGGAGGTGACAAAGAGCTCATCAAAAATGGTTGCGTTGATGCAAGCTTTGACACTGATCCGGACGATTCTAAATCGCAAACCGGATACGTGTTTACATTAAACGGTGGAGCTGTCAGTTGGTGCAGTTCTAAACAAAGCGTTGTGGCGGGATCTACATGTGAAGCGGAGTACATAGCTGCTTCGGAAGCAGCAAACGAAGGAGTCTGGATGAAGGAGTTCATATCCGATCTAGGTGTCATACCTAGTGCGTCGGGTCCAATGAAAATCTTTTGTGACAATACTGGTGCAATTGCCTTGGCAAAGGAATCCAGATTTCACAAGAGGACCAAGCACATCAAGAGACGCTTCAATTCCATCCGGGATCTAGTCCAGGTGGGAGACATAGAGATTTGCAAGATACATACGGATCTGAATGTTGCAGACCCGTTGACTAAGCCTCTTCCATGAGCAAAACATGATCAGCACCAAAGCTCCATGGGTGTTAGAATCATTACTGTGTAATCTAGATTATTGACTCTAGTGCAAGTGGGAGACTGAAGGAAATATGCCCTAGAGGCAATAATAATGTTATTATTTTATTTCCTTATATCATGATACATGTTTATTATTCATGCTAGAATTGTATTATCCGGAAACATAATACTTGTGTGAATACATAGACAAAGTAAACGTCACTAGTATGCCTCTACTTGACTAGCTCGTTAATCAAAGATGGTTATGTTTCCTAACCATAGACATGTGTTGTCATTTGATTAACGGGATCACATTATTAGGAGAATGATGTGATTGACATGACCCATTCCATTAGCTTAGCACCCGATCGTTTAGTATGTTGCTATTGCTTTTCTTCATGACTTATACATGTTCCTATGACTATGAGATTATGCAACTCCCGTTTGCCGGAGGAACACTTTGTGTGCTACCAAACGTCACAATGTAACTGGGTGATTATAAAGGAGCTCTACAGGTGTCTCCAAAGGTAAATGTTGGGTTGGCTATATTCGGACACCGGAAGTACCGGAGGGTTACCGGAACCCCCCCGGGAGAAGTAATGGGCCATATGGGCCTTAGTGGAGAGAGAGAAGGGCAGCCAGGGTGAGCCGCGCGCCTCCTCCCCCCTGGTCCGAATTGGACTAGGAGAGGGGGGGCGGTGCCCCCCTTTCCTTCTCCCTCCCCACTTCCTTCCCCCTCCTAGTAGGAGTCCTACTCCTACTAGGAGGAGGACTCCTCCTTGGCGCGCCTATAGGGCCGGCCGGCCTCCTCCCCTTGCTCCTTTATATACGGGGGAAGGGGGCACCCCTAGACACACAAGTTGATCCACGTGATCATTTTCTTAGCCGTGTGCGGTGCCCCCTTCCACCATAATCCTTGATAATATTGTAGCGGTGCTTAGGCGAAGCCCTGCGACGGTAGAACATCAAGATCGTCACCACACCGTCGTGCTGACGGAACTCTTCCCCGACACTTTGCTGGATCGGAGTCCGGGGATCGTCATCGAGCTGAACGTGTGCTAAAACTCGGAGGTGCCGTAGTTTCGGTGCTTGATTGGTCGGGCCGTGAAGACGTACGACTACATCAACCGCGTTGTGCTAACGCTTCCGCTGTCGGTCTACAAGGGTACGTAGATCACACTCTCCCCTCTCGTTGCTATGCATCACCATGATCTTGCGTGTGCGTAGGATAATTTTTGAAATTACTACGTTCCCCAACAACGATGTCCGGCAGCAGAGAAGGGAATCAGTTGGAGATGATGGCACATCAGCGGCCTCCGAAGAGGAGGTACGCCGGGCCAATTGAAAATAATCGGTTGGAATTGTCGTGGTATGCTCTCTCCCACGGCAGTTCGCGAGCTCTTGGACCTACAGGAGCGCACCAAAGCAGAGTTAATTTTCCTTTCAGAGTCTCATTTGAATAAATGTAAAGCTGATGAGCTTCGTCGTGTTTTGAGTTTTGACTCTATGTTTGTAGTGGAGAGTGATGGCCGAGCAGGTGGCCTTGTCTTGTTTTATCAGAAAGTGAATAAAGTTTATTTGAACTATGTGTCGAATAATTTTATTGATGTTCTTTTTATGAATGGGAATACTGTACAGTGGTGTTTCACCGATTTTTATGGCCATCTGAATTGGAGTGACCGTGCTTTGTCATGGGATGATATTCAAAACTTGTATAATAAGGGAGATCACCCCTGGGTAGTTTTAGGAGATTTTAATGAAATTTTGTTCTCATCAGAGAAAGAGGGAGGGAATGCGAGACCAAATGCGATGATGTGAGATTTACGTAATTGTTTGGGAGATTGTGGACTAGCAGATATGGGATGTGTGGGTGACTTATTTACATGGAGGAGGGGCGAAATCAGGGAAAGACTGGATCGAGCAGTCTGTAATGTGGATTGGGCGAATAAATTCCCTCGAGCAGCATTATAAACGAAGAGCACGTACACTCAGACCATCGCCCTATTATTTTAGACACGGAGTATTTTGACGATAATATTTTTGACAGCTCAAAAACTCGAAGGAGACAATTTGAAGCTCGATGGCTAAAAGAAGAGACGGTTACGGAAGTTGTACGTACAGCTTGGGAAAAAGCGAAGATGTTGGGCATAGGGCCGTCTCTCGCTGATCGTACACGAGCGGTACACGCAGATTTGCATACTTGGGATCATGATATCCTCAAGGGTCCGAAAAAAATAATTAAAAAATTAAAAAAATATTTAGAAAAACTACGGAGTGGGCCTATGAATGTTAACTCTCTTGCACGTCAAAAGGAGACTATTGTACTGATTGAAAATTTATTGGAACAAGAGGAGATATACTGGCTACAACGGGGTCGAGCTAACTGGTTATTGCATGGTGATCGCAATACTTCTTTTTTACATAACGCCGCAACGGCTAGAAAGAAGAGAAATCAGATAAAAAAATTGCTTGACGATAATGGGGTTTGGGTAAAAGACACGGAGATGAAGAATCATATTCTGGGGTATTTTTCTAACCTGTTTACTTCAGAAGTTAATCAACCGAACCAGGAGGTTCTCTCCCTTGTAAAAAGGAAAGTAACAAATGAGATGAATAGGGCTCTCCTTGCCCCTTACACGGCAGAAGAGGTTCAGAAAGCCCTCTTTGACATTGGTGATTTAAAGGCGTCGGGGCCAGATGGCCTCCATGCCATTTTTTATAAGAGATTTTGGGCTATGTTAGGGGATGATTTGACTGACGAGGTTCTCCAAGCGGTGAATACATGTACTATACCTGATGGTTGGAATGATACTACAATAGTAATGATCCCAAAAGTTAACTCCCCGGAAAAGGAAACTCAATTTAGACCAATCAGTTTATGCAATGTGGTGTATAAGGTCATTTCAAAGATGATTGCTGCTCGTCTAAAGACAATCCTCCCAGATATCATTAGCCCTACCCAAAGTGCTTTTGTGCCTGGAAGAATGATTACAGATAACATCTTAGTGGCTTATGAATGTTTCCATAAAATAAAAAATAAAAGGACCGATAAAGAGGGCTTGTGTGCAATCAAACTGGACATGCACAAAGCATATGACCGAGTGGAGTGGCCCTTTTTAAAGGAAATCATGTTGAGACTAGGTTTTCAGCAGGATTGGGTGAATTTAATTATGGAATGTGTGTCCTCGGTGGATTATCAAGTTCGTTTTAATAAGGAAGAAACAGAGAGCTTCAAACCATATAGAGGATTGAGACAGGGAGACCCTCTCTCCCCGTATTTATTTTTTTTATGTACGGAAGGCCTGATTGCACTCTTAGCTAATGCAGAGGAGACTGGAAGTATTTCCAGAATTAAAGTTAGCAGAGATGCCCCATCTGTTTCCAATCTCCTCTTCATGAATGATTCTTTAATCCTGATGCAAGCTAATTCGATGAATGCAGAGGCACTGAAATCAGTTTTGGATGCTTATTGTGCTGCATCGGAGCAGATGGTGAGTGTTGAAAAATCTAGTATATTTTTTAGTCCCAACACTAAAGTGAAAGATAAGGCGCATATATGTACTATTCTGAACATTATGACTGAAGCTCTCAGTGACAAATATTTGGGCCTGCCTTCAAATGTGGGTATGGACAAAAGTGATTGTTTTCAGTTCTTAATAGATCGAATCATTATGAAAATCAGTGGTTGGAAGGAAAAGCTGCTATCAGCAGGAGGAAAGGAAATCCTTCTCAAATCGGTTGTACAAGCTATCCCAACTTATGCAATGTCCGTCTTTAAAATTCCTAAAAGAATATGCAAAGGAATCATTGATGCGATGTCGCATTTTTGGTGGGGTGATGAAGACAATCAGAAGAGAATGCATTGGATGGCATGGTGAAAGATGTGTGTACCAAAAGACCAAGGAGGAAGGGGTTTCCGAGACATACATTGTTTTAATTTGGCATTGTTAGCCAAACAAGCGTGGCGCCTGCTTGATAATCCCGATTCTCTACGTGCCACCATTTTGAGAGCTAAATATTTTCCGGATGGAGATTTAATGAATGCGAGTCTTAAAAAAGGATCTTCGTTCACTTGGCAAAGCATTATGGCGGGAGTGGATTCTCTAAAAAATGGTTATATTTGGAGAGTTGGAAATGGACAAAATATATATATTTGGGGAGATGCATGGATCTCGAATGGGGCCAATAGGAAAATTATCACTCCTAGAAGAGGGAAGCTTCTAACAAAAGTTGCTGATCTTATAGATCCAATCAATAGTTGTTGGGATGAAGATTTGGTAAGACAAACGCTGTGGCCAATTGATGTCCAGAGGGTGCTTGCGATCCCCCTCCCCACGTATAACATGTCGGATTTCATAGCTTGGAGTTTTACAAAGAATGGACTGTTCATGGTTCGTTCTACTTATCTGGAGGAATGGAAAAAGCAACATGGGAGGAAATTGCAACATTCTAATGGCATGGGAGGAATAAATGTCAATACTATTTGGAGAAACATTTGGAAATTATCTTATCCAGCAAAAGTGAAGACTTTTATTTGGCATACCTTACACGGAACCCTCCTGTGTTGTGTTACACTTGCTAATAGACATATGAAAGTTTCGTCCACCTGCCCATCATGTTCGAATGGGCCTGAAGATACTAAACACTTGTTATTTATGTGTCAAAAGGCAAAAGAGGTGTGGGAGAAGCTGGGATTGCACGAAGCCATTAAAAAAGCTTGTGTGGTCGATCGTGCGGGAGAGGCAGTACTCTAATTTTTACTTCTTATGCCAGAACACGGGCTATCTATAGTGGGCATACAGAATGTTCGCGAACTGGTCGCTATAAAAACCTGGTATTTATGGTGGGAAAGACGTTTGCTAGTCCATCAGGGGAAGACCCAAGATGCATACCAAATTTCGATGGGAGCACGTGCTATAACGACAAACTATGTTATTGCCCAATCCTCCTGGGCAACAAAGAGAACAGAGGGATGGACGAGACCCCCTCTAGGTTTTGTGAAATTAAATGCCGATGCTTCGTTCGATCAAGACATGCTTAGAGGCATAGCGGGAGATGTACTTAGAGATGATAAAGGAAGATTTATTGTTGGAGGGAATTGGAAGATGGATTGGTGTGTAGATGTTTTAACAGCGGAAGCCATGGCACTACGTTTTGGCATATTACTTGCACAAAAGGCGGGAAGCAACCGACTTGTTGTTAACTCCGACAATTTGGAAGTAATTGACACAATGAAGAATGGAGGACATACAGCGGGAGCGGCGGCGGCTGTGTTTGATGATTGTTATTTAATGGCTTGTGATTTTTCGTTAGTTAGATTTGAACATTGTAACAGGGAGGCAAATAAAGTAGCTAATGAAATTGCTAGAGTAGCTAAATTTTCTGAGACAAGGGGTTGGTCTGAGGAACCTATGAGTGATATTGTAAATTTTCTTATAGACGATGTAACCATTATTACTAATAAATAAAAGGATGTTTCATTTAAAAAAAATTCCAATCAATAAAATTCTAGCATGAATAATAAACCTTTATCATGGTTTAGGAAATATAATAATAACCATTTTATTATTGCCTCTAGGGCATATTTCCATCACAATCATGTCCTTATTAGTATATATGTTGTTGTTCTCTATGCAATCACATCGCACACGTACCACACACATCTTGTTAAGTTCAACCGTTTCTATTCTCTTGGCTCAACGCAAACAATTCATCTGAGTGAAGTATATGCCGTATATCACACACACGTTGATCTGGCTGACCGTTTCTGTTGTGTTTCCTAATCACAAACAGTTCATCCGAGTGAACCATATATCGTATATCACACACACCTTCATCTAGCTGCCCGTTTCTTTTGTTATGCCTCATCACAAACACTTCATTGGAGTGAACCATATGCCACGCATAACACACGTAACTATAATGTGCATCATGTTTGATGTCTCCATTGAAAATGTTTCGTATCATTTTTGACGGTTTCTTTACATCACCGTTTTTGATTAATGCATCGTACACAGTTTCGTCGAAGGGTCTCTAATTGTAGTGTCGCGTTAGCAGCATCCTGTAGTAGTGATAGTTCAGATGGGTAGCACGGGTATGCATGTACAACTAACAACACTATTGGATCTGTTTTGATGCTAGTAATCTACATGATATGAGAAGACTATTGTCTATAGAATTAAAATTGCAATCAACATAGAGCAATTTAGAAGAGCAAACCAGTTAAAGAAAATAGTTTAAAACATACATATTGTGACATTGGAGTTTTGATTGGATCCTTCAATTTAAAAATTAGTTGGTATGAGCAAACACTAATGGAGGATGCTGCTAATGCGACACTACAATGAGAGACCCTTCGACGAAAATGTGTGTGATGCAATAATCACAAACGGTGATGTAAAAAAACCGTCAAAAGATATGCAAAATGTTTGCGATGGCGGATACATCAAACACGGTTTGTATTTTAGTTGCGTCTGTGATGCGGGGCATACGGTTCAGTACAATGAACTGTTTGTGATGAGGCAGAACAACAGAAATGGGCAGCCAGATGAAGGTGTGTGTGATATATGGCATACGGTTCACTCAGATGAACTGTTTGTGATTAGGCAACATGATGCGAAGCATCCTACGGACATCACCATGTCAAGAGTCCATTTGGCAAGTGACATGTGCGACATCTACTTCACATACATAAAGCACTACCCGGTATCACCGTCGTCCCAACCGCTCCCACTTTTAATGTCGCCGGTGCCGCAGTTTAAAATCAACCCCGCACTACCCGGTATCGCTACAATCCTCTTTCTTCCTCTCCGATTCTCCTGTCGTCTACCTCCAACTAGCCTGACCTAAACGTATGCCATGCCGCATCACGATGGTCTGCCCTTAGTGTTCCAGTTTCCTGAGGAAGACACCCAGCCAGAGTCTCAAGAACATAAGGCGCTTTGGGACGAGCTTGAACTGGCCTTGTGGGAAGACGCCGCGCCTGTCCCCGCTCTCATTCCGGCTCCCGTCGCCCTGACTGCGCCAGCGCCCATCCCCGTGGCATTGATGGGCTGGGAGCCGCACATTGTCGCCGAGCTTGATCCCATGGGGTTCCACGAGGTCCCCGCCCGTGCACCTACCAGCGCATGCACCTACGAGTGCACTGACGCGCACGCCCGTGCCGGTGCCCGTGCACCTGCCAGCGCATGCGCCTGCGCGTGCACTGACGTCCGCGCCCGTGCCGGTGCCCGTGCACACGAATGTCTCCGCCGCGCCGTTGACAGCGCCTGTCCCCGCGCGGGTGCTAGTGCCCCCCTCAGCGGCATGGATGGCCGCCGTCGACCGCTTCCTTGCACCAACGCCAGTCGCCTCCTCCCGCCAGTTGACTCACTCCGAAGTCTAGAACATTTTGGCCTTCCTTGAAGCTAGGCCAACGTCCAGGAGTATGCCAACAACGGCGCAAGACGAGCATGACAGAGGAGCCGCTTCCCACCGCAAGACGCCCCCGCCGCCGCGTAATCTAAATGAAAAACATTCGGATTGCCATGCTTAAAATCCAAACGTTTATCATTTCCGTTTATTTTATATTGATCGTCGTATAATTTAAAGTCGGAGTCAGACTGAACAAAATGTATGGTTTGATCGATTTAATGTTCTACTAGAGCCGTATCAAATTAAATATAAAATGTCATCAAGCCACATGTGTTCCTTGTCATCCAACGACCTAGACTGCTTCAATGTCGAGCGCTCAACACGTTTAGCATGCAGTTAATTTCATGCAAAAAATAGTGCTAATCACATGACAACACACAAATAATATCCTAGTAGTTAATATCTGCATGCACTTAATATACTTCCAAATTAACGTGCATCACACGTATACACTGACTAGTGTTGCTAGTACGTGAAACTGGTGCTGTGACTTGTGAACGCGTCCAGATATGGTCAACGACAACATCGCCCGCGAGTTCTTCCTGTTTGCCCGTGCGTCTAAACACAGAAGGGGAGGAGAGAGAGAGAGAGCACACATGGAACCCACCAGTAAGTGAAGGCAAATAGTACTAAAAATAATATTACATGTTATCCATTAATTAGGCTGTGGTAATATAAAAACATTATGTGAACAAAGGGGGTACAACAAACATTGCTATTCTACGTATGTTGCCTATTGACGTGCGGCTTGAAGGCCCGGTCGCATGTTCGATCCTCGTCCTTTATTTTTTAATTTGTATACGGGTCCAAATTTGTTTCATGACATGTGGGCCCCTCAGTGTGTAGTTTGTAGCACTTTAATTTGTGGGTCAAAATTTGTTCCATTCCAAGTGGACTATCGGTGTGTAGTTTTGTAGCTTATTTATAATAATTAAAGAGAACAACATAGTTTTTTCAATAATACCATGGTGCGACGTTGAAGGCGAGAAAGGACGTGCGAGAGAGCGATGACCGAGCCAGAGGGAAATCAACTAGGGGAGTTGCGTGGGTTGCAACGGTGTTTGGAGTAGTTGTGGGCTGAATGCTACGAAAATATAATATAAACCGACCAGAATAAATGCCTACACAAATTAATCAAAGGTTGGAGTGCCCCTCGCAATGTAAATAGCTCCGGCTTTGCGAGGGATGGAGAGGTAGTAGCTTCAACGCGTGGAAGATATGGTGTGAGAAAGTGAGGTCAATCGAGAGACATATAGATAGAGAGACAAAGTGAGTGTGGTCCGACATTCATTGAACAAATATATATGCTCTGGAGAGATATTGTTCGATTGAGCTTTTTGGCAAGGGCGAGGGCTGTAAGATAGAGCTTGAGAGATGATCCAGTCACAGACGTGTAGATATATTTTGTGCGTGGGAGGAAGCAAGGTCAACCGATCACATAGGGCCGCCGTGCGATCGAAAGAATGAGACGGGTTGGAGAGAGTGACCTAGATAGACGATGTGCGTGAGAGAGCATACAATGTGAATAGGTCAAATTGGGCTCAAACATGGTGATATATCGTTTTTGTCCAAGAAAGAGCGAGGTCAATTGAGACATACGGAGAGAGAGAGAGAGGTTGAGTGAGCGTGGCCCACCATGAGGTTGAAAGAGTGGCGGCGGCTTGGATGGACTGACCTAGATAGACAATCTGCGTGAGAGAGTATAGAGTGTGTCAATCGAGGCCTGAACAGGGAGATATATCATTTGTGTGTGAAAGAAAACAAGGTTAAACGAGACTCAGATAAAGAGAGCGAGATTGAGCGAGTGTGGCCCGCCATGCGGAAGAAAGAGTGAGACAATCTCGAGGGCGTGACCTAGATATACAACGTGCGTGCGTGCGCACGAGAGGTTGGGGGCTAGATAGGCAATGCATGTATTTAGCGCGAGAGGGTGAGAGGGAGAGGGGGGAGAGAGAGATCTCGGCATGTGGTGCAATGGTGGGTGTGTGAGGTAAATACATTTGGTAACAGAGTGGAAAAAGGGCTTGTGTAGTTGAGAGACTTAGAGATCAAAACATGGAGAGAAAGAATGAACGTGTGTTGGAAACCGATAGCTTCCTAAGGTGGTTAGGAGAGGAAGATTGACCGATACAGGAAGTATGTAGCATTTGTGCGGGGGGGGGGGGGCTAAAAACAACATTTGTTGAATGTACATAGTACGAGACTTAATATCGATGTTTCAATTCAGTGTACATTGTAAGATTTGAACCAAGGACCAGACATATGGGTAATTATTTCGAATTCGTGCCATACTAAGTTTTGAAAAGTTGACATTGACTCAGTTTGTTGTGCTATTTTGTAGGTCATTTGTTTGAATCCATCCAAAAGTTTTCTCACTTATATGAATTTGTATTAAAAAAGTAGCATGGATACAATGAAATGCGAAATCCACGTTAGAATTGGAGATCACTACGTGACACACACTCTAATTCAAATAACTAACTACGTGACACACACTCTAATTCAAATAACTAATTATGTGACACACACTCTAATCCACGTTAGCGTGGGTACCGTTTTGATTTTTTTTCAAATAACTCCTCATTAATTAATTTATAGTACTCCCTCTGTTCACTTTTATAAGACCGTGAAGACATTTCAGACAATGTGCAAAATAGTTCATTTTAAGTTGTCTGAAACGACTTACAAAAGTGAATGGATGGAGTATCTCGTTTCGAATGACTAATCATTACAAGGAAAACACGGGCATGGCAATACATACAGATTCATTTGCAAATGAAAGAAGATTCGTTTGCATTCTCAAATGTAGGCGCACCAGCGAGACCAGGGTCGTGTCGGGGTGGACGCTGCTTCGGTGCCTTAAAGGCAACTGCCTTTGGGTCACTGACATGTGGGCCAGCCACCTGTTGGGCCCACATGTCATGGACATAAAGGCAGGTGCCTTAAGGCACCGGAGCATAGTCCTGCCGGGGTGGTCGCGTGTGTCAGACGGACGCATAGCACCCAGCCACCCACCCCCCTCCCCCCAAAAAAGGACGACGACAATATAAGTTCGCGCTTGCACATTTCGGATTGAAATATCTGGCGGCCCCAATTCCAGCCCTGCAAAATCTCTCTTCTCCACCATCCCCTTCCGCGCCCAGATTTTGCTCAAATCCCTAATTCGCCGCCAACCCTCGAATCGCCCCTCGTCTCGTCTCTTTCCCCACCATTCCCCACCTCTGTGCCGGACGACGACGACGAAGACGACGGTCGCGCTTCACCACCGCATCGGAGCTACCTCATCTATGCCCTCGCCCACCGCACCGGGTGGTCCACTGATAACGTCGGCCGCCGCAACCGACGTGCCTCACAGACACCGAGTTCCACCGCATCAGGTGCGCTTCACCGACGTCGTCTCCCAGCTCACCGGGGCTACTTCACCGAGCACATCGTCGCACCTCCGCCCCCCGAGGCCGTTGAGGCTTCACCAACGGTCTCGTCCACCACATCGTAGCGCTCCGCTGCCACTCAAGATCTGCATCCGTGCGCGGCCAGCCAACGCCAGCGCATCACCCTCAACGGCTCTGAAGTGACCCGCACTCTAGCTAGGCGAGCATGCCCAAACGCCGGCAAGAACTAGGTATCCATACATCACTCCCTTATGCACTGTTCCGACGATGTTTGGATATCCTTTCACTGCTCTCTTAGCTTACATGCCTATGCAACTCTGACTTTAACTCTTATTTCTTCTGGAGATATTATCTGAAACAAGCAAATCCATTTTTTAGCAAAGCATCACGGCACTACGGGATCTGGTACACATCCAGCACACTCGTATAACCTTGTAAGTATCTGTCCTCTGGTACAACATCAAGGTCGATTCCTCTTATTTGATCAACCATTCGCCATGCCAAAAATGCAGAGGGGGATGCAAGGAGCACAAGGCCTGCACATCCAAGCAAGTGGTAACATGGACTTGTACATGTAACATCCCAAGCGCAAGCAGAGCTGCAGTGAGCCTATACAACGAGCTAGCGTAAGTCCCTGCATTTCATTTAATTCGTACTGGCATTCGTGTATGATTTGTGTGCAGTGGCTGATCCACGAATTCAAGTTACCAGGGGCGAACATTTAACTTAAAAAATACGAAGGCACTTGCACTCGGAAATCAACATAACTTGAGAAATGTGAAGCTACATGCACTTTGAAAACCAGCTAATGATCCAAAGTAGTTCAGATTATAAACACTAAATGATGCAAGCACCAAAAAACACAAAATGCAACATGGTGTACAAGGACTACAAACATGGTCTGTACCTGCTTGAATTATTCGTTCTCTGTCTGAATTCGAAGTGTAATTGCACGTATAACCAGTGCGCAAACTGCATATCAATATATCTATCCTGCACAAGTATGCCAATAGTTTCAAACAACAGATTAGAAAAGTATTTATGCTATGTTGTCATGATACGGGGACTTTCTGGTAGATGGCCTCGACGTTTCCTCAAGCTATGAAAATGCAATATAATTTGCTTGTCATCAATGCCTGCAAATCTCTGTCTCTCTCAACATAGTAGATCATCATTAGACACTAAATCCTTCAATGAGCTTGCAAAATGCTTGCATTAGATCCCTCATTAGACACTATATGTTCATCACCAGGAGCATGTAAAATGTTTGCATCAAATCCTTCATTAGCAGTCTGTTCATTAGACACTTCAGGCTCAAGAACAACATGAGCTTGTATGTTTGCACCGGAAACTTGATTAGATACATCAGATTCAGTCAGTTCACTATTGATTGGGGGAGTTATAAAATAAGTAGAAATTGGTTTCATTTTCTCATAGATTCCCTACATACAAGCAGTTTTACAACACCGTCAGGTTTAACTATTGGCCAGAAATTGAAGAGTTGAATTAGATATAATCAGGGATGTGATGTACCTGCTCGTTGCGCATGCTACTCTTGCAATCTGCGACTGTCCGCTTACGCAAGCTTGATGCCATGCCCGTGTTGCCGCCGCTGCCTCCCACGCAGGCTACACCCAGGGTTGGAGCTTCATATTCTTGTCCTTCCGTTCGCTTGAAGCCCGGCGACCGCCCTCCAACGAGGGCGCAAGGAAGTGTTGTGTCGGTCTGTCCAGCGGCGGCTAGGTTAGGAGCAAACCAGACTGGAGGCTAGAGCGAATGAATTGGGATTTTTCCTGCTGTCGATCGATATGGGAGGCGCTCGTTTGGGCCACGAGCCTGCTATAGGGCCTGCCTTGCACTTATGTTATTGGCCCATCCAAATTGAAACATTTTTCTTCATTTTTTACATTTCCTGCTCATGCGTTGGGACAAACAAAACTAGCGTGGACCAACCTGGACGACTCAAACTCGATGCACACTTTCCAGCCACCTGAGGCGGCCGCCCATACCAGCCCCTATGGTGGCATCGCCTCTTTTTGCGTGTATGATTGGATAGTGAAAAATATTCCAGTGGCGCTTTTGATTTACCCACAGAATGGTTGAATTGCTTGTTTCCATGAATTGAGTTCGCCAATAATGTGAAGGATTCCAGTCTTTTCATCCTATTGTAGATTGCTTAGATCTCGATATGCCAAAAGTAATCGCATGAAATATATAGTAAAAGCCAATGTGATGTGTTTGGCTACAACTAGTCTGACTACACGTGCTCATATAACATATCAAGGACGCACCATCTTACCAGATTAACCATTCCACTTACCCATGCAGTGTGGGAAGAAAGAAGTATTGGGACTATGTATCCAAGCAATTGATGCCATGGACTCCTTCGTACAACCTTGTAAGCGAAAAAGAAGTTGCAGTGTGCCTGTACAAAGAACTAGCGTAAGTTCAGTTACCTGCTTCTTGGAATTTTAGTTAGCCACTTATTGCAAAATTGTTCAATTATGTTGCTTGGCTTAATTTAGTTTGCTACTGATTACATAATGGCACAGCCTGTTAATCATATTGTAGACTGCGCCTATCTATGTGTTTGATACTTACTGTTAAGAATTACCTGTTTGCCTTAACTTAAATATCTACTTATTTGTTTAACTGCTTTGCTGCTGTAACAACGGGTTACAATGATGTTAATAACTACTTTTCAACATCCAATTGAAACTCTTTAATTCCTTGTTTGTTTAACTGGTTTGCTGTTATAACTCCCAGTTGAGATGTTTTGCTAACTTCAACTTTTCTGAATCCAATCGGAACTTTAATGGCAAAACAGGTTAGCCCAAGATCAAATAGCGAGGTCCCCATGGACGTTGCATCATCCCACAGCAGTGGCACCGGCCCAATCGTGCATTATGAATTGCCAACTGCTGATGCTCTAGAGGCTAAACTAGTGGTAGAAAGAGATTCTGTTTCTGCACTTAGAGATGAAGTTGACATGTTGAGGAAGCAAACAACACAATCACAAGCAGTACTCAAGACAACCATTAAATATTTGGTGGATTTCAAAACGAAGCAAGCTGAGACTGACCAGATTGTTAAGGTCCTGAAGGAAAAAAGGAAATTAAATTCCTACTTGGTAAATCATAGGTGAAATGTTCTTTCCATAGTTGAATAACCTTTGTGTTGTCTGTTCATGTAATCAATCAAACCATTTGTTTTAGAGATCATGTAATAATTGTTTTTTTTGTTTTTTGGTTTGTAATTTTATTTGAGCACAAGTCTGTATTAATTGATAAGACTCGAAGACATTTCATTTGATTGCTGTGCCAGACCTACAAATATGCCAATCGGGCTGAATGTGCATTCAACAATAGTAGTAGTATAGATGGACCATAAGTGGCACACATCGGAAAGGGACAAGATGCTGGCTAAAAAAGGATGCTGTTGTAGCCAAAAAAAGTACAGCGGCCTGGCTTATGTATGTTAGTTGATATTATTGATCCATATACTCTATAAGTGTTTATATGTCTGTTAGTTCTATACATTCTTGGTTGATTGACTCCATATTTGAATCTTGATACATCGCTTGTGTACATATCTAAATGGGAGTACACATTATGCTGCATGTGACATTTGAGTTGGACATGAAGTGTTCCAAATATTCGAATTCACCTTAAACTAGATTCTAGTTTCTGAATTTGAGTATCGGCATTTGTAAACCATATTCATATATGACAGTGGAATACATCTTTGTCGTCCTTTTGAAGATATATAAAAATACACAGAATGATTTATAAAGATTCATATAGGAATACAAAATGGATTCGAATTTAGTTGTGTAACGCCCCGTGACCGATGTGCCAGGTGTCGTGCAGTTATTCGCTGTTGTTGCGTTGTCATTGCTTGCGTGTCATGCATTGCATATCATGTCATCATGTGCATTTCATTTGCATACGTGTTCGTCTCATGCAATTGAGCATTTTCCCCGTTGTCCATTTTGCAATCCGGCGCTTCGTTCTCCTCCGGTGTCCATTTCTACCTTCTTCTTGTGTGTCAGGATTAAACATTTCCGGATTGGACCGAGACTTGCCAAGCGGCCTTGGTTTACTACCGGTAGACCGCCTGTCAAGTTTCGTACCATTTGGACTTCGTTTGATACTCCAACGGTCAACCGAGGGACCAAAAAGGCCTCGTGTGTGTTGCAGCCCAACACCCCTACAATTTGGACCAAAACCCACCTAACTCTGCTCCATCATCTAGAGCGTTCGATCACGATCGCGTGGCCGAAAACCGCACCTCATTTGGACTCTCCTAGCTCCCTCTACCTATAAATATGTGTCCCTCCCGGTTTTTTTCGCGCAGATGAACCCTAACCTCCTCCTCCGCGCGCCGCCGGACAATTCCTCACCGGCCGGACATGTCCACCCCGCCCGGCCACCTCACCCGGCCAATGAGGAGATGCCACATCACCCCCGCCGCCGCTCTCTTCCAATCGCGCGCCTCCACGCGTCCCCAGCCAGCTCCCGCGCCGCCGCCGGCCCACGGGGCCCGAGGCAGGCCCGCGCGGGCCAGATCCCGCCGCCGCCCGGGGCTCGCCTCCCCGCGCCTGCGCCGCCAAGCCGCCGCCGCCCGGGACGCGCCGCGCCGCCCGTCGGTCGCCGGAGTTTGCGCCGGCCACCGCGCCCCGCCGCCTATGCTCGCAGGCCGCCCCGCTCGCTCATCGCCACCTCGTCGCCGGCGTGGCGCCGCCCGTCGCCTCCACGGTGCCCCGCGCCGCCCGCAGCCCGCGGCCGCCGCCGAACCTCCCCCTCGCCGGCGTCCAAGCTCGCCGGAGCGCGCCGCCTCGCCGGAGAAGACTCCGGCCGGATCCACCCGGTGTGGACCAGATCCACCCGCTCGCTCAACCAAACGCCTCCCCTCGTCCCGATCCGCTCCGTCCGGGATATCTTTGTCCCGGTTTGACTTTTTCCGGAGGTATATTTTCACTAAGTCCCGAGTTTCCCAGATCCAAGTGCTCATGTTCATGGCCTCGTAACTTTGCATCCGTAGCTCCGATTCATGCATATAGCATATCAAAATGTTCAACCCAGAGAGTACATCATTTCATTCCATTGCATCATTTTCATTTGAGCTCATCTTGATGCCCGAAATGCTGTTAGAAGAGGGCTACTTGAGTTAATTGTCAGATCTGCTACTCCGCTTAGCACTTTTGTCATTTTTGCCATGATTATTGTGTGCATGATATGCCCGTGAGTTCTACCTATGTTTTGTTAAGGGTTTTGTCATCTTTCCAGAGGTGCAACCCATGTATTTTTGTGATGTGTGTGGTGTCTAGTACAAGCTTGCAAAGTGGTGCACTTGCTAATTCTGTTTTCAGGGACTTCGTAATTTCACCAAGTCCTGGAGCTGTTTATCTCATGATGCCATATGTCCATGTTGTTTCCTAGTGATCCGTGCCTCTTTTGAGGATGATGAGTAAGGATGTTTTGTTAATATTGTAGTGCTCTATCCATCCATGTCCTTTTTTGCAATTATGGAGCATCCTAGCTTGAGTCAATCGAGCTCTACTTTTGCTACTTTATGAATCTGGGCAGATTGTCAACTTGTTTGCAATTTTGCCGGTGATGTTGTAGTTGATCCGTGCATGCTATGCTATTGTTCTTGCCATGTCTAGCTTGCATTTTGTGCCTTCTTGATGGGTGTATGATTGTCTTGCCATGACTTGCACCGTAGTGAGTGAATCGAGCTCGTAAACATGCCTACTTGAGTTATATTTCAGCATGTGCCAGTTTTCACTAAGTCTGAAACCTGATTATGTTTTTGCTATGTTCACATGCTTGCAATTGTATTTTCTGGTCCTTTTTGGCTCAAGGTCACTAAGGGACTTTTGTTAAGCTCTTTGAGTAGCTCCATGCCATGCTTTACTTTCCCATGATCAGATCCTGTAGCATGTAGTTTTGTTGCTCCGAAGAGGGCTACCTGATCTAAATTCCAGACAAGTGTTAATTTCACTAAGTCTGAGATCTGTTTGTCATATGCATTTTTGCCATGCTTGTTTGAACCTGTTAATGGATGATTTGGCCGTAGCTCAGTGCTATACTTTTGTTAAGCATCTTGTGTGCATCCCTGCCATGTATTTTGTTGTCATGTTTGGTTGCTGTAGTATGTTCATCTCATTGCATTTAGATGGCTACTTGCTGTAAATCGCAGACCGGTGTCATATTTGAATCGCTTGCCATTTCCAAACCGTAACTCCGATTCTGGCGTTCTTTATATCGTTTTCAAGCGATTTCACCCCATATTTCCAGTGGCATACTTGGATTTCCAAGTTGAGGCCAGGTTCATGCATTTCCTGTCATATCTTGCATATGCATCGCATACCGCATCCCGCATATCATACCATGTTCATGTGTGGGTTGTTTACTATGTTGTGTGCTTCTTTTCTGGTGTTTGCTTCTTCGGGTTGGTTCCAATAACGTCATGTTGTGAGGACCCGTTCGTCTACGTCCGTTTGTCTTCTTCATGGACTCGTTCTTCTTCCTTGCGGGATCTCAGGCAAGATGATCTTACCCTCGAAATCACTTCTATCTTTGCTTGCTAGTTGCTCGCTCTTTTGCTATGCCTATGCTGCGATACCTACCACTTGCTTATCATGCCTCCCATATTGTTGAACCAAGCCTCTAACCCACCTTGTCCTAGCAAACCGTTGTTTGGCTATGTTATCGCTTTGCTCAGCCCCTCTTATAGCGTTGTTAGTTGCAGGTGAAGATTGGAGCTTGTTCCATGTTTGGAACATGGATATTTTGTTGGGATATCACAATATATCTTATTTAATTAATGCATCTATATACTTGGTAAAGGGTGGAAGGCTCGGCCTTATGCCTGGTGTTTTGTTCCACTCTTGCCGCCCTAGTTTCCATCATATCGGTGTTATGTTCTCGGATTTTGCGTTCCTTACGCGGTTGGGTTATAATGGGAACCCCTAGACAGTTCACTTTGAATAAAACTCCTCCAGGAAGGCCCAACATTGGTTTTACCATTTGCCACCTAGCCTCTTTTTCCCTTGGGTTAGGCCAGCCCAAGGGTCATCGTTATTTTAAACCCCCGGGCCAGTGCTCCTCTGAGTGTTGGTCCAACCCAGAGCACCGTGCAGGGCCATCCCTTGGCAACTTGGGTTACGTCGGCTCCTGTATGCTTAGCTTATCCGGTGTGCCCTGAGAACGAGATATGTGCAGCTCCTATCGGGATTTGTCGGCACAGCGGGTGGTCTTGCTGGACTTGTTTTACCATTGTCGAGGATGTCTTATAGTACCGGGATACCGAGTCTGATCGGAATGTCTTGGGAGGAGGTCTATTCCTTCGTTGACCATGAGAGCTTGTGATGGGCTAAGTTGGGACACCCCTGCAGGGATTTTAACTTTCGAAAGCCATGCCCGCGGTTATGGGCAGATGGGAATTTGTTAATGTCCGATTGTAGAAAACCTGAACTTGACCTTAATTAAAACGAATCAACTGCGTGTGTAACCGTGATGGTCTCTTTCCGGCGGAGTCCAGGAAGTGAACACGGTGTTGGAGTTATGTTTGACGTAGGTTGTTCTAGGATCACTTCTTGATCATAGTTTATCGATCGTGCTTTGCCTTCTCTTCTCGCTCTCTTTTGCATATGTTAGCCACCATATATGCTAGTCGCTTGCTGCAGCTCCACCTCATACCTTTACCTTACCCATAAGCTTAAATAGTCTTGATCGCGAGGGTGCGAGATTGCTGAGTCCCCGTGACTCACAGATACTTCCAAAACCAGCTTGCAGGTGCCGATGAGACCGTGCAGATGATGCAACCAAGCTCAGGAGGAGCTCGCTGAAGATCTTGTCCTTTGTGTTGTTTCGTTCTAGTTGATCAGTAGTGGAGCCCAGTTGGGGTCGATCGGGGACCTTTGTCGCATTTGGGGTTCTTCTTTTATTTTGGTTCCGTAGTCAGACCTTGATTGTATTTGGATGTTGTAATGCTTTATTCATGTATTGTGTGAAGTGGCGATTGTAAGCCAACTATGTATCTTCTTCCCCTATTTTTATTACATGGGTTGTGTGAAGATTACCTCACTTGCGACATTGCTTTCAATGCGGTTATGCCTCTAAGTCGTGCCTCGACACGTGGGAGATATAGCCGCATCGAGGGCGTTACAAGTTGGTAATCAGAGCCTTCCCCGACCTTAGGAGCCCCATTGCTTGATCATTTTTAGCAGCCGAGTTGTGTCTAGAAAAATGTTTTGAGTCATTTAGGATTATATATCGGAGAGTTTTAGGAATTCTTTTTACTTCCCAGTCTCCTCATCGCTCTGGTAAGGCATCCTGACGTAGAGTTTTGACTCTTCTCTTCTCAAATTTCACTAAAAAAAATTTAGGATCATGCGGGTATCTTGGAATCGTTCCGATGGTTTTGTGACGAGAACATTGTCTTGGTGCCTCCTGTCAGGGGTTTTGTGGAAGTGTCCAGGGGAGTTGAGCTTCGAGGTGTTGTCGTCATAATTTTATCGTTGCAGTTCTGGATACCTGAGTTTAGTACGCCGACATCGAAAATCTCTTTTATGCAGTTCGTTGGTGAGATAACCTCGACGCCACCCAGTACTGGGGAGGGAGTTCGGGAGTATTGCCATAACTTGTATAACGGATGCTTTTCGAAGGTTGAGGTAGACGATTTCCGAAGGTTTCTTGGTTATGTGTTGAAGGATGGATACAGCTGGATGTAGGATTTGCTAGTTTTGGGTGAGATATTATGCTTCCCCTGTATCCCCAACACCTGATTGCATAACCGGAAAGTTTCGGGAGTTTATAAGTGGGAATTCAAGTAGCTCTTAGGAAATCTTTCTGACAGATATGATATGAAATTGGGGTTCAACGTCTAGTGGTCCGCCTATTCACGGTCGGTTTTACAGTGGTCTCGTTGTGTCTTAAAGAGTCCTTGGCTATGCCGACTCGGGGATGCTTCGTATGTCATGTGCACTGCCTTGTACATGATGGTGCTGTACGATCGAGCCCGTGTAGGCCCCACCACGAAAACTTCGGACGAAATCTCTATCATATGTTTGTTCCGGCTTATTTTGCAAGCCAATCCTTTGTTTTGAGTTGTGGTATTCGAGTTGCTTCGAAGTCAAGAGTTGATTCCATACTTGTCCTAAGCGGTGTTCTCATACTCCTATGCGAATACTAATCCTTCTTGATAATCGAGATTGTCATGTCAATCCTTTTCACCGATGTGTTTCTCTTCAAGTGGATCCGATCATTCCAACATCTGCAAGATCAAGTATTAGTTCTTCTCAATGTTGTTTGTTTCATCCGTTCCAAGTTGCCTTTGTTTTCCCTCCCTCCCACCCTTTTCTTCCAGGAACCAGATTTCTTATTCAAGTATCATTTTATTGTTGTGAAGCCTCTCCATTCTTTCTCCATCAATATTCTTATCCGGTGATTCTCAAGAAGATTTTAACGGAGCCTCAAGTTCATAATTATTCATTCTTTTTCTTCTTCGGTGGATTCAAGTCAAGCTTTGTTGATCATATCCCTTTCATTATTTCAAATGCTTTCCATGCCGTTGCACCTCTTAATCATCCACCTCCTGCTATTTTGTATCTGGAGTGCTGAAGATATATCAGAAGATTCGTGCTTCCACTCTTAATCCGTTCAACCTATTTCGAGGATGTTATCTCATTCAAGCCATTTAATTCAACCAGCGCAATCTTTCTTCAAATCATCTCAACGGTGTATCTTTTGAGTGGGCCCTAACCCACAGGTTTTTCCCAGGATCTTACCTGACTCTTCTAATTCTCTCGGAGCTTTTCATATTCATCTCAAAGTTTGACGTAAGTATGATTTGTCATCAGTCAAATGTCTTTCTCTAAGATCTCTCAAATCCTTTTTTTTCCATCGTTGGTTCAACCTTTCTAATTGTCATTCCGGAGTGCCTCAGCAATTTATGGTGGTCTTTCTCATCGTCATTCTCGGATTTTGAAGACCAAAGAAGAGTTTTACCTCCATATCTTATACGTTCTCACAGAGATTCGTGGTTCTAGTTCGAGACCATCCTCTCATAATTGTTTTTGATTGTGAGAAGTTCTTTCACCTATCTGGAATCCATCAATTCAGACTTGTTCATTCTCAGCTTTCAGCTCTCGTTCCCCAAATCTCACCGGTGCATCATTCAATATTCTTTAATCAGCGCGTGATCTCTTCGTTTCAGTTGTATCTAAATTCTCTCAAGTATCTTCGTTCATTTCATAATTCTTCCAGGTGTTCCTTTATCTTTTCTTCGTTCATTTTCATTTCTTACGGTGGTTCTTCCAAATTTCTCTTCCTTATCAATTTATTCGTTGTCAATCCTACCGGTGGTTCATAGAAGACCTTCCCAAGTTTGCGCTATATCTCTCTTAATCCTTCCAACGGGAATAAGTTGTTTGCAATCCGTTGTTTGTCATCAATTTAAATTGGTGAAGGATACGCATAATGTAATTCTTATTCTTGTTTCATCCTAATGGTTAATTCTTATTCCGGAGGCCCTTCAAACTCTCGGTTTCATTTGTTTCATCTTCTCTTTTCCCGGAGTCCAACCTAATTATATTATCACGGAGATCTCTATCTAAATCATTGCGAGGCTTCAATCTTATTCTTTTCATCATTCAATTATTTTGGATAATTCTTTTATTATCGGAGTTCTTAATGAAGGGTCTACATGATGTTTCATCTGGGACTTAATTCATTCTCGAAGTGTTCATCGACATTCTTTTCTAAGAAGCTCAAGCTTTCTTCATATGGTAATCCAGAGTGCAATTCTTTCTTCCGTATCATTGGAGGTGGTATTATGTCATTCTTGATAATTTGAATTCATGTTTCATGATTCACATGTTGTCATGAACGAGATATGTTAAATCCATCAACCTCTTCGTTGGAATTATCTTGGGTTATATTTCACCTAAAGCCTTCTCTAAGGTTGTTGCTATTATGGTGCTTATAAATGATCCAAGTTCTTCATTTATCCCTTCTGGTGTGATATACTTTCTCGCCAATTTGTTCATAGCAATCAAATTCGTTTCCCGGGAGTGGAAGGTTGTCACCTCATAGTTTTGAGATGTGTTCCATAAGACCATATCAATGTTATTCTTTTCGTTTTGATTTTCCAACAACTCTGTTCAACCCTTCTCCTAAAGATGCCTTTTCAGGCTCTTTTGTAGCAGAAGTTGGCTTTGTCTTCTACATTCGTTTGTCAAAATTATCTTTACTCTACTTTTTCGTTCCGGAGGCATTGTGATGTTGCTCTCTGCAACCCATCTTCTTGTTTTGTCAGGATCGTGTTCTTTTCGTCCTTATCCTTTTTAACCGGAGTGGTTTCAATATACATATTGCCCTTCAACCTCAAGGTTTTTCGCAATGTTCTATGTCCCTCTTTCCTAACGGAGTGTTTTCGACCTTGTTCATCTTCGTTGTATTCTTTTCTCGAATTTGTTCAACCTCTCAAGGTTCTTTGGTTTCATCGTTTGTCAAAGAAGCAACTTAGTTTTACCTCTCCTCTCTTCCTTCCGTTGTTTCCCTGGTACCATTCTAGATCTCGGGACGAGATCCTCTCATAGTGGTGGAGTGTTGTAACGCCCCGTGACCAATGTGCCAGGTGTCGTGCAGTTATTCGCTGTTGTTGCATTGTCATTGCTTGCGTGTCATGCATTGCATATCATGTCATCATGTGCATTTCATTTGCATACGTGTTCGTCTCATGTAATTGAGCATTTTCCCCGTTATCCGTTTTGCAATCCGGCACTTCGTTCTCCTCCGGTTTTCATTTCTACCTTCTTCTTGTGTGTGGGGATTAAACATTTCCGGATTGGACCGAGACTTGCCAAGTGGCCTTGGTTTACTACCGGTAGACCGCCTGTCAAGTTTCGTACCATTTGGACCTCGTTTGATACTCCAACGGTCAACCAAGGGACCGAAAAGGCCTCGTGTGTGTTGCAGCCCAACACCCCTACAATTTGGCCCAAAACCCACCTAACTCTGCTCCATCATCTAGAGCATTCGATCACGATCGCGTGGCCGAAAACCGCACCTCATTTGGACTCTCCTAGCTCCCTCTACCTATAAATATGTGTCCCTCCCGGTTTTTTTCGCGCAGATGAACCCTAACCTCCTCCTCCGCGCGCCGCCGGACAATTCCTCACCGGCCGGACATGTCCACCCCGCCCGGCCACCTCACTCCGGCCAATGAGGAGATGCCACATCACCCCCGCCGCCGCTCTCTTCCAATCGCGTGCCTCCACGCGTCCCCAGCCAGCTCCCGCGCCGCCGCCGGCCCGCGGGGCCCGAGGCAGGCCCGCATGGGCCCAGATCCCGCCGCCGCCCGGGGCTCGCCTCCCCGCGCCTGCGCCGCCAAGCCGCCGCCGCCCGAGACGCGCCGCGCCGCCCGCCGGTCGCCGGAGTTCGCGCCGTCCACCGCGCCCCTCATCGCCCCGCCGCCTATGCTCGCAGGCCGCCCCGCTCGCTCGTCGCCACCTCGTCGCTGGCGTGGCGCCGCCCGCCGCCTCCACGGCGCCCCGCGCCGCCCGCAGCCCGCGGCCGCCACCGAACCTCCCCCTCGCTGGCGTCCAAGCTTGCCGGAGCGCGCTGCCTCGCTGGAGCGCGCCGCCTCGCCGGAGAAGACTCCGGCCGGATCCACCCGGTGTGGACCAGATCCACCCGCTCGCTTAACCAAACGCCTCCCCTCATCCCGATACGCTCCGTCCGGGATATCTTCGTCCCGGTTTGACTTTTTCCGAAGGTATATTTTCACTAAGTCTCGAGTTTCCCAGATCCAAGTGCTCATGTTCATGGCCTCGTAACTTTGCATCTGTAGCTCCGATTCGTACATATAGCATATCAAAATGTTCATCTCAGAGAGTACATCATTTCATTCCATTGCATCATTTTCATTTGAGCTCATCTTGATGCCCGAAATGCTGTTAGAAGAGGGCTACTTGAGTTAATTGTCAGATCTGCTACTCCGCTTAGCACTTTTGTCATTTTTGCCATGATTATTGTGTGCATGATATGCCCGTGAGTTCTACCTATGTTTTGTTAAGGGTTTTGTCATCTTTCCAGAGGTGCAACCCATGTATTTTTGTGATGTGTGTGGTGTCTAGTGCAAGCTTGCAAAGTGGTGCACTTGCTAATTCTGTTTTCAGGGACTTACTAATTTCACAAAGTCCTGGAGCTGTTTATCTCATGATGCCATATGTCCATGTTGTTTCCTAGTGATCCGTGCCTCTTTTGAGGATGATCAGTAAGGATGTTTTGTTAATATTGTAGTGCTCTATCCATCCATGTCCTTGTTTGCAATTATGGAGCACCCTAGCTTGAGTCAATCGAGCTCTACTTTTGCTACTTTGTGAATCTGGGCAGATTGTCAACTTGTTTGCAATTTTGCCGGTGATGTTGTAGTTGATCCGTGCATGCTATGATATTGTTCTTGCCATGTCTAGCTTTAATTTTGTGCCTTCTTGATGGGTGTATTATTTTCTTGCCATGACTTGCACCGTAGTGAGTGCATTGAGCTCGTAAACATGCCTACTTGAGTTATATTTCAGCATGTGCCAGTTTTCACCAAGTCTGAAACCTGATTATGTTTTTGCTATGTTCACATGCTTGCAATTGTATTTTCTAGTCCTTTTTGGCTCAAGGTCACTAAGGGACTTTTGTTAAGCTCTTTGAGTAGCTCCATGCCATGCTTTACTTTGCCATGATCAGATCCTGTAGCATGTAGTTTTGTTGCTCCGAAGAGGGCTACCTGATCTAAATTCCAGACAAGTGTTAATTTCACTTAAGTCTGAGATCTGTTTGTCATATGCATTTTTGCCATGCTTGTTTAAACCTGTTAATGGATGATTTGGCCGTAGCTCAATGCTAGACTTTTGTTAAGAATCTTGTGTGCATCCATGCCATGTATTTTGTTGTCATGTTTGGTTGCTGTAGCATGTTCATCTCATTGCATTTAGATGGCTACTTGCTGTAAATCGCAGACCGGTGTCATATTTGAATCGCTTGCCATTTCCAAACCGTAACTCCGATTCCGGCGTTCTTTATATCGTTTTCAAGCAATTTCACCCCATCTTTCCAGTGGCACACTTGGATTTCCAAGTTGAGGCCAGGTTCATGCATTTCCTGTCATATCTTGCATATGCATCGCATACCGCATCCCGCTTATCATACCATGTTCATGTGTGGGTTGTTTACTATGTTGTGTGCTTCTTTTCCGGTGCTTGCTTCTTCGGGTTGGTTCCGATAACGTCGTGTTGTGAGGACCCGTTCGTCTACGTCCGTTTGTCTTCTTCATGGACTCGTTCTTCTTCCTTGCGGGATCTTAGGCAAGATGATCATACCCTCGAAATCACTTCTATCTTTGCTTTCTAGTTGCTCGCTCTTTTGCTATGCCTATGCTGCGATACCTACCACTTGCTTATCATGCCTCCCATATTGTTGAACCAAGCCTCTAACCCACCTTGTCCTAGCAAACCGTTGTTTGGCTATGTTACCGCTTTGCTCAGCCCCTCTTATAGCGTTGTTAGTTGCAGGTGAAGATTGGAGCTTGTTCCATGTTTGGAACATGGATATTTTGTTGGGATATCACAATATATCTTATTTAATTAATGCATCTATATACTTGGTAAAGGGTGGAAGGCTCGGCCTTATGCCTGGTGTTTTGTTCCACTCTTGCCGCCCTAGTTTCCGTCATATCGGAGTTATGTTCCCGGATTTTGCGTTCCTTACGCGGTTGGGTTATAATGGGAACCCCTGGACAATTCGCTTTGAATAAAACTCCTCTAGCAAGGCCCAACATTGGTTTTACCATTTGCCACCTAGCCTCTTTTTCCCTTGGGTTAGGCCAGCCCAAGGGTCATCGTTATTTTAAACCCCCGGGCCAGTGCTCCTCTGAGTGTTGGTCCAACCCAGAGCACCGTGCAGGGCCATCCCTTGGCAACTTGGGTTACGTCGGCTCCTGTACGCTTAGCTTATCCGATGTGCCCTGAGAACGAGATATGTGCAGCTCCTATCGGGATTTGTCGACACAGCGGGTGGTCTTGCTGTACTTGTTTTACCATTGTAGAGGATGTCTTGTAGTACCGGGATACCGAGTCTGATCGAAATGTCTTCGGGAGGAGGTTTATTCCTTCGTTGACCATGAGAGCTTGTGATGGGCTAAGTTGGGACACCCCTGCAGGGATTTGAACTTTCGAAAGCCGTGCCCGCGGTTATGGGCAGATGGGAATTTGTTAATGTCCGGTAGTAGAAAACCTGAACTTGACCTTAATTAAAACGAATCAACTGCGTGTGTAACCGTGATGGTCTCTTTCCGGCGGAGTCCAGGAAGTGAACACGGTGTTGGAGTTATGTTTGGCGTAGGTTGTTCTAGGATCACTTCTTGATCATAGTTTATCGATCGTGCTTTGCCTTCTCTTCTTGCTCTCTTTTGCGTATGTTAGCCACCATATATGCTAGTCGCTTGCTGCAGCTCCACCTCATACCTTTACCTTACCCATAAGCTTAAATAGTCTTGATCGCGAGGGTGCGAGATTGCTGAGTCCCCGTGACTCACAGATACTTCCAAAACCAGCTTGCAGGTGCCGATGAGACCGTGCAGATGACGCAACCAAGCTCAGGAGGAGCTCGCTGAAGATCTTGTCCTTTGTGTTGTTTCGTTCTAGTTGATCAGTAGTGGAGCCCAGTCGGGGTCGATCGGGGACCTTTGTCGCATTTGGGGTTCTTCTTTTATTTTCGTTCCGTAGTCGGACCTTGATTGTATTTGGATGTTGTAATGCTTTATTCATGTATTGTGTGAAGTGGCGATTGTAAGCCAACTATGTATCTTCTTCCCCTATTTTTATTACATGGGTTGTGTGAAGATTACCTCACTTGCGACATTGCTTTCAATGCGGTTATGCCTCTAAGTCGTGCCTCGACACGTGGGAGATATAGCCGCATCGAGGGTGTTACAAGTTGCCAGGGTAAACGTGGATGCTTATTTTCCCAAAATTCGAAAGAAGCAGCAAAATGTCCACTCCCACGTCGGCTGCCTGAAGCCAAGTGTTTGGGAGATGGAAATTACTGTCTACCCATTACACGGACAATCCATCGGCCCGATTTCCACTGCTCTAAATAGGGGTAGGTTAGTAACTTCAATTAGACATGAAACGACCGCCTCTGAGCCCATTCCGACACGGTGGACGTCAAACATCGGAGGCAAAACTCATTTGATTCAAGCTCGTCCGAAAGACCTCTATTTCTCCCTCCATTCCCCATTCATACATGGTGGGCGGCAAAACAAACTCGACTCGGCCAAAATCAATGCAGGCAAATATTTTCAATAGGGGCAGGTTTGTAACTTCACTCAGTCGTGACACAACCGCCCTACCTGTCAGCCCCGTTCATACACCGTGGGCGCCAACCACCCTCTCCTCGCCCGAAATCGCTCTGGGCAAATATTGGCGAGATGCGAGATTACCATCCTATCCCCAACCGACGAGACGTCCAAATTTTAAACGGGGGCTAAGTTCGTAACTTTCCCATATTTCAGACAGGCCCGTCCCAAAAACATGGTTCCCCGTACCTCTCCCTCCATTTTCCCATTCATACACCGTCCGCGCTAGAACACCCCATCCCCACACCAGCCTCTGTCCGCCACCCCATCCATCGCCGCCGTCCTCCACCACATCTATCTCCACCGTCCTCCACCATGCCGGAGCGCCTACCAAGACCGCGTCGTCCACTCCTAGAGATGGACGTTTCTCATCCACGACGACGGACCAATGGCCTTGCATCGCGTCCTCCCGCTTCATCGGCGCCGTCGTCCTCTTTGCCGGGGCCGCTCACACGACCTTCTCTTCCACCACAACGGGACTTATCCCCCGATGCACCCGTCTACCGTCGCAGATCTGCTTCAACGCCACCGACAGCCATCGCACCCCGATGCCTACACGGCGCCGCAAGAGAGGTGGTACTTCATATCTCCTCAACCTTTTGATCTCAACCAAAAAATAGATTTTAACTTGGTTACTCTACTTTCTTTTCAGCTTGCCATGGCACAGCCATAATACAGTTTAATTGATCATCCTTAGGGTTTAATTGATCATGTTGGTTCCGTGGTGGTTTCTTTAATAGAAATAGGAGGGGAAACCCTCTTTTGCTAAATAAATATGCTTAGAGTTTCCCCCTTTTATGATCACTATATGATCAGAATACGTGCTTCGTGTCATAATAACACTGCTCCACCCATCAAGCTAAACAAGCTTAGTTGTTCAAATATGAATATGATATTATTAAAACAGAGTTGTTTAATTGGTCAGCTAAATGTTCCTAAATTATTTTTGAAAATGCATGTTCGCCGCTCGGGTGTGTATCTCTACAGGGTGCCCACGGTGGGCCAGCCCACCCTGGGATTTTGGGTCGTCCCAGGCCCCGATTCCACTCTATTCTGCTGCGCGCTTCCGATCTCTACTCGCCCCCAGCCGCCTGCCTTGCCGGTGACTTGCCGTCCCCGGACGACATGACTCTAGGAGGAGACGTCGGACTAATAGAAGGCCAGGAGCTGCTCGCCCAACAGCGTCACTGCTGCCCGGGCGCGCCGCCGTGCCTACCTTCCCAGTCCGTTCAGGGCTCAGGCGTGCAGCACCCACCAAGCCAACCCGATTTATCCTGAGATACGTCCTCAACACTCAGCAGCCACTCCTCATCACCCATTTTCTAATTGATTCATTACTCATTAGGCAAGACTGTCATTAGGGTTTGTTGTGTGCTCAGTGCTACCTACACTTAATGGTTCAGATGTATTTCGGTAATCTTTAGTACCTCTAAAGTTCACAGGGTTTTCAAAATTCCGGCCCTCGAAACAGAAACTAGTCATTTTGGATTGTTGGTCGTAGTGACATTGACCCAGATTACCACTGCAAGCCAGGTTTGTTGACAATTTTACTTGTCTTTCTTACTCATTCGATATAATATCCAATTATTCACGTCGATTAGTTGCAAACAATAAGTGCTAGACAAACTTCTTCATTCAGATTTTGGACGGTCTCTTACTGCAGTTACAATTCTGCATACTTGTCCTAGTAAGCTCACAAGTAAATGATTGATTCACTACATCTATGCTTGCCTTGTCATATTTGTTGTCAATATTCTTTTAGGGTGGACCACCCTGTTTCTAAATACTGGAACCATAGACATGAGTGAATAGTATTTCTCTATGTGATCTCTTCCATCATGTGTGGGTAACGAACACTGCATTGTATAGAAAGAACGTGTCATTTCCAGCTTTTACATAGGTTTTGATCTTTTACATGGAATACAATATGCCTACTTGCTTTGTGTCACACTACCAACACTCCACCCTTGAAGCTAAACATTACGCCACTCATAATTGCTTAGTTTATTTGTTCAAATACGAATTTCATATGATTCTAATGTTCCTACTTCAGTTTTGAAATGTGTGCCTGCCTGTTATAGAGACATAAGGGGTTTGTATTTCTGTGTGTGGTCTGGTCAGCGCGGTTGGGGAGGTGAACTTTGCATATGTAGGGGTTTATAGGGAGACACTCTCCGAGTTGAATCCGCAATGCATTCCATAGATAATCTGACTACTTTGTTTTCATGAATCTCAGATTCTGAACAGCATCATAATGATTATGAGCTTGCGCGCATGAAAAGAATAAAGCAGAACAATGCCATGGCTTTCAAACTTGGCATTAAGGGACTGAAATCAAGTCTGGATGCAATGCAATGCAAACGCTCTCCACCTACAGTTTCATGCTCAGAATATGATCCTAACAGTGATTCTAAGCTAGAGGGAGACCTAAGTCAATGTAGCTCCCTAGTGGAGGAGTCAGAGGAAGATGCCCTATCTTATTCACCCATCAAGGTACTTGCTCTAACTTTCCAAGGTTACATTGCTCGCACATATCTTGCAACTGATGCTTTGCATTGCTTCTACTTTGTTGAACTGCCATTAGCTTAGTTTACACATCGTGTATGTGAATATGCCCTGCCTATCCATTTTCAGTACATATTCCATCTGTCATCATACCATATTTATCCATTCAAATGTTGTTCTTGTGTATCAGTCGTTCAAAAGGAAGAGGGCGATTGCTGATCGTGGAGGAGCACAAGCAAAGTATTTGGAAAAGGTAGTGGCACCTGATAAATCAAATAGCCCAATAGGTGTAGTTGCAATATCATCTGACCCACAAAATACCCCAACTCTAGCAGACTCTAGCCCTACTACACTGGTCATTTCTGATGCCCCAACTCAGCAGACCCCAACTGCAGCAAACAGTATGATTATGCCAGTTGACATAGCACCAGCTGTACGACGCAGAACCCCTGTCGATGTCAAAACCGGCGGATCTCGGGTAGGGGTTCCCGAACTGTGCGTCTGGGCCAGATGGTAATAGGAGACAAGGGACACAATTTTTTTTACCCAGGTTCGGGCCCTCTCGATGGAGGTAATACCCTACTCCTGCTTGATTAATATTGATGATATGGGTAGTACAAGAGTAGATCTACCACGAGATCAAGGAGGCTAAACCCTAGAAGCTAGCCTATGGTATGATTGTTGTGTATGGAGTTGATTCCCTACGGACTAGAACCCTCCGGTTTATATAGACACCGGATAGGGTTAGGGTTACATAAAGTCGGTTACAATGGTAGGAGATCCTGAATATCCGCATCGCCAAGCTTGCCTTCCATGCCAAGGAAAGTCCCATCCGGACACGGGACGAAGTCTTCAATCTTGTATCTTCATAGTCCAGGAGTCCGGCTGAAGGTATAGTCCGGCTACCCGAACACCCCCTATTCCAGGACTCCCTCAGTAGCCCCCGAACCAGGCTTCAATGACGATGAGTCCGGCGCGCAGATTGTTCGGCATTGCAAGGCGGGTTCTTCTCCAAATCTTGTGTACCTGTAGGAATAATGTCCGATTTTTGTAATGTAGTGCTCCTCGGCTTCCACGCCCAATAATGGCCGTCTTCCACGTGTTCAAACGAATGCGAAAAGCCGGGGTGTTTTTACATCCACACCCCTAGCCGTATAAATGAGCCGCATATTTAACGAGATGGGGATTTAGGTCCAAACCACATCTTCTCCTTTCCGTGAGTTATCATCAGAGCGCTTCCAGCAAAGGTCCATTCCAACATGACCAGCCGTCGCAGCTCCTCCCCTCGCCCCTCCGGTCCCAAACCCGGGGACTGGGAGAGTTGCACCATCCCGCATAGCGAGTTAGCGTCACTTCAGGCCAAGGGATTTCTCCCTCAGGCATACATGGTCCCGGTCCGAGCCGGTCTCGCCACCTATAATGGCGGAAAACAAGCGGAGAGCACCCCCAATCCTTCTAAAGGAGAGCGGGTGTGCCTCGTCCCCTATCTAATAAGGGGACTGGGATTTCCAATTCACCCATTTCTCCGCGGGCTTCTGGAGTTCTACGGCCTCCAGCTGCACAACCTCATGCCTGCCTCCGTATTGCATATTGCGGGTTTCGTCGCCCTTTGCGAGCTATTTTTAGGCGTCGAGGCTCATTTCGCGCTGTGGAAGAGGTTATTCTGCCTGGTGCCCTGTTCTAAAGAGGGGTCTATATACCAAGTGGGCGGAGCCGAAGTATGGCGCATCGCTGGGACCGGATACCTATCCGGAACCCCGAAGAAGGCGTCCGAGGACTGGCCTTCGGAATGGTTTTATATAGATGACGTCCCGCTACCGGACCCTATCCGGGTCGGTCTCCCTGAGTTCAACAGTGCTCCATTGAAGAAACGAATGAGCTGGCATCCGCGGAGCTCTCAGAGAGAAAGCGACAGAGACGTCCTTTACCTGATGGGCCGGATAAGACTGTTGGCTCATTCCGGACTAACCATGATTGGAGTCATGGCCGCATGCATTATGTGGGGGTGCGGCCACTTCAATATAGAGGCCACCCCATGTGGGATTTCAACGGGGAGGATGACGCCACCCGTTACGGTCGTAAGGGGCCGGCCTCAGCTGTCGCTCTAGTAAAGATCTTATCCTCTTTGTACAAAGGAGAAAAGGAGGAATTCCTCCGCGTCAACCAGCAGGCCGGATTTACTATGTGCAATCCTCCAAGTTGGGTAAGTGAACAACTGCACTTGCCCGTTTGTTTTGTACTCCCATGGTTAGATATGTAGTCTAACGACTTCAATGCAGGAACTGCGACAGGTGGTAAAGGATATAAACGGCCGCCCTCCACAACCCGAGGACCCAGAACGGTCCCTCGATCCGGACTCCGAAGAGGATCCGGACATATCGGTGGAGCTTATCGACGGGGTGTTCCATCAGCTAAGCAAGGACAATACCTTGGTAGCCATCACGGCTGATTACCCAGGGTTAATACCGGCCTCCCAGGTGATAGAAACCGGAGTCTCATTCCCTTGAGAGAGATTCCACTCTCACGTATTCCGGTGTTTCTGACGACAATCGTGTTTCGCAGGGGAGATTTTCGAGGCAGGAGGCCGAACCTGCGGCGGCTAGCCAACGAGGGGCCGCAGGGCCCCGTGGGGCAAAAAGGAATGTAGTCCGGACTGAGATGCCGGCGCAAAGGTATAGCGCACCCTCTGTTTCCCTGGTGTTATTCTGTCAGGGCATATTAACGTTCATGCTATCTTCGGAATGAAGAGACCTCGCCGGACTATATCCGGAGAGGTTGCCAATCACGCCTCCACCAGCCAGGCTCCAACGTCTGGCTAGGAAGCGGAGCGAGCACAAGGCGCGCACCGGACGCTCCTCCGACAGAGGATGCAGACAGGCTGTCTGCCACAAATTCTGAAGTGGAGAGTGCCATGAACCACAGGCGTCGCCGGACAGTTCTACGTGACGCTTGTTTCTCCCAAGAGGCTTTAGATGCCTTTAATTCAGGAGATGCGTACCTCCATGCCGCTCAAAATGGTTTAGCCAGAGCCACGGAGCAGTATGTAAAAGACATACGGGTAAGAAAATTTTGGTCAAATATATATATACCAGTAGCCCCCGAGACTTGAAACAGTTAGAGCAACTGATTTAAGGATCATTTAATATGCAGGTTCTTACAGAGAAGAATACTGTACTGTCCTAGGAGCTGGAAAAGTGCAAGGCCCAACTAGAGGCCGCACTAGCCACAGCAGGGGAGCCCAAAGAGACCCCCTCAGGTAAGATACACTTCGAAAGATTAGTATTGTGTGGTGTGGGTGCAAATCTGACAAATCATGTTGCAGATGGCGCCAGACTCGATCTAGAAAAGCAACAACTCTTACGCCGGCTAAAGGCCGGTGAGAGTACGTTGACAAAGGTGAGGCGAGAGAAGAATGATCTTCAGGATGCCAACACCAGGCTGGACGTCGAACTAAAAGATGTTCGTGGCCAGCTGTCGGACTCCACGAAGGAGAATCAACGGCTTCGACGCGGCATATTTAGTAAGTGCTTGAACGAACTTTGAAAAAAGAGTTCGGCGAGGAAGTCGACTAACAGAGTAATGTCTGTAGGTATGCTCACAGGTCATCCTGCAGAGGAGATGCCCGGTTCTACGGGCGACCTTCTTCCCGAACTCATGCAACTGCACGAGCGAATTCGGCAGGCGATGCGAGGTGTTGCCCAAGCCTTATGGCCTGCCCACTCCATGCCCGAGGGCCTTGGAGAGCTTGCGGAGAAGCTGAAGGGAGCTCGGCGGCGCTTCCGATTGTGGAAGATATCGGCCTGCCGACAAGGCGCTAGGGAAGCCTGGGCCATGGTGAAGACCCGTTTTACGAAGTCTGACCCAAACCACATGGCCGAGGTCGGACCAGTGGGGCCTGACGGGAAGGAGATCCCTGTGAGCTTAGTATACGGCCAAGTAGAGTTGGCCGCGAAGTATTCCCAGCAGGACTGTAAATTAAACAACCTATTAGATGGTATAGAAGAGGAATACAATCAGTCAGAATGACTATGTAATTTTGAATTGACATGTGTAATGCCTTCTAGCCGGATTGTAGATCGTTTGTCGTTGCCGACCTTTTCGCTTCAACCTCAGGACCTGACGGTCCGGTATGCATGGAGACCAGGCATAGGGGTCATTAGTGCTTTATCAGACAAGTGCCCAACTAGTTATGTTATATTACATGGTTAGTAAGAAACATCTTCCAGAGAGAATAGTTCCGTTAGGGGTTCCTTTAGTTGGGAGGCATGCCCTAAAGTGCATGTCCGGACTGCGTAAAAAGACGCAGAAAAAAGCATCTGGGGGCACATAGAATGAGTAAAAAGATCATCTTTTATCTCACCAACCGAATATTCCCTTAAGAACGCTAGCTTTCGGCTTCACCCAGTCTGAGGTACACATCCGACTGACCCGGCAGTAACAATCGCAGAGGTGCTCCCTTTACCACCTAGCCGAACAATCGGGAACGTAGGGGTAAGCACAGGAGCCAGGCAACCCAGCTTGGCCAAAACTTAAGTCATATCGATGCATATAATGGTGAAGAAAAAGGTACATGCGGAAGTTTGACGCATGTGTTGGGCGTGAAGCCCGTATAAATAAGCTTCTGTTAAAGAAGCCCCCAGGTTTAATGAGCGCGAGTGGCGCGTCACTAGATGAGCCTTTAAGGGCTATAAAAGAAAAGAGGGGAAGGAGAGAAATGTAAGACAGAAAAATGCAAAAAATGGACAGAGGAAGGAGACGAACACAGAGTCCGGTGCTAGGCATAGAATCTTCGGAGACGGGTGGCGTTCCACGGGTTCGGCTCGAGTCAGTTATCCGACGCATCTCGCAGGCGGTATGCCCCGCCAGTCAGGACTTGGTCGATTATGAATGGACCTTCCCACTTGGGCTTGAGTTTGTCCTTTTTCTTATCTGGCAGGCGTAGAACTAGTTCGCCAACATTGTAATTTTTGGCCCGTACTTCTCTGCTTTGATATCTTCGGGCCTGCTGTTGATAAAATGCGGAACGGGCTTTTGCCACGTCACGCTCCTCCTCCAGGGCGTCTAAGTTGTCCTGCCGATCAAGCTCGGCTTCTCTTTCTTCGTACATGCGCACTCTAGGTGAGTCATGAATTATGTCGCAGGGCAGAACTGCCTCTGCGCCGTACACCATAAAAAATGGTGTGTATCCGGTGGTGCGATTTGGCGTGGTCCGCAGCCCCCATAGCACGGAGTTGAGCTCCTCTACCCAGTGCGTGCTAGATTCCTGGAGGGACTGCACCAGCCTGGGTTTAATGCCGCTCATGATAAGACCATTTGCACGTTCGACCTGGCCGTTGGTTTGTGGGTGATAGACGGAAGCATAATTGAGCTTGATGCCCATGTTTTTGCACCAGAGTTTTACCTCGTCGGCGGTAAAGTTTGTACTGTTATCGGTTATGATGCTGTGGGGGACGCCATAACGGTGTACAACCCCGGATATGAAGTCTATCACAGGTCCGGATTCGTCCGTTTTAATAGGCTTGGCTTCTATCCATTTGGTGAATTTATCCACCATGACCAGCAAGTATTTTTTCCTATCGGTCCCACCTTTAAGGGGTCCAACCATGTCAAGCCCCCAGACCGCAAAAGGCCAGGTGATGGGTATAGTTTGGAGTGCGGTGGGTGGCATATGGCTTTGGTTGGCAAAAAGTTGGCAACCAGCGCATCGTTGGACTAGGTCCTGAGCGTCTGCCCGGGCCGTCAGCCAATAAAAACCTGTATGGAAAGCCTTGCTAACAAGGGACCGAGCAGCAGCGTGGTGACCACCGAGTCCGGCATGAATTTCAGCCAGAAGGTTCCGCCCTTCCTCTTCGGAGATGCACCTTTGGAGGACTCCGGTAGTGCTTTTCTTATAAAGCTCTCCCTCATGGACTCTATAGGCTTTAGATCGCCGCACTATGCAGCGGGCCTCGTTTTGGTCCTCCGGGAGTTCCTGCCTAGTAAGGTAGGCTAGGAATGGTTCTGTCCATGGGGTGATGACCGCCATTATTACATGGGCTGAAGGTGTAATTTCATTGGCAGAGCCTCCAATTGTGTCAGATTGTTCGGCGTCGAGTGGTGCGGCTGGGTCCGGGCTGTTATTTGCGGGTTCCCCCTCCCATGCTACGGATGGCTTGAACAATCTTTCCAAAAAGATGTTGGGGGGGGGGCTGCATCGCGTTTTGCTCCGATGCGTGCCAGGATGTCCGCTGCTTGATTATTTTCTCTGGCTATATGCTGAAACTCCGGCCCTTCGAACCGAGCTAACATTTTTAGGACGACATTGCGGTAAGCTGCCATTTTTGGGTCCTTGGCGTCGAAGTCTCCATTTATTTGGGATATCACGAGGTTTGAATCCCCGCGTACCTCTAGGCGCTGGATACCCATGGATACTTCTATCCGGAGACCATGTAGGAGGGCCTCATATTTGGCTGCATTGTTGGAATCCATGTACATGATCTGGAGCACATATTGGACTGTGTCTCCTGTGGGGGACGTCAGGACGACGCCAGCCCCCAGTCCGGCCAACATTTTGGAGCCATCGAAATGCATAATCCAGTTTGAATATGTGACGTACTCTTTAGGGAGCTCGGCCTCCGTCCATTCTGCGACGAAGTCGGCCAAAACTTGCGATTTAATAGCTCGCCGTGGCTTATAAGTTATATCGAACAGGAGAAGCTCGATGGCCCATTTTGCAATCCGGCCCGTTGCGTCGCGGTTGTTGATATTATCGTTGAGTGGTACTTTCGAGGCTACTGTTATGGAACACTCTTGAAAGTAGTGTCGTAGCTTCCGGGATGCCATGAATACCGCGTATGCAATCTTTTGATAATGCGGGTACCGTGATTTGCATGGAGTGAGGACGGTGGATACGTAGTAGACCGGCCTTTGAAGGGGGAATTTGTGTCCATCCGTTTCCCGCTCGACAACAAGTACTGCGCTGACAACTTGATGTGTTGCTGCAATGTACAATAACATTGGTTCGCCGGTGTTCGGCGCGGCCAGGACTGGGTTTGTTGCCAATATGGCTTTTATTTCATCAAGTCCGGCCGTGGCGGCCTCCGTCCACTCGAAGTGTTCGGTGCGCCGAAGGAGGCGATAGAGGGGTAGTGCCTTTTCTCCCAAGCGGGAGATGAAGCGGCTTAAAGCCGCCACGCATCCGGTTAATTTTTGTATTTGTTTGAGGTCCTTTGGGATATCCAATTGTGACAAAGCTCGGATTTTGGCTGGATTTGCTTCAATTCCTCTACCGGATACAACGAAGCCCAAGAGCTTTCCGGCTGGAACGACGAAGACGCATTTTTCCGGGTTGAGCTTGATGTCATATTTTCGGAGGTTATCGAATGTAAGCCTCAAGTCGTCTACTAGAGATTCGACATGTCTTGATTTGACGACCACATCATCCACATACGCCTCCACTGTTTTGCTGATCTGATTTGCCAGACATGTCTGGATCATGCGCTGATATGTTGCGCCGGTGTTTTTTAGCCCGAAGGGCATTGTGTTGAAGCAGAACGGACCATATGGTGTGATGAATGCTGTTGCAGCTTGGTCTGATTCTGCCATCTTGATTTGATGGTAACCGGAGTATGCGTCGAGGAAACACAACAAATCATGTCCTGTGGTGGCATCGATAATTTGATCGATGCGGGGGAGGGGGAAGGGATCCTTTGGGCAAGCCTTGTTAAGGTCTTTAAAGTCGACTCACAGGCTCCAGGATTTGTCCTTGTTTGGTACCATCACCAGGTTTGCTAGCCAGTCCGGATGTTTTATGTCTCTGATTAATCCGACCTCCAATAGCTTGGCTAGCTCCTCTCCATAGCCTGTATCTTGGGTTCGGAAAAATGCCAAAGGACTTGTTTGACAGGTTTAAATCCTTTTAGGATATTTAAGCTGTGTTCGGCCAGCCTGCGTGGGATCCCTGGCATGTCTGAAGGGTGCCAGGCGAAGATGTCCCAGTTCTCTCGTAGGAACTCTTGTAGTCGGCGTCTGCATCAGGGTTCAGTCGTGCCCCGATTGAAGCTGTTTTATTGGGGTCCGTTGGATGGACCTGGAATTTGACTATTTCGTCGGCTGGCTTGAAGGATGTGGATTTGGATCTCTTATTGGGTATCACATCATCCCTGTTAACCGTGGAGCGCAGCACAGTCAGTTCCTCGGCCACTAAGGCTTCGGATAGCGCCTCAAGGGCTAATGCGGCCGTCTTGTTTTCGGTGTGGAGTGCTATGTCCGGATCACTAGCTAGAGTGATAATTCCATTCGGCCCGGGCATCTTAAGCTTCATGTACCCGTAATGGGGTATTGCTTGGAAGATTGTGAATGCTTCTCGCCCTAGTAAAGTGTGATATCCGCTCTTAAACGGGGCCACCTAACATGTGACTTCTTCGGACCTGTAATTATCCGGCGTGCCGAACGCCACATCTAGTGTGATTTTTCCTATGCAGCGCGCTTCCTGAATGGGGATTATTCCTCTAAAGGTTGTGCTGCTTTGCTCGATGCGGTTCCACTCTATTTCCATTTTTTGAAGGGTTTCCTCATAAATGAGGCTCAGTCCGCTGCCTCCATCCATGAGCACCTTGGTGAGGCGAAAGCTGTCCACTATGGGACTGAGGACCAATGCGGCTGGTGCTCGGGCTGTTCGGAATCTAGGTTCATCACTTGCGTTGAAGGTAATAGCAGTGTCGCTCCATGGATTTATTGTTGCAACTTGATAGACTTCGGCGAGGCTGCGGAGTGTTCTTTTTTGCATATTGTTTGATGCAAAAGTCTCGAAGACTGTGAGAACGGTACTGGTGTCCTCGGGCTGGCTTTCTGCGGCCTCCTGAATTAAGAGGTCCTCGCCAATTTTGGCCACCTGCCGGAGTATCCAACATGCTCTAAGGCTGTGAGTTGGTGTGGCGTCCTCTGTATTGTGAATTCTACAGGGTCCATCAAGCCACCTTTCCAGTACGGTTCCATGCCCTGTAGAGGGTTTTGGTTTTTTGGTGTTTATCCCGGGTGTCCTATGATGATGCACCCTCTTAGTTCGGACGGGATTACTATTCAAGGCCGGATTATCCCAAAACTCTATTTCGGTTTTCCAGGAGCTTTCCATCGCACAGTATTTTTGTACTATGGACGCCAAGTCAGAGAAGCGTGTAATACCACGACGACTTACGGCGTTAAGGATTCCCTCGTCCGTGCAATTACTGCAGAAAATTGAGATTGCGTCTCCCTCGCGCCAATCCTTTATCCTGTTCATAACCAGGAGGAATCTGGCCCAGTAATGATGTACTGTTTCCTCGGGCCTTTGCCTGATTTGGGAGAGATCGCTTATGTTCGGGTGGGCGGGTGTCATTGAATCTAAAACCTCACCCAATCCAAGATTCGGAGGCCGAAGAGTTTCCGAACTCTGAAGTTCGGATTCTTTGATGTTGTCCAACGAATCTAGCCCGTTGCCTGATCCTAAGCTCATGTCTTGAGTTACATCCTCCTCACCGCGGGTATCCGGCTTGGAGGAGTCGGGAATTCAGACGTAGCTAGTCCTTAAAATAGATGAAGGGTCGCCGCACTGCGCCTCTACCACGGCAACATGGTGGGTGACTTGGGGAGAGTTAATTTCTCTTAGATCGGGTTTAAGACCAACCTGGTCGTAATCTGTAGCGACCCCCAGGGCGGCGATGCGATCCAAGAGCTCGTTTACGGAAGAGAGCTCCATTGGATCTAGCTGCTCGACGAGCTCCGAGCTGACATGTAGGTTGCTTTTGATGACTCGAGAGGTCACCGTCGGCGCAACAGCCGAATAGGCGGTCATGAGGAAACCACCTAGCCAGAGGGTTTGGCCGACAGCCAAGGCTCCCTTAGCAACGGCGCCGTCTTTAAAGACAGGAGGAGGCATCCTTCCTGATTGTGACGGCACAGAGGAACCCTCAATGAAAGCACCAATGTTGGTGTCAAAACCGGCGGATCTCGGGTAGGGGGTCCCGAACTGTGCGTCTAGGCCGGATGGTAACAGGAGACAAGGGACACAATGTTTTTTACCCAGGTTCAGTCCCTCTCGATGGAGGTAATACCCTTGTCCTGCTTGATTAATATTGATGATATGGGTAGTACAAGAGTAGATCTACCACGAGATCAAGGAGGCTAAACCCTAGAAGCTAGCCTATGGTATGATCTTTGTGTATGGAGTTGATTCCCTACAGACTACAACCCTCCGGTTTATATAGACACCGGATAGGGTTAGGGTTACATAAAGTCGGTTACAATGGTAGGAGATCCTGAATATCCGCATCGCCAAGCTTGCCTTCCACGCCAAGGAAAGTCCCATCCGGACACGGGACGAAGTCTTCAATCTTGTATCTTCATAGTCCAGGAGGCCGGCTGAAGGTATAGTCCGGCTACCCGAACACCCCCTAATCCAGGACTCCCTCACCCCCATTCCAGCAAAGAGTACACCAAATCCAGTTGCCAAATCCCTTTTCGAACCAGAGAGAGCCCCAATTGCAGCAAATAGGACCCATGTTCCATTTCTTCCCAGTTTAGAAGACGAAGCTTATGTTGTTGTCAGGAACTTTGTGCGCATCTTTCCTTCAGGGAAAGATTATACCACAGACACAGAACAATTTCCAGGCTTCCTCCGCTACTTATGCATAAGTAATGTACTAATGTTATTCATGGTCATTACTGCATATGTTTCTGCTGACAGAAGACACAAGATTTCATTCTTTTAAATAGGCGAGGAGCAAACTGGATTGTGATGAAGAGCAAGGGTTGGTTGCGCTTTTCAAGCCCTCATTGATGAAGTATCGTTCCTACCTGAGGCAAGTGCACTTCGATGGCAAGCCTCTGAATGAAATTTCTGTAAAGTCTCCGGTGCTACATTTATCCGACGGTGACTGGAATAATCTTGTTACACATTGGTCTCGGCTGCAGCGTAAGGTACTGTCTATGATATCACATCACAATTTGAACTACATTTCTGCATTTGCCTTAATGTCTCACTTGTACGAAAAATGTTAGCAGAAGAACATTCGTTCTCAAGGGACCACAGAATCTCGCAGCTATACTGCACACTGCATTGCTCTTGTGAGTACCTCTTGCCCTGTATGACCATACTTACTTTCATAGCTGTTTGATTATGTAGCATCACTACACATGTTAGCCTCGTAATTGTCCATTTGGTGGACATTATAAGATCCGTATGGACTCTTACATAAATTTAGAATCAACCCAATGCTTAGCTCTGCAGTCCTCTTGTAAGGACTGAACATGGTCTATCACTGTACTTACATTAACAGCTACTCCCTCCATCCCATAATATAAGAACGTTTTGTATAGTACACCAGTGTTCAAAACACTCTTGTATTATGGGAAGAGGGATTGGTTCATTTTGTAGCATTCTACATCTTATCTCCCTCGCCCACCATTTACTAAAAAAGATCAGATCTATATTTAATCTTACCAACAAGTAGAATACACAGACAATGCCAGTGCAGAAGTGTAGCCCATTGCTCTTGTCAGTACATTTTGTCCTGTAATGCTTGTACTTCCAAGGATTGGTAGTTGATTATGTAGCATCAATCTTCATCTTATCTTCATTATCGTCTATCCCTTCCAGTATTATCATATCTATAATTACTCTCTAAAAAATGTAGAGTACAGGCAATGCTTATGAAGAAGATTATGTGCTGAAATTCTTGAGTTATCCTTCCCTTGACATGGAGAATGGCATTATAAAGCCGGTGTTAACTATTAATGTAAGTCAGTCCTTCTAAAGCCTTTATCCTCAACTACTGTTTAATTTGCTCATACTACCTATCGTTTACTGCTGTTTAATTTGCTGTTTCTACCAAAATGCATGTTCGTAAGAACCGTAAGTTCTAAGTTTTACTTGTAAAACCAAATTCCTTATTCATACCATGCACATTACTTAATACTCCCTATATGTATGCTTGTCTTTGTGGATCTATAATCCAGTGTGTGGTGAAGCAGCCCACGTTTGCACCTTGTCATCTCCTATTTTCTCTTACTGATGTGGCTGATGATATGAACAACATGCCATGCACATTATCCAAAATAGATACAATGATTTTCTTTGCCCTTCATCTATGCTTGTTATGTTGACATGGTAATCCAGTAGTGTGGTGAAGCTCCCCGCATTATGAACAATGCCAAATTATGATATTGACATTTTGAACTTACTCTTTATTTTCTAATTTGAAATTGGATAGAATTGACAGATAGTTATCATCTTTGTTGCAAAACCTGTCATCTCTCTGCTTTGTTTCAGGGTGATACGCCTGATGGCATGCACAAGTCTGCTGAAGGCTGTGAGACAAACCCAACATATATTGCAGCAAAGAAGGCAAAACATCTTGAAGATAGCGAGACAACCCCAAAGTCTTGTCTTGATGCAGTGTTCAAGTTACTTGAGACTAACAGTGAGACAAGCTCACATAATTCGTTGTCTGAATCAGTTCGACTTCTTCAGTCCCAAGTTCTAGCAGAAAGGCATTCCGCAACTCAACTTAGACTTGAAGTCCTATCTCTAAGAAAGATTGCGGAGAACACCAATGAGAACCTCATCGCTAAACAACTACACCTGGAAGCTATGACTGACATGCTAGGCCGGTCTCACAGCCTTGCTCAATAGCTTGCGTAGTAGTTCCCCCGCAAGGCTAACTTTCTTGAACTATCTTGGAAGTGGTCTCGGTTTAGTATTATTTTGTTACGCTACAATGGTGCTCAGTTTTTGTAATCTGCTTCTTCGTTGCGCTTTATGATCACTGGTGGCGAACTTCGATGCCCAGTGGATGTAATATACCTTAAATCCTTTATTGTATAGTGTAGGTTTATTCTTAGTTACTATGCTGTAATTTATTTATTGTATAGAGTAGGTTTGTTCTTAATTCCTACTAGTTACTGCCATCATTTGCTATCTGAAAAAAAGTAGATGTAGTCGACCGGACCGAAACATTCGACTCTAACGGGCCAGGTTTTTAGCGGGCCACAATTGGGCCGGCCTGCGTCTTTCTAGGGCCCGAATGATTGGGGCCTTCACACATTGCGCCAGGCCCAAACTTACACTGGCCTATATTTTAGTTGGGCCTTTTGTCGACCCAGCGCTTAGTTTGGCCCAGGTAGCGTTGGGCATTAATAGGCTGAATATTGTTGTCGGTGTCAAAACCGGCGGATCTCGGGTAGGGGGTCCCGAACTGTGCGTCTAGGCTGGATGGTAACAGGAGGCAAGGGACACGAAGTTTTATGCAGGTTCGGGTCCTTTCGATGGAGGTAAAACCCTATGTCCTGCTTGATTAATATTGATGATATGGGTAGTACAAGAGTAGATCTACCACGAGATCGGAGAGGCTAAACCCTAGAAGCTAGCCTATGGTATGATTATTGTTGTGTATGTTGTCCTACGGACTAAAACCTCTCCGGTTTATATAGACACCGGAGAGGGTTAGGATTACACAAAGTCGGTTACAATGGTAGGAGATCTGCATATCCGTATCGCCAAGCTTGCCTTCCACGCCAAGGAAAGTCCCTTCTGGACACGGGACGAAGTCTTCGATCTTGTATCTTCATAGTCCAGGAGTCCGGCTGAAGGTATAGTCCGGCCATCCGGACACCCCCTAATCCAGGACTCCCTTAGTAGCCCCTGAACCAGGCTTCAATGATGACGAGTCCGGCGCGCAGATTGTCTTCGGCATTGCAAGGCGGGTTCCTCCTCCAAGTCCTTCATAGAAGATTTTAAACACAAAGATAGTGTCCGGCTCTGCAAAATAAGTTTCTACATATTGCCATAAAGAGAATAACATTTACACAAATCTAATCTGCTGATGTATTCCGTAGTGTGACACACCACGGTCAAGCCTTTATCCGAGTCGTTTCATTATCCCACCTCAGCGCGTCAAGCGAGGCGGTTTCCTTGGCACGTCTTGTGAAAGCAGAGATCGTGTCCCCTTATTCCGGGATTCTCATCAATACGGGCGTGGGTAACCCAACCGCGCCATTGATTACGGCGCTTGGAGATAAGCGAGTTTTACCAGGCTGGTGGGGACACGTAGTTGCGTCCACCCATATAAGGGGATAGGGATCCACCTTTTCACCTATGCCTTCTTCCTCCCTTGCTTATCCATTCTCGCGCACTCGAGCTCCAGCGCCCAAGTCTGCACTCCCCACCTCAACCTTCTCCAGCCATGTCCGGAGCGGGAGGCAAGTGGATGGTCTCCTCTGTCATGGAGGGGCACATCAAAAAACCGAGGAAGGCGGATACTTGTCCAACGACATTGCGTACCGGCTTCCCGAAAAGGGGCGGCTCATCCCCACCCCTAGGCCCCATGAGAGGATGGTGTTCCTCCCCCATTTCCTCCGTGGATTGGGCTTCCCTCTTCACCCATTTGTCAGGGGTCTCATGTTCTACTACGGCCTGGATTTCCACGATCTGGCCCCGAACTTTGTCCTCAACATCTTGGCGTTTATCGTCGTGTGTGATGCTTTCCTCCGCATCCGCCCCCATTTCGGCCTATGGCTCAAGACTTTCAATGTCAAGCCGAAGGTGGTGCGCGGCAACCAGGCGGAGTGCGGAGGCGCCATGGTGGGCAAGATGGCCAACATCTTATGGCTCGAGGGCTCCTTTGTGGAGACCCTGAAGGGGTGGCAATCGGGATGGTTTTACATCACCGAGCCGCGCGACCCTGAATGGGTCGCAGCCCCCGTGTTCTGATCCGGACCCCCTACGCGGCTCACCTCCTGGAAGGAGATGGGCCTGTCGTGGGGTAAAAAAGGAGAGCTGACCGGACTCCAAACATGCATCCAAACCCTGGTGGACAAGAAGCTCAAACTTGTCAACGTTGTCCAGGTTATGCTCATCCGCCTGATCCTCCCATGTCAACAACGGGCTTTCAACCTGTGTGAGTTCGACCCGGCGCGGCACCAAACTCTGAGCAGGCTCTTTGACACGACGTACGAAGATGCCTGGAAGGTGCTTTTCAAGGGCGCCGAGGCCCCCGCATCCTCTATCGAGGATCGCAGATTCAGTACGTAGCGTCAAGCTCATGCGGTAGGCTGTTTTTTCCTTTTACAGGGTATCAGTTTTTCATAGTTTGACTCCATGCGGGATCTAAGCCCCCTTACCTTTGACAGGATTGGCAGGTGACATCCGGACAGATTAACTGTCCGGCTCCTTTGCCCGAAGGCCCAGTGGACGCTCGCTTGGCGAAGCTGCTGGTTCCGGCACCCTATGTGGTGCCGGAGAAGAAGGCCGCGAAAAAGGCCATGGGGACTCGAAAGAGTGCCCGGTGCCAGGAGGTGTCGGATCCATCATCCGACGGTTCCGAGGCGCATTCCTCCCATGAAGACGAGGAGGAAGAAGAAGAGACCTCTCCCCCTCCAGCAGGAGGAGAGAAGAAAAGGAAGGCCGCCCTCTCTGGGGAGGCTGGAGGGTCCAAGAGGGGGAAAACCCTTCCTCCGGACTACTCCACCAACGCTGACGACGGCGGAGAGGAGTGGCCATCCAGGGCCAAGCCCCTGGCAAAATCATAAGTATCCGGATACCAGAGTAATTCATAGTATTCGTTTATTGCACAGCTTTCCCTTATGTCGAATATGTTTATGCAGCCCACCCAAAGACCGGCTCGACGCGTCGTCGAGCGGCTCACTGGACTCGTCGGATGTGAACTCGCTTCCGACGGCTTGCTCCCCCCGCCCTACGGACAACACTGAAGTGTTGTTCCAACAAGTTCCAAGCCGGGAGGAGGTGGTCCTGGAGGCGCCGCAAGGCGACCTCCCGGACTCCAGGAGTAAAGGGGATGAAACCCCCCAGGGCTCCAAGTCCGGCTCTAGGCCGGACACCGCTCCGGAACCTTCAAAGGTTCCAGAGTCCGGCGGGGGACCTCCTTCCGAGAGGAGAAAGCCCACCGTGCCGGTGACCCCCGTCCAACCAGAGGCGCCGGACAATCTATTGGAGGCGCTCCAAGGCGCCTCCATCGACGAGGAGCACCACACCATTATGAGTGCAGTGGTCCAGAAGGTTCAGTCCGCCAAGAGCGGACTGACTGAAGCTTGTACTAGCCTTCTAACAGGCTTTGATGTAAGTAAAGAATGTGTAAATAATATTACCACATAGACAGTAGCCCCTGATGCTCTATTTGGCGTTCGGGAAGAAAAGCCGAATAGAGGATCAAATAAAATTCGCAGGAGTCTAACAAAAATGAGTCAATATGCGTATGCAGGCTTCTCTGCTTGCGTCCGCCGCACTGACTGCGGAAGTGGACACGTTAAAGCAGAACCTCGAGCGGTCCGAGCAAGAGCTCGGGCATGCCAAGAAGCAGCTTGAGGACAATGAAGGTAAGAAATACCTTGTTTTAAATACATATAAAGAGGTGCGATCGCAAAAAATGGCAGGATTATCGTGGCTATTGTAGGGGCCACGTCTGAGGTGGCGACCCTTAAGCAAGCGCTGGTCAAGGCCGAGAAGAGGGCAGCCACGGAGCGCACCGAGCGGGAGAAGTATGAGGCCGAGGCTGGCAAGGTACGGCAAGAGCTCCAGGCTCTCATAGAAAAACATGAGAGTTTGGAGCTTGACTCAAAGACGCGAGCGTCCGAGCTTGCGGCGGCTATTGAAAATGCCAAGTCTGCCAAGGCCGAATCCCAAAAGACCCTCCAGGAGTTGGATGAGGTGTAGAAGATAGCGGTGCGTAAGGCTTTCTTTATGCAAAGCAAACACATAAACGTGAGTTACTTGTTACTTACCTGAATCCGGAGCTCTCCAGGAGCATTCACAGATCTTCCCCGGAGTGCGTCCGATGCCACCGCATTCTATCGAGCCGAGGAGGGAAGCTCGGCAGACAAGGTGTTCTGGTCTCAGTATGCTGAGGCCGGACACCCCGTGCCCCTAAGAGACCAGCTGAAGCAACTAGTCAAGCTCCACAAGGCGGCCGAACAGGCCATGAAGGGCCTCATAGTTCGGCTGTGGCCTAGAGGGGCTCTGCCTGGGAGCTATTTCGGGCTGGTGCGGCGGCTGGTGGAGGCCTGTCCAAGGCTCGAAGTCATCAAGCACTCCGTCTGCATTGAAGGTGCCCGTAGGGCCCTTGCCCGTGCTAAGGTGCACTGGGGCAAGCTGGATGCTGAGAAGCTTGTGAAGGACGGGCCACCGCCGGGGAAGGAGCATCGCAAGCCCGAGAATTATTATAAGGATGTTCTGAAGGGTGCCTGCCTTGTGGCGGATGAATGTTCTAGGGATGTAATTTTTGAGTGAAACTTGCTCGTTTTGTCCTGTGCGCTGAAAACTTGTTCATATGCGCTAAGCAATGCTATTGGAATTTAAAATATTACCTTATGTGCGGCTGTTTATCAATTCTGAGAGATGGCAAGTCGTCGGCTTCTGCCCCCATGCCGCTAGTGCTGGGGTGTTCGGGGATAAACCTGAGCGCTCTTTTTCCCATGTTTGGGTCCTTCGAGGGAGGTGCTCAGCCCAACGAACAAGGCAATCGGACTATAATGCGTGAACACTCTCACTTAGCCATAGAGTTCTATAATTTTAAATTTCGGCGAAGCCCCTGGTATTCGGAAGACCGAGTTCGGGGCGCTATCCACGCCTTGGCCGGACAGAGCCGGCTCCTCGCTCTAAGCGGCATAAGTCGTTAGGGACTCGAAAAAACCTCTCGAACAGCGACCAGCTCTCGCTTCATCATGACAGTCAGTTTTAGCTTTCTCCACTGAGGTGCTCGACCCAGCTCAACTGGGGCACAATCGCAGTGGTTCTCCTAGTGCTACCTTAGCCGATATAGCGGAACGTAAGGCACCAAAACATAGGAGCCGGGCAAACCCAACTATTGACCCAAGACATGATTCGGAGCTGATGCATATAATGCTATAAGTTCGGGGTGCCGCACTTGTTAAAGTGTTCGGACTTCTCACACCATATTGAGGGGTACTAAAGCCCCTGGCGTATTTAGGCCGTACCAGAGTGTACGATCGCAACATGTCGTTAAGGAACATATATTAAAAAAGAGTAATGCAAAAATAGACAAAAGCTATGCATTGTTTATTAAAGAGGGCTGCGATCGAAGCAGAATGATACAAATAATGCGATAAGCAAAAGGTTGGACTATTTAACGTGTCCGTTCCAGGGGCAAGCTGTGGAATAGTATGCAAAACAGGTATACTGCTCATGATAGAGACCACCTGGGAGTTCCGTAATGCGGTGTGGCTTGTCTGCTTCCCTGGTTCTTGCATCGTTTGTGCGGCAACTGAACTGCCGAACAGGCCTTCCAAAGAGTGGAGTCCTGAAAGTAAGAGAAAATTAAAAAAATCGGCAGCCCCTGGTGCTGTTTAAGCCGTGTTTCGGGCGTGCCATGATGGTGCTCCTCCCCCTGTACCCATGGTATTTGTAGAGCGTAGTTATGTACGCGAAGTACTGGTGTCGCATTTTTGCGAGGGCTGGGGTTGGGGCCGCATTACTATGCCTGCTCGGATCATGCCAGGCGGTCTTGTTGTAGGTTACTCCGGGCGCGCTTGACGGTGTCCGGTCGTTTAATGGCCGGACTGGAGAACTGCCTGGAGAGGCTGCTTTGTACTTCCGCTGCAAGGGCCTCCGTGTGCTCCTCCGTTCAGAGGGAGCGTTCGGTGTTTCCATTGACCGTAATTACTCCTCGAGGGCTTGGCATCTTGACCTTAAGGTATGCGTAGTGCTGTACCGCATTGAACTTGGCGAATGCAGTTCGCCCGAGCAGTGCGTGATAGCCACTGCGGAATGGGACTATGTCGAAGATTAACTCCTCGCTTCGGAAATTATCCGGAGATCCGAAGACCACTTCAAGTGTGACTAAGCCTGTACAGTTGGCCTCTGCACCTGGTATTACGCCTTTGAAGGTCGTTTTGGTGGGCTTAATCCTCGAGGGATCTATGCCCATTTTCCACACTGTATCCTGGTAAAGCAGGTTCAGGCTACTGCCGCCGTCCATAAGGACTCTAGTGAGATGAAATCCGTCAATAATTGGGTCTAGAACCAATGCGGCGAATCCGCCATGACGGATGCTAGTGGGATGGTCCCTTCGATCAAAGGTGATCGGGCAGGAGGACCATGGGTTGAACTTTGGGGCGACTGGCTCTACCGCGTATACGTCCCTTAACGCGCGCTTCCGCTCCCTTTTGGGGACGTGGGTTGCGTATATCATGTTCACCGTCCACACTTGTGGGGGGAAACCCTTCTGTCCACTGTTGTTCGGCGACCGGGGCTCCTCGTCGTCATCACTATGCAGCCCCTTGTCTTCATTTTCGGCATTTAACTTGCCTGCCTGCTTGAACACCCAACAATCCCTGTTGGTGTGATTGGCCGGCTTTTCGAGGATGCCATGTATCTGGCACAAGCGGTCGAGTATTCGGCCCAAACTGGACGGGCCCCTAGGATTCCTTTTGAATGGCTTTTTCCGCTGACCGGATTTAGAGCCTCTGAATCCGGCATTAACTGCCGTATCCTCAGCATTGTCACCGTTAAAGCGGCGCTTCTGCTTGTTGCGACGCGACCTGCCACTACTGTCCCTGGTATCCGAATTACCAGGGTTCTTGGTCATATTGTTACTACGAGCAAGCCAGCTGTCTTCCCCCGCGCAAAAGCGGGTCATGAGTGTCGTCAGTGCTGCCATAGACTTCGGCTTTTCATGTCCAAGGTGCTGGGCAAGCCACTCGTCACGGATATTGTGCTTGAAGGCTGCTAGGGCCTCAGCGTCCGGACAGTCGACTATTTGATTTTTCTTTGTTAGGAACCGTGTCCAGAATTGCCTGGCCAATTCCTCTGGCTGCTGAATTACGTGACTTAGGTCATCGGCGTCTGGGGATCGCACATAAGTGCCCTGGAAATTGTCAAGAAATGCGGCTTCCAGGTCCTCCCAACAACTGATTGATCCTGTTGGCAAGCTGTTAAGCCAATGCCGAGCTGGTCCTGTAAGCTTGAGTGGGAGGTATTTGATGGCGTGGAAATCATCGCCGTGGGCCATGTGGATATGAAGGAGATAATCCTCGATCCATACCGCAGGATCTGTTGTGTCATCATATGATTCGATATTTACGGGTTTGAAACCCTCGGGGATTTGATGATCCATTATTTCATCTGTGAAGCATAGTGGGTGTGCGGTGCCTCTGTACTGGGCTATATCACGACGTAGCTCCAATGAGCTTTGTCTACTGTGTTCGGCCCTACCTAATTTGTGGCCGGCGTGGCGGTTACCGTCTCGAGCCGTGGGGCGCCCACGCGATCCGTAGATCGATCTTGTTTGCCTTGCCTTGTCCTCCAACATATCTCGTAAGTCCAGCGCATATTCCCATGCCTTGGTATGGGGTGCGGCTTGAGTGGAGGGCCAAGAGGCCTCTCTGTCGTGGCCACGAGGTGGCCGGTCGGCCACATCAAGTGCTTCCTCCTCTAATCGGGGTAGCAACCTGCACTTTGGGTAGCTCTTGGAGGGGCGTTCGAGTTTATGCTCTTCGGCCGCAAGGACTTCAGTCCATCTGTCGACTAGCAAATCTTGATCAGCTCTAAGCTGTTGCTGTTTTTTCTTGAGGCTTCTTGCCGTGGCCATAAGCCTGCGTTGAAAACGCTCTTGCTCGACGGGATCCTCTGGCACGATGAATTCGTCGTCGTCGAGGCTTGCCTCGTCTTCGGAGGGAGGCATATAATTATCATCCTCGACCTCTCTGTCTGCCGCTCTCTCATGAGGGCTGATTTCTCCATCCTCCTGTGCTAAATCTTGCTGGAGGGAGTTTTCTTCGGCACTTTCCAGAGTATTATTATCTCCCGTGCTGGAATCACCATATTTGTTTTGGCAGGATTTTGAGCGGCGCCGCTGATGTCGGCGCTTAGGCTGTTTCTTGGAGGGGTCATCCTCCGCGGTTCCATCGCCATCTCCTTCTTTTGGGGTGTCCACCATGTATATGTCATATGACGAGGTGGCTTTCCAGGGCCTGGTAGGCAATGGTTCTTCATCGTCTCCTTCATCGGCGTCCATACCGTCGATGTCTTCGGAGTGGAAGTCGAGCATGTCGGTTAAGTCGTCGACAGTGGCTACAAAGTGGGTGGTGGGTGGGCTTTGAATTTCTTCATCGTCCGAATCCCAACCTTGCTGACCGTAGTCCGGCCAGGGCTCTCCTGATAAAGAGAGAGACTTCAGTGTCTTCAGAATATCGCCGAAAGGCGAGTGCTGAAAGATGTCCGCGGCAGTAAACTCCATAATCGGCACCCAATCAGATTCGATCGGCAGGGGCGCGGAGGGTTCGGAGTCCGAAGAGGAGTCCGGCTCCTTGGAGTCAACAGTCTCGCAGAGTGCGGGGCTGGTGTTCGGCTCGATCGCCGTCGGGATCATAGCCCCCGAGGCGGCGTCCAACCACCCATCCTCGATCGGCGCATTTGGCTCTGAATTAAGGGTCGAAGCCGATGCGGGTGCGGCCTCCAGGGCACTGTTCGGCGGCAGAGCTACATCATGCTCGTCGTGACAGTGCGGCGCGCTCGGCAGTGGCTCGAATCCGTCGAAGATCAAGTCCCCGCGGATGTCAGCCGTGTAGTTTAAGCTTCCAAATCTGACCTGACGGCCAGGGGCATAGCTTTCGATCTCCTCCGGGTGGCCAAGTGAATTGGCCCGCAGTGCTAAGCCGCCAAAGACGAAGATCTGTCCGGGGAGGAAGGTCTCACCCTCGACTGCATCGCTATTGATGATCGTAGGAGCCATCGAGCCTGACGACGACGTCACAGAGGAACTCTCAATGAAAGCACCAATGTCGGTGTCAAAACTGGCGGATCTCGGGTAGGGGGTCCCGAACTGTGCGTCTAGGCCGGATGGTAACAGGAGGCAAGGGACACGAAGTTTTACCCAGGTTCGGGCCCTCTCGATGGAGGTAAGACCCTACGTCCTTCTTGATTAATATTGATGATATGGGTAGTATAAGAGTAGATCTACCACGAGATCGGAGAGGCTAAACCCTAGAAGCTAGCCTATGGTATGATTATTGTTGTGTATGTTGTCCTACGGACTAAAACCTCTCCGGTTTATATAGACACCGGAGAGGGTTAGGGTTACACAAAGTCGGTTACAATGGTAGGAGATCCGCATATCCGTATCGCCAAGCTTGCCTTCCACGCCAAGGAAAGTCCCTTCCGGACACAGGACGAAGTCTTCGATCTTGTATCTTCATAGTCCAGGAGTCCATCTGAAGGTATAGTCCGGCCATCCGGACACCCCCTAATCCAGGACTCCCTCAATTGTACTGGCCTGTTACGGCCGAGATGAAACCACATGCCTTTAGCAGGCCAAAATGCATGTTGGGCCTCAATTTTCACTAGTCATCGATGGGCCTTCAGCAGGCCGAAATGTAGACCGGGCCGTTTTGGGCCCAGTTAGCTCATGGGCCGTTACCAGGTCGAAACATATCTCGGGCCTTAGTTGGCCCACTGATATCATGGGCCTTTAAGAGGCCGAAATCTTAGCACAGGCATCAACGGGCCGAATTACGTGACAGGCCTTTAACAGGCCCAAAGTCACGTTGGGCTTAACTGTTGCCACCTTTAGCATGCGCCGTTAGTGGGCCCGATGTCCTGTCGGACCATATACGGCCCATGGGCAGCATGGGCCATTCCCAGGCCGAAACTCACACCGGGCTGAAATGGGCCCATGTCTACATCAGGCCTCTAATAGGCCGAAAGTCACTGGGCTGTAGTTGGGCCAAATATTCGGCGAACAATTAACGGGCCAGATCTGGCTTCGGGCCGCAAATGGGCCCAAATATTGGGCGAACAATTAACGGGCCAGATCTAGCTTCGGGCCGTAAATGGGCCCAAATATTGGGCGAACAATTAACGGGCCAGATCTGGCTTCGGGCCGTAAATGGGCCTTTATTATGCAGGCCGTTATTGGGCTGGCCCACTAGTACCTGATTAAGTTCTATGGGCCTTTGACTGGGCCGTCCTTTTTAACCTATATGGGCCTCTGTTGGGCCCAGCCATGTGTCGACGTATCATAGGCATGTCTCCTCCAATGGACGGGTGACATCTGGCCCACTGACGAGCTGACACATGTTCCCTTCGGCCAATGAGAATTTTACACATGGAAATTTCCCATTGGTCAGGGATGTTAACGGGTTATCAGATCCAAAATCCGACCCGATAGCTTAACGGCGTTCCGTTATGGTGGATGCCACGTGTCGGTCACCCTTGACGAAAGCACTTCTGTGACGCGCGATTTATCATCATGGAAGTGGACACTTCCGTGATGATAATTTTGGTAATGTCATAGAACACTTCTATGACAACACAGGTATGACTATCTTGATTCTGTCATAAAATCGTCATGGATGTACATGCATGACAAAAAACGCGACCTACTGTTACAAACACGTATCATCACGGAAGTGTATTTTTTTGTAGTGAGTAGTGACGCACACTACTACAAGATGCTGCTAACGCGACACTATGATTAGAGACCCTTCGACGAAACTGTGTGTGATGCCATAATCGCGAACATGGTGTAAAAACCGTCAAAAAAGGTGCAAAACGTTTGCGATGGAGGATGCATCAAACACGGTTCAGATTTTAGTTGCGTGTGTGATTCAAGGCATACGATTTAGTTCAATTAACCATTTTCGATGAGGAGGAACAAAAGAAACGGACAGCCAGATGAAGGCGTGTGCGATGTACAGCATACGGTTCACTCGGATGAACTGTTTGTGATTAGGCAACACAAAAGAAACGGGCAGCCAGATGAAGGTGTGTGCGATATACATCATACGATTCACTCGGATGAACTGTTTGTGATTAGGCAACACAAAAGAAATGGTCAGCCAGATCAAGGTGTGTGTGATTGATGACATACGCTTTAGAAGGATTAACTGTTTGCGATTAGGCAACAGAACAGAAATGGGTAAGCCAGATCAAAGTGTCTGCGGTTGATGGCATACACACATGGATGAACTGTTTGCGACTAATCACAACAAACTGAAACAGTTAGATAGATCAATGTGTGTGCGCTAGACGGACACACCCATTCTAATTAAAAGAAGCGTGCACGATGGTAATAACGAGCGCGCACGGTTGTTGGAATAAGACGTGTGCTGACATTGCCTATTGTGGTGCACCCTATGGTGCAAACGCCACGTACGCGGCCGAGAAGGCGTACGTGCCCATGTTACGCCTTCCAAGAATAGTGCCGAGAAGAACAGGGAGGCCGCGTCCTGTCACATTCCGAATTGCAAACCTGTTCACACCGATCAAAACCTAAACGGTTTCCCACTTAGGAGCGTATTACTACGCGGTTATAAATACTACTACTCCAAGATGACTGCACATTCCTCCTCAACTCCTCATCCACAAAAGTCAAAAACAAACAAGTCATTCATCATCGTTCCCTTGCGTCCGCCATGGCCAGCATGCGTTCTGGGTCGAGAGATTGCCACTAGGGAGAGGCGAGCCTAGAAGCAGAAGCACGAGAGATGTCCCGCCTCGCCGCAAAAGCAGCCAACATGTCCCGCCGCACGGCCGTAGCAGCAGAGAGGTCCCACCGCGCCACCGAAGCAGCACGGAGGACCCGCCGCTCGGTCGATGCAGCAAACTGGCCCGGCCGCGCCGTGGAAGCAGAAGAGATGTCCCACCGTGCCGCGAATGCAGCAGAGATGTCCTCCCACACCATGGCGGCTTGGGAAAATGTCTCACGAGCAGGCGACGGCTCTTACAGGCGCATGTGAGCACTCGTCCTTAGGCAGATGGATCAGATCTTCAGGTGGGCGAGGTTGCAGGATGACCTACAAGCCTCATTTGAACAGCCTACTGAAATCATCCGACAACTAAATGAGAGCAATGCGAAGCTCCGGGCCGAGCGCGACCTGCTGAGGGCGAAGATCATCAGAAGTGCGGAGCAGTAGGAGCAGACCATTGCCTTTTTGAAGAGGACCAGTGTCATCATCGAGAAACTTATGGACGAGAATGCCATGCTGCACATCGAGCGCAGAAGGTTGGTGGAGGAATCCATGGATGCTCTAAAGCAGCATCTTGAGGACAAGAAAGAGCTCATTGCCGCTTGTTGCGGAGACTAGTTCCCGCGGCCTGCAGCAGCGCATCAAGAAAGTAGAGATCAGCGAGCCAGATAGTTGTCTTCCTTCTTCTTTTGCCCTTGTGTATTTCGGGCGTTGCCGCATATGGCTTTTTTAAATTATGTTTCTAAATATGTAAGACAATTATTATCCAATGCCATCGCCCTTATATTCATTGTGCTTGCTATAAGTCGCAGTCGATGCTATATAGGTCCATCGGATCTTACATCAAGATCTGTGCAAAAATTTCTTTTCAGATTTTCATTTTTCTCCCTTAAATCTCAGTCCAGTGAGACATATAGCCACACCGTAGAACAGGTGCTCGGGCGCCATTAATGGAGACGTTGGGAGGGAGGTGCGTGGCGGGTAGCGGTCAAAAGGGCTCTCCTCCCGATGAGCACGCACAGGGGTCTGATCGCACGCCTCCTGTGACGCCCTCGATTCAACCATACACTAATCGTACACGCAAATGTGTACGATCAAGATCAAGGACTCACCGGAAGATATCACAACACAACTCTAGAAACAAAAATAAAATAATACAAGCTTTATATTACAAGCCAGGGGCCTCGAGGGCTCGCATACATAGGCTCGAATACACAAGAGTCAGAGAAGCAACAATATCTAAGTACAGAAATAAGTTAAACAAGTTTGCCTTAAGAAGGCTAGCACAAAAGCAACAACGATCGAAAAGGCAAGGCCTCCTGCCTGGGAGCCTCCTAACTACTCCAAGTCGTCAGCGGCCGTCACGTAGTAGTAGGCACCCTCAGGGTAGTAATAGTCATCAGTGGTGTCACCTGGCTCATGAGATCCGTCATCTGGTCGCAACAATCGGGTATGGGGGAAAAGAGGTAGCAAGGCAGCCGTGAGTACTCATCCAAAGTACTCGCAAGACTTACATCAGATCTAAACTAAGTATGCATCTGTATTAAAGGAAATGGGTTGTATCTGTGGACTAAACTGCAGAATGCCAGAATAGAGAAAAGGCTTAGTCCTATCGATGACTAGCATCTTCTGGAAACCACCATCTTGCAGCAACAGGAGGGAGTAGAGTAGCATAAAGTAAAGTAGCAGTAGTGTTATCAACCTCGGCCAGAGATCCTTTCTCAACTCCCAGCGAGAAAGCAATCCCAGAGCCATACTATCCATTCATCATAACCATGTCTCATATCCATTTCTCATCTCAAGTATCCAGTTCTAGTTGTATCGATCGGGATACAACTCCAAGTGTCCGTTACTGTAGGACAGGCTATCGATAGATGTTTTCTTCCCTGCAGGGGTGCACCAACTTACCCACCACGCTTGATTAACTCCGGCCGGACACACTTTCCTGGGAAAAGGGGGAACAAAGCAACCGTGAGTACTCATCCAAAGTACTAGCAAGCAATGATCTACATTACATATGCAACATTATCAAAGGAAGGCTGTATATGTGGACTGGGATGCAGAAATGCCAGGATAGAGAGAAGGCCTAGTCCTATCAAAGACTAGCATCTTCTGGAAACCACCATCTTGCAGCAACAGGAAGGAGTAGAAAGCAATCCCAGAACCAATTCTCATCACCATCCAGTTCTCATCACAAGTATCCAGTTCTAGTTGTATCGATCGGGATACAACTCCAAGTGTCCGTTATCGTAGGACAGGCTATGATAGATGTTTTCTTCCCTGCAGGGGTGCACCAACTTACCCACCACACTCGATTAACTCTGGCCGGACACACTTTCCTGGGTCATGCCCGGCCTCGGCCAAACAATACGTCGCAACCCGACCTAGGCTTAATAGAGAGGCCAGCAAGACGGACTAAACCTATGCCCCTAGGGGTCATGGGCCATCTCCCCGGGAACTCCTGCACGTTGCGTACGCGGCCGGTGAGCCGACCTAGCTACCTCCTTCAACAAGGTAGGTGCTTACCAGTCCAACCCAGCGCGCGCCGCTCAATCGCTGACGTCTATTAAGCTTCGGCTGATGTATACGACGCAGAACGCCCATACTATGCCCACGTGATGGTTAGTGCTATCAGGCTAGAGGCCCCTCGGATCAAATATCCAAATCGTAGTGGATTAGGAGCACACGGTAACAAGCAGAGACTCACGAAAGATGTGACCCCGTTGCCCCGTCTCGAGTACTTGCGGCAAGGGCTAAGAATGCCCGGCCACGCCTCGTAATTGTCTCGCGGGCACCCTCCAGGTCAACCCGACTCCACATCACTCGCAATTAAGCTCGCGCGGGTACCCCTCAGGGCCGACCTGTCTTTAGTAACATGGTTCGGTGTAAAGTCATAGTAACCATAGTAACTGTGTGTCCAAACATCAAGGGGAAAACCCGAGGAATCACTCCCGGCGAATTCCTCTCGATGTAATCATCAAGGTGAATGTAAGAGGGACCACCCTTGAGGTTCACACTTGAGGGGTTGCACGACAGAGTCGTATCGGAAGTGGTTAAGGAGGAAATCACCCTCGATGACCACGACCGAACAGCTACACTACAGGGTTAACATCAGAAGTGTTGAATAGGTCTCACCCTCGGCACTCGATAATAACCGGGTAGTGTCGAGCAACTAACGGGGAAAGTGATGTGCGGTGTTGGGGCTTGGTCTTCGATCACATTGATCGAGTCATCGAACATAAAGCGAGGCAACTGGGACAAGGTGGGCTCACTGATGGATCTCCAACCAACCTATACTAAGCAGTTTAGGATAAGCAGGTAAGGTATGAAAGCAGGTAACAAAAACAGGCTATGCATCAGAGTAGGATCATATAGAAAGCAGTAGAAGTTCTAATGCAAGCATGAGAGGGAAATAAATGGGCGATATCGGAATGCTCAAGGAGGGTTTGCTTGCCTGGTTGCTTTGGCAAGGAGGGGTCATCGGTGACGTAGTCGATCACAGGGGCGGCATCGGTCTCGGGGTCTACCGGAGAGAAGAGGGGGAAGAAACAATAAATATAAAGCAAGCATAGAATCACAAAGCATAACATGGCAATATGCTGTGCCGGGTGTGACCTAACGTAAGGCTACACGATATAGGTGAAGGGGGAATTCAACCGAGAATGTATTCCCGGTTCCGGACCTGTGTCAGACAGATGACTGGAGGGGGAATGTTCCCTGTTCAGCATGCTAGGTGTATGTGACAGATGAACGGACCGTGTATTCGGATTCGTTGGATTTTTCTGAGCAACTTTCATATAGAAAACATTTTCATCTGAGCTACAGTTTAATTTCTATGAATTTTCAAAGTTTAAACAATATCCTGGAATTATTTAAAATAACAGTAAGGGAAATAGGACATCAACATGATGCAATGCTAACGTCAACAGGTCGGCTGACCAGTCAAACTGACTAGTGGGGCCACTAGGACCCACATGTCAGCCTCTGTTGGCTAAAAGTTGATTAACTAAACTAGCAGGGTCAATTAGGGGTGTGGGCCCCGGGTGTCAGTGAGTGTTTTAGGTTAAACTAAATACTTTTATTTATAAAACATTATTAGACTAAAATAACAGAGGGGCCCACATGTTAGTGGCTGGGGGCTGCCCAGTCAGCACGGTTGACTGGTCAAACCAGTCAACAAGGGTCACCGGGTCCACTGGGGCCACAGTCAGCGACTGGGGGCGGCCCTAGGCGGTGCCACGTAGGCGGGGCGCCGGAGAGAGCTCCGGCGAGCCTCTCCTGCGGCGGCTCATCGCCGGAGATGGCCGGAAAAACGTTACGGGGCACGGGGGCAGGTGCGGCTAGGCGCGTTCGAATGGGCGTTCGACGCCACATCCACCTACGGTGGCGGCGCGACCCGTAATAGGCTGGAACGACGATGGCAAGGGGCGGGGCGGTCGCCGGAGTTCGGCCGCTTTCGGTTTTGGCGCTACGGGGCACAAAAGCGTGTGCGGTTTGCGGCTACAGCTAGCTGGCGATGCGGCGCGTTCGATGGAGCAAGCAGCAGGGGCGGGGATGGCCGGAGTGGCGCCGGCGACAAGCCGTGGAAGCAGTGAGCTACGGGCCTCGTCGGGGATGGCGCTACGGTGCGCGCGCGGGCGAAATAAACGGCTAGGCGTGGTCTACGTAGTGCGACGAGGCCAATGAGCAGCAGCGCGCGTCCAAATGGTAGCCGGAACAACGCCGGCGACGTGCTATGCGGCCGCGAGATCGGGCAAGTCGAGGACGGCGGCTAGAGGGAGTAAACGGCGATGAAAGAGAGATAGGAGGGAGAAGAGGCTCACATTGAGCCTACAGGTGTGCGAGAGTGAGCTCGGGGGAGGCTCGAGGCGGCGAAACGGGGCGGCGATCGACGGTGGCCGTGCGGGGAAGACGAGCTCGGGGAGGTCATTGTAGTGGCTCCAAGCTTCAACGGAGAGGCGGAGGTGATGTAGTCGAGGGCGGCGACGGTGTACGACATGGCAGAGTGGCGATTAGGGCACGGTGGCTGCGGGACTGAGCGGAGGGCGGCGACGGGGGTGCTCGGGCGGTGGGGAGAAAGGGGGAGCGCAAGTGAGGAAGAGGAGGGGGAAGCGGGTGAGGCGGGGAAAAATCTCAGCAGAAGCCAGGGCGCCGAAGCTAGCGTCCTTATCTTCCCCGCGGTGCCTGTAGCGGCGGGTCGGCGAGGTGGGTTCGGCGGCGACCGTGGGCACGGTCGCACGCGCAGTGGGGAGGGGGAAGACGACAGGGGGGAGTGGGCTGGCTCGGGTGGGTTGGGTGGGCCGGCCCAGGTGGGTTCGGTCCAGGGAGGGGGGTGGTTGCTCTCTCTCTCTCTCTCTCTCCGCTGTCTTTTCCCTTTTCCTTTTCTTTTATTTTCTTTCATTTTCTATGTTTTGCATTTTCTTTTAGTACCAAATGAGTTTTGTTTTGAACAAAACTTGGCACATAAAACTAACACAATACCTTGAGATGGAACAAAAAGTTTGGGGGCAAAAGGTGTTGCCTAATTAATTTTAGAAATTGAAAAGGCCAATTTAAATGCTGCTGGAGCACTATATTAATTCCCATGGGCATTTTGGGAATTCAGAAGAGGTTGGTTCCAACATGACAATTACTGAGTGATTATTTGCCACACTTTGAACATTTAAGTTTTCATGTTTGGAAAATTTGAATTTTTGACTTTGAATTTGAGTTTGAACATGAACAGTGATTTGGATCAAGTGAGTATTAGCAACAGTAGTGTGATGACATGGCACCATCAACAGGGGATTACTGTAGCATGACACTGGGGGTGTTACAAATCTCCTCCACTACAAGAAATCTCGTCCCGAGATTTAAGTGGGGAATTAAAGAGTAACTTCAGGAGAACTGACTCTTATAGGGTTAATTATATGATGAACAATTCAGGGAATGAGGCAGAAGTATCTCTCGAGTTGAAACTTAATAAAACATCGAGAGCAAAGTATGAAGGTACAATAGGAAGTTTCAAGCGGATGGACAAACGATTGATACCTGAACCGAGTGTGAGTAAGGGTTTCAGAGCATCAGGAATAGATCATCTCTCGAAAGGTGGCTCGTGACATGATACGAAGCCAAGCGGGAGAAATAACCTTAGAAACAGGGGGTACAGGAGAGTCAGGTTTTGATCCTGTGGAACTGTGGGTTATGGGCCCACCATGTGGGTTAAAAGTAGGAAGGGTGCTGGCATCTTGCACGGTTATGATAGCAAGGCATGTCAGAGGGTAGCCTGTCAGTTATGTCGGCAACAACGTTGGTACCAAGGTCGAGGGACGAAGAGAACCATTGTCCTGCTCGTTGAACGAGGCGGGCCATTAGGCAAAGTTCTCGTCCATCGGTGGCTACCAGAATGTCAACAGCAATAGTAACAGGGTCTTTACTGACAGAGTTGTACATTGAGGTGCTTACCTAAGCATGGAACTATTACTGCTTAGATCATATAGATCACAAGAAAGGTTAAACAAAACAACGGAAAGGAAAATGTGGTTATTAGTTTAACCAGACCAATGGAAAGGAAAAGGTGCTTATACAAAAAGTATTAGAGAATATGCTTGCTAAGAACAAACAGAGCATGATATACATGACAGGACATCAAGTACTTATCCATTTAGTTAATGGGGAAAGGAGAATCATGATGTTTACCCGTACAACAGTGTTTGGATAATTGATCAAGAAACATTTAGCATTGCGCCTCCAATGCTCTTAGTGATGTTCGGAGTAACACAGTCATACTTTTGGATAGCATTGGCATGGTCATCAGGTAAAGGCCAGACCTTGGGAACACAAAGGATCCATCAGGAATTACTTGAACACCTCATGCAATTTTATCAGGGAAGATGAGGAGGTGGCCGATGGTTTCAGCAAAAATCCATCGACATGTCAAAAAGGATGTATTTCCAAAATTTACATGAACAAATTCGAGTTGGGGAGAGGCAAGAACGTTGTCGATGATAACACAAATCATCGAGGGGCAAGGATGGTATTTCTCATCATGAATTCAATCGATATCCTGGAAGAGCTCAGAATGTTGATGATGATCACAACACATTTGTCGAGAGAATTCATGAAGATGTGATACGTCTCCAATGTATCTATAATTTTTGATTGCTCCATGCTATATTATCTACTGTTTTGGACTATATTGGGTTTATTTTCCACTTTAATATTATTTTTGAGACTAACCTATTAACCGGAGGCCCAGCCCAGAATTGCTATTTTTTTGCCTATTTCGGTGTTTCGGATAAACGGAATATCAAACGGAGTCCAAACGGAATAAAATCTTCGGGAACGTGATTTTCACACCGAACGTGATCCAGGAGACTTGGACCCTGCTCCAAGGAACAAAAGAGGCGGTCACAAGGGTGGGGGGCGCGCCCCCTGCCTCGTGGGCCCCTCGTTGCTCCTCCGGCATACTTCTTCCTCCTATATATACACACGTACCCCCAAACGATCAGAATAGGAGCCAAAAACCTAATTCCACCGCCGCAACTTTCTGTATCCACGAGATCCCATCTTGGGGCCTGTTCCGGAGCTCCGTCGGAAGAGGGCCGTCATCACAGAGGGCTTCTACATCATCATAGCCCCTCCGATGAAGTGTGAGTAGTTTACCTCAGACCTTCGGGTCCATAGTTAGTAACTAGATGGCTTCTTCTCTCTCTTTGAATCTCAATACAAAGTTCTCCCCCTCTCTTGTGGAGATCTATTCGATGTAATCTTCTTTTTGCGGTGTGTTTGTTGAGACTGATGAATTGTGGGTTTATGATCAAGTCTATCTATGAATAATATTTGAATCTTCTCTGAATTCTTTTATGTATGATTGGTTATCTTTGCAAGTCTCTTTGAATTATTCATTTGGTTTGGCCAACTAGATTGGTAGTTCTTGCCATGGGAGAAGTGCTTAGCTTTGGGTTTGATCTTGCGGTGTCCTTACCCAATGATAGAAGGGGCAGCAAGGAACATATTGTATCGTTGCCATCAAGGATAACAAGATGGGGTTTATTTCATATTGCATGAATTTATCTCTCTACATCATGTCATCTTGCTTAAGGCGTTACTCTGTTTTTAACTTAATACTCTAGATGCATGCTGGATAGCGGTCGATGAGTGGAGTAATAGTAGTAGATGCTGAATCGTTTCTGTCTACTTGTCATGGACATGATGCCTATATACATGATCATGCCTAGATATTCTCATAACTATGCTCAGTTCTGTCAATTGCCCAACAGTAATTTGTTCACCCACCGTAGAATACTTATGTTCTTGAGAGAAGCCACTAGTGAAACCTATGGCCCCCGGGTCTAATCTCATCATATCAATCTCCATCATTTTAATCTTGCTTTGCTTTCTTACTTTGCCTTTACTTTTTGCTTTGCATCTTTATACCAAAAATACCAAAAATATTATATCTATCAGATCTCACTCTCGTAAGTGACCATGAAGGGCTTGACGCTACTCTGCTGCGAGTAGCTATCGCGTTGGTTGCGAGTAGCTATCGCTTTGTGCAGGTACGAGGGATTTGAGCGTGGGCTCCTACTGGATTGATACCTTGGTTCTCAAAAACTGAGGGAAATACTTACGCTACTCTGCTGCATCATCCCTTCCTCTTCGGGGAAAACCAACGCAAGCTCAAGACGTAGCAAGAAGTATTTCTGGCGCCGTTGCCGGGGAGTCTATGCAAAAAGTCAACATACCAATTTGCATGTTTTGGGTGAATTCTTTTGATGGATCATGGAACAAGGAGTGGCAAGAGCCTAAGCTTGGGGATGCCCATGGCACCCCCAAGATAATCCAAGGACACCAAAAATTCAAAGCTTGGGGATGCCCCGGAAGGCATCCCCACTTTCGTCCACTTCCATCGGTAATTTACTTGGAGCTATATTTTTATTCACCAACATGATATGTGTTTTGCTTGGAGCGTCTTGTATTATTTGTGTCTTTGTGTCTTAGTATGCCACAATCATCCTTGTCGTACACACCTTTTGAGAGAGCCATACATGAATTAAAATTTGATAGAATACTCTATGTGCTTCACTGATATCTTTTGAGCTAAGTAATTTTGCTCTATGTGCTTCACTTATATCTTTTTGAGCTAAGTAGTTTTGCTCTATGTGCTTCACTTATATCTTTTGAGCTAAATAATTTTGCTCTATGTGCTTCACTTAGATCTTTTAGAGCACGGTGGTGGATTTGTTTTAAAGAAACTATTGATCTCTCATGCTTCACTTAAATTATCTTGAGAGTCTCTTAATAGCATGGTAATTTGCTTAATAATAATATGCTTGGTATTCAAGATTTGTCAAACTTTCTTTTGAGTGTGTTGAATACTAAGAAAAGATTGAAGCATGATAATTGTTTTGAGATATGGAGGTGATAATATTAAAGTCATGCTAGTTGAGTAGTTGTGAATTTAAAGAATACTTGTGTTAAAGTTTGTGATTCCTGTAGCATGCATGTATGGTGAACCGTTATGTAACGAAGTCGGAGCATGATTTGTTTATTGATTGTCTTCCTTATGAGTGGTGGTCGGGGACGAGCGATGGTGTTTTCCTACCAATCTATCCCCCTAGGAGCATGTGGGTAATACTTTGCTTTGATAACTTCTAGATTTTTGCAATAAGTATATGATTTCTTTATGACTAATGTTGAGTCCATGGATTATACGCACTCTCACCCTTCCACCTTTGCTAGCCTCTCTAATACCGCGCACCTTTCGCCGGTATCATACACCTACCATATACCTTCCTCAAAACAGCCACCATACCTACCTATTATGGTATTCCCATAGCCATTCCGAGATATATTGCCATGCAACTTTCCACCATCTAGTTCATCATGACATATTCATCATTGTCATATTGCTTAGCATGATCATGTAGTTGACATAAGTATTTGTGGCAAAGCCACCGTTCATAATTTCTTCATACTTGTCACTCTTGATTCATTGCATATCCCAGTACACCGCCGGAGGCATCCATATAGAGTCATACTTTGTTTTAGAATCGAGTTGTAATCATTGAGTTGTAAATAAATAAAAGTGTGATGATCATCATTCAATAGAGCATTGTCCCAATAAAAAAAGGGGGAGAAAGGCCAAAGAAAAAAAGAAGGCCCAAAAAAAGGAAAATAAATAAAAAGGGGCAATGCTACTATCCTTTTACCACACTTGTGCTTTAAAGTAGCACCATGATATAGTGAGTCTCATATATTGTGCTTCAAAGTAGCACCATGTCCTTCATATAGAGAGTCTCATATGTTGTCACTTTCATATACTAGTGGGAATTTTACATTATAGAACTTGGCTTGTATATTCCGATAATGGGCTTCCTTAAGTTGCCCTAGGTCTTCGTGAGCAAGCAAGTTGGATGCACACCCACTAGATTCTTTTGTTGAGCTTTCATACATTTATAGCTCTAGTGCATCCGTTGCATGGCAATCCCTACTCACTCACATTGATATCTATTGATGGGCATCTCCATAGCCTGTTGATACGCCTAGTTGATGTGAGACTATCTTCTCCCTTTTTGTCTTCTCCACAAACACCATTCCATTCCACCTATAGTGCTATATCCATGGCTCACGCTCATGTATTGTGTGAAGATTGAAAAAGTTTTGAAAAAGTTAGAGTATGAAACAATTGCTTGGCTTGTCATCGGGGTTGTGCATGATTTAAATACATTGTGTGGTGAAGATGGAGCATAGCCAGACTATATGATTTTGTAGGGATAACTTTCTTTGGCCATGTTATTTTGAGAAGACATAATTGCTTTATTAGTATTCTTGAAGTATTATTATTTTTATGTCAATATAAACCTTTGTCTCGAATCTTTCTAATCTGAATATTCATACCACAATTAAGAAGATTTGCATTGAAATTATGCCAAGTAGCACTCCACATCAAAAATTCTCTTTTTATCATTTACCTACTCGAGGACGAGCAGGAATTAAGCTTGGGGATGCCTGATACGTCTCCAACGTATCTATAATTTTTGATTGCTCCATGCTATATTATCTACTGTTTTGGACTATATTGGGCTTTATTTTCCACTTTTATATTATTTTTGGGACTAACCTATTAACCGGAGGCCCAGCCCAGAATTGTTGTTGTTTTGCCTATCTCAGTGTTTCGGATAAACAGAATATCAAATGGAGTCCAAACGGAATAAAATCTTTGGGAACGTGATTTTATCACCGAACGTGATCCAGGAGACTTGGACCCTGCTCCAAGGAACAAAAGAGGCGGTCACGAGGGTGGGGGGCACCCCCCTAGGGCGCGCCCCCTGCCTCGTGGGCCCCTCGTTGCTCCTCCGGCGTACTTCTTCCTCCTATATATACACACGTACCCCCAAACGACTAGAACAGGAGCCAAAAACTTAATTCCACCGCCGCAACTTTCTGTATCCATGAGATCCCATCTTGGGGCCTGTTCTAGAGCTCCGCCGGAAGAGGGCCGTCATCATGGAGGGCTTCTACATCATCATAGCCCCTCCGATGAAGTGTGAGTAGTTTACCTCATACCTTCGGTCCATAGTTAGTAGCTAGATGGCTTGTTCTCTCTCTTTGAATCTCAATACAAAGTTCTCCCCCTCTCTTGTGGAGATCTATTCAATGTAATCTTCTTTTTGCGGTGTGTTTGTTGAGATTGATGAATTGTGGGTTTATGATCAAGTCTATCTATGAATAATATTTGAATCTTCTCTGAATTCTTTTATGCATGATTGGTTATCTTTGCAAGTCTCTTCGAATTATCTGTTTGGTTTGGCCAACTAGATTGGTAGTTCTTGCCATGGGAGAAGTGCTTAGCTTTGGGTTCGATCTTGCGGTGTCCTTACCCAATGATAGAAGGGGCAGCAAGGCACGTATTGTATCGTTGCCATCGAGGATAACAAGATGGGGTTTATTTCATATTGCATGAATTTATCTCTCTACATCATGTCATCTTGCTTAAGGCGTTACTCTATTTTTAACTTAATACTCTAGATGCATGCTAGATAGCGGTCGATGAGTGGAGTAATAGTAGTAGATGTTGAATCGTTTCTGTCTACTTGTCACGGACATGATGCCTATATACATGATCATGCCTAGATATTCTCATAACTATGCTCAGTTCTGCCAATTTCCCAACAGTAATTTGTTCACCCACCGTAGAATACCTATGTTCTTGAGAGAAGCCACTAGTGAAACCTATGGCCCCCGGGTCTAATCTCATCATATCAATCTCCATCACTTTAATCTTGCTTTGCTTTTTTACTTTGCCTTTACTTTTTACTTTGCATCTTTATACCAAAAATACCAAAAATATTATATCTATCAGATCTCACTCTCGTAAGTGATCGTGAAGGGCTTGACAACCCCTAATCGCGTTGGTTGCGAGTAGCTATCGCTTTGTGCAGGTACGAGGGACTTGAGCGTGGGCTCCTACTGGATTGATACCTTGGTTCTCAAAAACTGAGTGAAATACTTACGCTACTCTGCTGCATCATCCCTTCCTCTTCGGGGAAAACCAATGCAAGCTCAAGACGTAGCAAGATGTAATCAATCGGCGATGACATCAAGTCAAAGGAATGATAAAGCAAAAGGTTATTGGAACCACGGGTACGACACAAACTCGAAATCAAGCTTGTTGTTCAAGGCGAAACGATATGACGAGGAAGATCGACGTAAGCTTAGCTCAACGTCGAAGATTGTGCTTCGGGAAGAAAGGACCAGGCAGCACAGTTAAAATTTAGCACGATAGGGATATAGCCGATCAGGTTAGGAATGACTGGAAGGATTATCAAACTCGTAAGCAACGAAAATTTACTTAGAGTTATCGAATCGGAATGCGGAATCGGTTCACTTACTGGTGTTCTCAAGTGATCAACCACTCAGAACTCGTGGATATAGGAATTGGTGATCAATAGTAGTTCGATGAAGAACTCATAAGGAGTTATGTAGTTCCTACAATATTCCCGAGATACCAAGGGGTAACACTCGAGGGTAAATCAGGACAGAGGTTGGGCGCGCATATTGGTTTGCAGAAGATAAGTGCTTTAGCTTGTTCGTGAAATGGGATCAAAGAAGAACAATCATGGTCGGGACCATGATTGCAAAGAACCAAAGCAAAATACCAGATGGATTATAACAAGAGTTTATTATTATTATTTTTATGAGCAGCTTCCATGATAAGTTCTACATCAGGTCCATGGGCATGAACACAAAGGTTCAAGGTCGACTCCCACTTCTTCAATGCGTAACCTTTCATTCACTTCTCGCTTTCGAAGAAATTGTAGTGTAGAAGATTTATCTGGCGAAGTACCAAAAGAGTAAGACTCATGAGAACTCTCGGGTTCACATGGATTATGGAAGGAATAAGTTCAACCCATCGGGGTATTTTACGAATCTATACAACCATCGACCAAGCAAAAGATACGAGTTCGAAAGCAGAGTATCGAAGTCAAAGCAGATGATACAATTTACCAAAAGTATTTTTCCCTTTTCTTTTGTTTCCTCGGGTTGCTCTCTCTCTCCCCTGTCTTTTCCCTTTTCCTTTTGTTTTGTTTTCTTTCATTTGCTCTGTTTTGCATTTTCTTTTAGTACCAAATGAGTTTTGTTTTGAACAAAACTTGGCACATAAAACAAACACAATACCTTGAGATGGAACAAAAAGTTTGGGGGCAAAAGGAGTTGCCTAATTAATTTTAGAAATTGAAAAGGCCAATTTAAATGCTGCTGGAGCACTGAATTAATTCCCATGGGCATTTTGGGAATTCAGAAGAGGTTGGCTCCAACATGACAATTACTCAGTGATTATTTGCCACACTTTGAACATTTTAGTTTTCATGTTTGGAAAATTTGAATTTTTGACTTTGAATTTGAGTGTGAACATGAACAGTGATTTGGATCAAGTGAATATTAGCAACAGTAGTGTGATGACATGGCACCATCAACAGGGGATTACTGTAGCATGACATTGGGGGTGTTACACCTCCCGTACTCAAATAGCTACCCCACACAACACCACCTAGCCAATAAAAAAAGGGATGCATGACCGCATGTAATTGATAAGTCGAACGCCCATGGTTTCAATAATACTTGTGTTTCTGATTTGTAACGTGGCAGCACTTGTTCCAGAATGACATTGTTGATTGCTAGTGTCTGCGCCTTCGCAAATCGGATAGAAAAATTACCACAGCATGTTGGTGCCATATCATGAGACCTTGCAAAGTTTCATGATTTACAAGCGTGTTTTGGAATTACAGGAATTCAAAAACCAAGTTTCTCAATCTTTCCGGCCGAGCCACGATGCCCAGATGTTTGAATTTCACTCACATCTCTTGCATGGGACCTAGAAATTCACCCAAGAATACACATGTGATTTTTCAAACAACTTTGGTGCACTGGAGCCTATGCTTGTAGTTCAAATTTGAATTATGCACATTGAATGCCCAGAAACTCAATTAATGTATAAAAAGGTCAAACGAATCCAGAATAATTCCAAAATTTAGCACGATACTTCTATTTGGTCTAATCTGGCTGTGTAAAAAAATTAAGGCGGGAGAAGGTAGTGTACATATGTCGTTTCGCACATGGAGGTGACACATTCCCTCTCGGAACCATGAGCCTTCTTGAGGGAAGCTCCGGTTTGCAAGAATCTTATACCGAAGCTTGTCCCAATTCGGCCAACAAAATTACCGCAACATGTTTGTGCCATGTCATGAGACCATGCCAAGTATCATGATTTTCAGGCGTGTTTTGAAATTATAGGAATTAAAAAACCAAGTTTCTCAATCTTTTTGGCCGAGCCACGATGCCCATATGTTTGAATTTCACCCCATCTCTTGCATGGGACCTAGAAATTCACCCAAGGACACACATGTGATTTTTCAAACAACTTTGGTGCATTGGAGCACGTGCTTGTAGTTCAAATTTGAATTATGCACATTAAATGCGCAGAAACTCAATTAATGTATAAAAAAGGCCAAACGAAACCGGAATAATTCCAAAATTTAGCACGATACTTCTATTTGGTCTAATCTGGCAGTGTAAAAACATTAAGGTAGGAGAAGGCAATGTACGTATGTCGTTTCGCACACGGAGATGACACGTTCCCTCTCGGAACCACGAGCCTTCTTGAGGGAAGCTCCGGTTTGAAAGAAGCTTACAGCAAAGCTTGTCCCAATTCAGCCAAAAAAATACCGCAGCATGTTGGTGCTTGTCATGACACCATGCCAAGTTTCATGATTTTCAGGCGTGTTTTGGAATTATAGGAATTAAAAAACCAAATTTCTCAATCTTTCCGGCCGAGCCAGATGCCCAGATGTTTGAATTTCACTCCCATCTCTTGCATGGGACCTAGAAATTCACCCAAGGACACACATGTGATTTTTCAAACAACTTTGGTGCACTGGAGCATGTGCTTGTAGTTCAAATTTGAATTATGCACATTAAATGCCCAGAAACTCAACTAATGTATAAAAAAGGCCAAACGAACATGGAATAATTCCAAATTTTAGCATGATACTTCTATTTGGTCTAATCTGCCAGTGTACAAAACTTAAGGCGGGAGAAGGCGGTGTACGTATGTTGTTTCGCACACGGAGATGACACGTTCCCTGTCGGAACCACGAGCCTTCTTGAGGGAAGCTCCGGTTTGCAAGAAGCTTGCACAAAGCTTGTCCCAATTCGGCCAAAATAATTACTACAGCATGTTGGTGCCATGTCATGACACCATGCCAAGTTTCATGATTTTCAGTCGTGTTTTGGATTTATAGGAAGTAGAAAACCAAGTTTCTCAATCATTCCGGCCGAGCCACGACGCCTAGATGTTTGAATTTTATTCCCATTTCTTGCATGGTACCTATAAATTCACCCAAAGACACACATGTGATTTTTCAGCAAACTTTGGTGCATTGGAGCATCTACTTGTAGTTCAAATTTGAATTATGCACATTAAATGCCCAGAAACTCAATTAATGCATAAAAATGACAAACGAACCCGAAATCATTCCAAATTTAAACACGACACTCATGTACTAGTTGCATGTTCACTGTACGTAAATGTTCTAGCAATTCAAATACCATCCTTTCCCTCCGTAACACCATTTTGTCTTTCAAAACATAATGAAAAAATCAGGTATACCACAAATAGTTTACTAGAAAGAATCGTGTGGGATGCGATATAAAATATCTTGGGGCACCGTCTTGTCTAGCTTACACAGGAAGCTTCGTCGTCTACAATCCATCGCCCCCGCTTGAACCACACTTGCGCGCCAGTTTCTCGCGACATCGAGCAAATTTTTTTGCCACCGCGGAAATGTCTATCTCCCTGCCGCTTTCCCTCCTATCAAAAGCCACATTTCCATTGTTCCTCCTTGCTTTCCAAGTTCAAACCTTCACTGTTGCTTACTGGCAGCTCAGCCTCCTCGCCCGCAACCCTTCTTCTTGCAGCGTTGCCTCCTCGCCGGCTACCCTTCTTCTTGCAGCGCCGCCTCCTCGCCGGCGACCCTTCTTCTTGCAGTGCCGCCTCCTTGCCGGCGACCCTTCTTCTTGCTACATGGCCTCCTCGCCGCCGACCCTTCTTCTTGCTGCGCGGCCTCCTTGCCGCCGACCCTTCTTCTTGCTGAGCGGCCTCGTCGATATGGTCAGGTAATCCACACCCCACCCACACCATCCTCCTCCTTTCCCGTCCCACATGCCCCGACTGATGGAGCGACACCTTCCATCGAAATCACTGCCCCCCCTCCTCCAATTAAGCGCCGCCCACAGCCATTTTACACGAAGTATAACATGGAGCTGAGTAGCATGCGGCCACACGCGTAACGAGGTCGCTATGGCTGCCATGCGTGTTGACTGCCAGATCTTGGAGGAGCACCTCGTCTTCGAGGCCACCGTCGACACCTCCACGTGGTTGTCTACTTTAAAATACAGTTCGTGATGTTTTCTCGAGGCCACCGCCAGTGCCTTCTAGTGATTTGTCCTCTGTAATGTTAATATGCAATCTGATGTTTAGTTAATAGTTTGGTCCTCTGAAATGTAATGTTCAGTTAACACTTTGGTCCAACAATTGCTACATTTCTTAGTACTCTTCTCAAGCATCCTTTGTTTTGTTAACTGTCTTATCTTCTAGTACATGTTTCTATTCTGCAATGTCGTGCTCAGTTAACTATTTTGGTTCATTTGGTCTGCTGTCCATTTAACTGTTTGGTTCAGTTCTACAATTTGATTTTCATTTGTTGTGGGTACAATTTTTTATTGTTATGCATGTGACACCAATCGAATTTGGCTATACTCAATACATATTTTCTACTGATAGTATGGCAATTCTCAGTTAACCTGATCAAGATCTTTCTTATGTGTGTTGTAGGGAAACAATGGGAGACACTGCGGTTTACCATCGAGGTTTGTTGAAGCAGGGTCCTTTGGCTAATAGCACATTATTGTGTAGTTGCAGGAATCATTCTAATATTTAGGTTTCTTACAATTTGGTCTTGCACATGTAGGTCCTGCTGTGAGAGGCTTAGACCCACTGTTCGACCCATTTTGCATATGGAGAAATGAGATGTCCATGAATATCAGTCAAGTCAAGAAACTCAGAAAGATTGTTAGGATGAAGAAACTTGCGACGAATAACAGCAAGATCTTTGTTTGCACAATGAAGAAGACATCAGTCAACTATAGGATGGTACCAACTCTTTTACCTTGTTTTTACCCCTTGCGCCATTTCAAAATTTACAATAGTGATTTATGCATAGCTTTGTTTTCAGTACTTTTCAAAGCAGTTCACCGATGATTACCTCTCAAACCACCTGCAGGGTCAAGAGGCGAGGAAGGTATTCATTCAACACCCATAGTACAATATTGAAGTCTTGCTGAAGAGGACAAAGGTTGGGCGGGAAATTATCCATAGCCAGTGGCCTAAATTTGCAAGGACATTCAACATCACTGAAGGCTCAATATCTTCCTTCCGCTTCTGCAGTTTCCTAGATGAGATTCATCTGTCTATTTACCATGTATGATGCTACTTGCCAAAGGTTTTTGATGTTGCATGTGAAACTTGGTGCTATTGTGTAATGGCGTAACTGAGTGCCGAAACTATCTGATGTAATTCGATTATGAAATCCTGGTTGCTTTTATACGTATATGAAATATCTGGCGTGTTTTATAAGAAATATCAGTTTGATTAGTACATGGATTATAAATAATAGGCTAATTACCCTACTTATTGGGGTTTTCTCTTGCAAACGGTTACTCAGAAAGCACCGTGGGCGATGAACTCAAACAACCCGCACGGTTTCTAGAAAGTAGGCGTGTTCGATCAACTAACAATCACACACGGCTTCCGGCAGCGAACTGTTTGCATTAGGCCACCTTGCACAAACGTTTCCACACAAAGAACTGTGTGTGATATACATACCTACGGAAATGTTTTTCTAGGATTCACCATGTGGGATGTACATACCTACGGAAATGGTTTTCTGGGATTCACCGTATGGGATGTACATACCTACGGAAATGATTTTCTGGGATTCACCATGTGGGATGTACATACCTACGGAAATGATTTTCTCGGATTACCATGTGGGATGTACATACCTACGAAAATGATTGGGTTCCGATGCCTCGCCCGATCGCCCACGGCCCCAGCCTGGGTCCCTGGAGGGCCTATCCCCAACGATTTCTGCGTTGTGTGGGAAGGACACCCTATCGCACACACTCACTTGGCAATGGTTCCAAATGCTGTCGTGGAAATGGGTTAAAATCTTTTGTTTAGGACCGACGCGTACCAGTGGCATCTTGCGCGAGGCCACGAGGAGCAGAAGCTTCTGCGGCATGGGATAGCATACCCTTGCGTCCCATAGCATTGTACTGACGAAGTACACCGGGTGCTCGACGAGGGCGGGAGCGTTGATGGAGTACGAGGTCTCCAGAGGTTGGGACACCTCCTGAGGCCGTGGGAACTCGGGAGCTTGGTTATCCATTGCATCACTCGTAGTCTCAGGAGCGCCATCCTGTGGGGCCTGGTCACCTGCTGGCGCCGCTGTGGGTTCAGGGGCGCTGTCTCAGTGGGGCGCCATCCCCACCGTAGTGCGGCCTTGTGCGGTAGGCCCTTGGCCTGGCGCTCCTCCCGAACGGCCACCAGCGCCACGCTGGCGGAATGAGGCGTGGCGGCCAGGTAAAGTACCAGGGGCTCGAGGGGATGGAGTGCCACAATCACCGATGGGCTGGTCAGGTATCTCTTGAGGTCTTGATATGTCGTGTCGGCCTCCGGGGTCCACTCGAATGGGCCCTTCTTCTTCATCAGCTTGAAGAACGGGAGGGTGTGCTCCCCCGGCTTGGAGATGAAGCGCCCCAGTGAGGTTACACAGCCCGTGAGTTTTTGCATTTCCTTGAGAGTCTGCAGCGGGCTCATGTCTTCTATTGCTTTGACCTTCTCTGGGTTCGCCTCGATCCCCCTGTGCGATATGAGGAAACCCAGTAGCTTGCCGGAGGGGACACCGAACACGCATTTCTCCAGGTTGAGCCGCAGATCTACCTTGCGTAGGCTAGCAAAAGTCTCCTCCAAATCCTAAATGAGGGTCCTGGCCTCCCAAGATTTTACCACAATGTCATTGACGTAGGCCTCAGCATTCTTCTTGAGCTGTTGGCCTAGGGCGATGTGCATCAGCCGCTGGAAGGTCGCCCCAGCATTACGTAGCCCGAACGGCATTTAGGTGTAGCAGTACACCCCGCACATGGTTAAGAATGTCGCCTTCTCTACATCCTCCACCGCCATATTGATCTGGTGGTAACCTGAGAAAGCATCTAGGAAACATAACAGGTCGTACTCGGCGGTGGAGTCGATGATCTGATCGATGCGCGGAAGCGGGAACGGGTCCTGAGGGCAGGCCTTGTTGAGGTTGGTGAAGTCGACGCACATGCGTTCCTTCCCGCCCTTCTTGGGCACGACAACGGGGTTTGCTAGCCACTCCGGGTACCGGACCTAGCAGATGACACCCGCCGCCTGTAGCTTGCGGGTTTCCTGGATGATGAAGGACTGTTTCTCTGTGGACTGTCGCTGCGCCTTCTGCTTCACAGGGCGCACATTGGGGCACACCCTCAAGTGGTGCTCGATTACTCCCCTTGGGACCCCCACCAGCTGCTTGGGCTCCCAAGCGAATACCTCCTTGTTCATGCATAGGAATTTCACTAGTGCCTCTTCTTGGTCCGGGTCGAGGTCGGCGCCTATGGTGAAGGTGGCTCCTGAGGCCCCATCCTCGTCGACCAGCACCTGCTTCGTCTTGGCCCGATCTTGGGAGAACAATTGCTTCTTCTTCGCCGGCGCAGCCCCTTGGGTCTCGGGTGCCGCTTCACTTGCATGGTGCACCGCCGCCGCGGCCCTAAAGGCGAGCCTTAGGGCCGCCAAGGCCTCCTTGGTGTCCCCGGCTATGGTAAGGACACCGCTGCTCCCTGGCATCTTCATGAGGTTGTAGGCGGGATGGGTTGCCGCCATGAACTGAGCCAGGGCAGGGTACCCAAGGATGGCGTTGTACGGGAGGCCGATACGGGCGATTTCGAAGTCGATAAGCTCGGTGCGGTAGTTGTCGCGGGTGCCAAAGATGACGGGGAGGCGGATCTGCCCCAGGGGGCAGGTGGAACCACCACCAACTCTGGAGAAGGGCTTGGTGTGACGGAGCTGGCCGGGTGGCACGTGGAGCACGTTGAGGCCATCTCCTCCGTTGATGAGGGTCTTGGTCACTGCTACATTGAAGATGGTGGGCGTGCAGAGCATCGGGAATGCACCCGAGCCTGCGGGGGTCGCCGGATGGTCCCCCGAGTAGAAGGTGAGGTTGGCCTTGGGCGCCGCCCATCCTAGTGGAGCCCCTTGCCGTGTATGCGCGACGCCCATTCGGCGGACGAACTGCTTGACGTGGCAATTGGAAGGCGGTGCCTGCGAACCTCCCAGGAGGGTTGCGACAGGGAGGGGCGCCAGTGCTGCGAAGTGCATGATGAAAAGGTCATGCAACCCCTCCCAGGAGGCCAGAGAGGACTCCGGTAGGTTGAGCAACCAGGTGCGCGACACGCCAGTGAGGGCCATGGGGAACCAGTTGGCCATGGCCTTGTCGTCGCCTCCGGCTTCTTTAACGACCACCTCATACGCCAGCAGGAAGGCCGCTGGATCCGCCGCGCCGTCATAGTGGGGCGGCATCTCCGGCTTGAACTTGTGCGGCCAACGCACTTGCAGCAGGGCGGGGGTGAAGGGCCAGAGGCCCATGGCTCCGTCGATCCGGTCGGAGGCGTGGCGCCTGCCATGGGAGACGGAGGGGGAGACAGAGCAGGCGGTGAGGTGAAGCTTCGGCACACCCGGCCCCTACCTGGTGTGCCAAATGTCGGATTACGGGTTCCGGCAAACCCTTGTGAGGTTCAAACTCTGGGGTGCACACGAAGTACTCTCTCCCCCTAGATCGCTTGCTCAACAATTCCATGGCCTAGCTCGACGAACCAAAAGAACACGAGACACAGAGGTTTATACTGGTTTGGGCCACCATATGGTGTAATACCCTACTCCAGTGTGGTGGTGGATTGCCTCGAGGAGCTGAGGATGAACTAGTACAGTGGATGAACAACCTCAAGAGGTGAGGTGTTCTTGGGCTCGATGAGCTGGTGAGCTGGTAAGGGTGGCATGAATCCCATCCCCCCTATGGTGGTGGCTAAGTCCTATTTATAGTGGCCTTGGTCCTCTTCCCAAATGTTAGGCGGGAAGGGATCCCACAACGGCCAAGTTTGAAGGGGGAAAACTAGTACAAGCTACCCTGACAAAAGGCGGTCTTCGCCTGCCAAAGGCTCTGGTGGTGATGCTACTGCATGCTCCGTGATGACCTCCGTCCTGCCATCCTAGCGGCCTTGGTCTTGTTGCACTGATATGGAAACCTTTGCCTGATGCCTCGGGACCCCGTGCCTGCGCTTGCCGCCTTAGCACCAAAGAGGAAACTAGTACACTGCGCCCGCTGGCGCCCGCCTGGCCTTGGTTGTCATGGCTCATGTCAAGTGAACCTCGCGAGGTGCTCCCTGCATAGATATCTCTGCTCCCCAGGAGCCAGCCTAGAGAGGCTGACCCTAGGGAGGTCTTGGTGTCGTCCGCCTCGCGAGGTTTGGCCCCCTCGCGAGGGTCTTGAGTTGTTGCTGCTGAAGATGGGCCGTACCAGGCCGTTGGTGGAGCCATGCTCTGGGCCGCAGGCAGGCAAGTCTAGGTACCCCTGGCCCCATAACGCCGATAGTAACAAACAATACTACAAATTAAGTGGAGCTTAACATGCAACGAGTTGCATATTGACGAAACTTCACGACAATTATTTAGTTCTCTCTTTGTTTATGAACAAGACAAGATTAAATGTTGGTTAACATGGCGAGAGGTGTAGCATAAGTAAACTATCTATTTAGGCAAGTTTAAATGAGTCTGGAAACAACAAACAACAATTCCTGTAAATCCCCACATGACATTTAGCAATTAAATGCAAACAACAATTTTAAACATTTTAAATGTTGTTATCATGATGCGGATGACATATACAAGTTTATGCAATTTTATGAAAATGTTGGCATGAGCATGTTATGAAGCATTTGTCACCATGGCGGAAATAAAGGGATGCCACAATAACGACAACAAAAATGGAGCCACGGCAACATATCGGTTCCGATAGCTCATGGAGATACCGGTGCAAAAGGAAGTGTGATATGTCTCCAACATATCTATAATTTTTTATTGTTCCATGCTGTTATATTATCAATCTTGGATGTTTTCTAATCATTTTATATTATTTTTTGGTACTAACCTATTGACATAGTGCCAAGTGCTAGTTGCTATTTTTTTCCATGTTTTTACATCGCAGAAAATCAATACCAAATGGAGTCCAAATGCCATGAAACTTTACGGAGATTTTTGATGGGCTAGAATGAACACAACGAGCCCTGGCTGTGCCTGGGGGGTGCCCCGAGGGGAGCACAACCCACCAGGGCACGCCAGGAGACCTAGGCGCGCCCTGGTGGGTTGTGCCCACCTCGGGTGCCCCCCGGACTGCCTCTTTGCTCTATAAATACCACAATATTCTCAAAACCCTAAGGGAGTCAACGAAATATTCATCTAGCTGCCACAGAGTCCAGAACTGTAGCGACCCGACCTCAGACGGTCAAGTCTCTGTCCTTAAGTGTCATCCCTGGATCGGTATGCTGACACACACAGTACTCGAGGATTTATAACAGAGGTAAATCACATGTATAAAGTAACGTAAAATACTATTACCTCAATCCAAATAGCGGAAGTAACAAGGTTGTGGATTCCCATCAACACCAACGACAAAGTTGAGTGTAGAAATCGTAACCCTAACGTATCACTTACTCATCGTAAGATTCCTGCAAAATGAGACGTTGTAGCCACAAGGGTCAGTACATTGAATGTATTGGCAAATTCACACCATAGAGAATGATGAGCAATGGCTATCACTACATGCATATATGGCTGGTGGAAAAGCTCTATGGTTACAAGGTTTTTGCGAAAAAGCCAAATTTTCCCTACTGCAAAGGAATAAATTTTATTTAACTATCATGGTGGTTGTTAAACATTGAGAGTGTAGACACTAGGGGTGGGCATAAAAACTGAGAACTGAAGACCGGAGCCGAAAAAACTAAGACCGAAGCCGGAAAAACCGAGCACCAGGAATTCGGTTGTTAGCTCGGTTCGCAAATGGCAGAAACCGAATTTAGCTCGGTGAATTCGGTCGTTGGAGTTTGTTAACCGAATCCCCGAACTGACCGAAATACTACTGTGTCGTACTGAAGACCGTACAAAGCCCAATAGCCCATCCACCCACATGATACAGACCATCCAACACCACACGAAGCCTTTTCCTACCCTTTTCTCATCCACGTGCAGGCACAGTAACTGCAGCTTATCCTAATGCGCTCCATAGTTGAGGCACATCACACAGCGCCGCCGTTGTCGATTTGCCTAGCTCCAGGCGGCAGCCGGCCGGCTCTAACGAGTAGCTCCCATACGGTAGCGCGCCCAACGTCCATAGCTCCCACGCGGCGGCGACCAGCGGCGCCAGGCAGCCATGCCTCCCACACGCCTGCGTCCAACGGCGCCCATGGCTCTCCTTCACGGTTGGCGTATTGGATTGACTTTCTTCCTCTCCGCCAGTCTCGGCTCTCTTTGGTTATACCGACCACCGAACCGAATCGTCGATGGACGGAACTATCAGTTATTGGTTTCTCAGAATACCGATCGGTCAGTAAAATCTGTAAACCGAATTCCAAAATTAACCGAGGTACCGAACCGATCAGTTCGCTGTAACCGAATGCCCAGTCCTAGTAGACACCCTCTCAATCCCAATTAAGCATCATCATTATAACCCAACAAAATTAATTAAAGTCACATGATGAGATTCACATGATAATCCAAGTACTAGATACTCAAGATGTCCATAAATGGGGACACGGCTAATCACGATTAGTTTATACACTCTGCAGAGGTTTGCACACTTTTCCCCACAAGACTCGATCTCCTCCGTTGGGATTCTCGCACTACATGATGTTTGAGAAACGGATGACCGAGACATAGTCTTTCAGAAGCGCTAGCACCTTACGAACGGGTAGACCCATTACACCTACTTTCCCCTAAATCTGCTAGTCTACCACTGTAAGAGTTCGCACGACTTAATCAACTATGCTAGAGCCCATAGTAGCTTGTGGCTGCACACAGAAGTTTCTAGTATGAATAATCTCATGATCCCTTTGAGCCTGGGTGGCGGTCCATAAAAAAACAGGCAATCGCTGGAGTACCCAGGTGCCTAAACAGGCAATCACTGGAATACCCAGGTGCCTTAATCCACCCAGATGTGTGTTAAAGTTTCCACCTTAAATAAACCATTAATTAACAATCTCACATCTATCATGGATACACTCACCCAACCCACGTCTACTAGCATAGCATGGCAATATAAGCAAACGTAAAAGTAACTCCCAAGGGTTTGATAACAAAACAGGTAATATGTACTACCTCATCTACTTTCCCAAAACCCACAATTTAATTAGATCCTAATCATGCATTGTTTGGGGATTGATCTAATGCAATAAAACTGGGTAGTAAAGGGATATGATCAAAGTGTGAACTTGCCTGCAATGTTGATGAAGATGATTCGCACTCATAACTCTTGATAGTTCTACTCGTCACACTCCGTTCAATCTATCGTGAACAAGCAATAGTAACCACACATAAGCAATCACTCAAAAGGGTCGCGAAGATCAAAGAAAACAATTCGGAAAGCATCAAAACCAAGCAAATAACTCTTGCAACATAAAACAATTTCTAACAGTACCAAAATTATGTGAATTTGGCCTTATCAGAAAGTTTAGGTCAAGAGCTTTAATTTGCAAAAAGAATCAACTCAAACGGAGCTACGAAACTCAAGTTATGATCAAACGAAGTTTGAATTCAAATCTGGTCTATTTCAAATTTTAGAATTTGAAAAACATGTTTGAGTTGGATTATTGGATAGAGGAGATCATAATGAAGATGTGGGCATTGGTTTCGTTGGATTTGGACAAACGAGTAAAAAGTTGCGATCGTTTGAAACAGAGGGACTAATCTGTAAATAAAATCATCACATATAGGTCCCTAGCCGAAATTAAAAAGGAAAAAGAAAAACTCTACCGGGCGAATGTTCACTACCGAACGCTAATGAACCAAAACCGTTCACTACAGAACCCTAACTAATGAACGCTCGCGATATAACTAAACCTAAGTAACTAAACCGTTGAAAGGAATAAAACCAAACTAACTAAAGAAAACCGGGGCGGTTTTATCGGTTTTACCGGCTCGAGGCGAATAAACCGACGGTGGCGGTTTGGATCGGGGTGGCGGCTTCGGCGACGAGATGCGGCTGCGGCGGCAGACGGCTCCGGCGAGCGGGCAGCGACGACGCGGGCAGCGGTGATGCGACGACTACGGCGACGCGGGCGGCGTGGCAGGCGGCACGGTGGCGAGAAGCGGCGCGGGTGGAGCAGCAGCAGCGAGCGGCGGCGGTAACCGACGGCAGCGGCGGCGATCTAGCGAGGGGCAGCGGCGCGAGTGACGAGGAGGAGAGGGCTCGGGCGGCGCCCTTTATAGGAGGGGAGGGGAGGCGTGAGGCGTGGAGGAGGGGGCAAGGCAAGGCGGCACGAGAGGCGGACTCCGGGAGGGAAACGGCGGCGTCGTACGGACGCGGGAGTCCGACGGGAGGTCGGGGGGTGACGCTGCACTGGGCTGGGCCGGGGCCTGGCTGGCTAGCTGGGCCGACCCAGTCGGCAAAGAAAGTTTTTTTTACAGCGCCAAGAAAAAAAAGGAAAAACCTTAAATAAATAAAAAAACTATTGGCATATAATATACCAAAATTTACAGAAAAATATTTTCTACAACATGGACATTTTTATAATGCCAAATAAAATCCACACAAATTCAGATAATTCAAAGAGTGCTACTGGTCTAATAAAATCCAATAAAAATCATTTTAAAAATACAAAAATAATTTCATATTAATTTTTCTCCAATTTTCTATTGTAGGGAATCATGTTACCCTATTTTCCATGTATTTTATTCTTGGAGGAAATAAATTTGAATAAAACCCAAATAACTCCAAATTAAAAATAATTTCCAAAAGGACTTTGAATTTGATCCTTTGAAACTCCCAACTCATATTTCATATGATTTGAAGAAGTCATTTTATCTTCTCTCGTGAAAATCATTGAGTTGCATAAAGTTTCAGAATTGGAAATATTTCCAAGTGAAATTCAAATATTTTCAAAAACCCTTTTCATTTATTTAAATGGAAGAAGTCATATCATCTTCACTCAAGAAGTTTTGTATTTGAATTCACGGAGATCAAAATGCAAAATGAAAGTTTGGGAAAGTCATTTTATTCCCTCTCATTTAACTTTCAAAAAGTTTCGAATTTCACTCAAACAATCACACAACAATCAAACAATCAATCAAATCTATCTATTTATTATAACATTCCAAAATTTAGAATTTTGGGATGTTACAAACCTACCACCCTTAAAATGAATCTCGTCCTCTAGATTCGGAGAGGCTAGCAAGAAAAGGTTAGGGTTTGGGGTCTCCTCAAAATCCATCAATCATCACAGGGGTCTGGGGTGCTACCACCCTTAGAAGGATGGTTACGGTTCCATCGAAACTCATATACTTCATCCATATTGTTAACAGTGTCGGTCTTCTTGGATCTTCAGGATAATTCCTTATCCGGGCTCTTCCGGTAGTGGCATAACCTTTACCACAAGTCTTTTGTCCTTTCATCTTGGTAAGGTTCTTCCATGACTGGGTCTTCTTAGCTGACGGGTCTGACGCCAATACTAAACAGCTATCGATATCTCATGGTGGTTAACGATTTGTGGTTTCTCCTGTAGGAAATGGGTCTGGGTTGATCCTCACCGTATAACCTACGGTTGGCAACAGCTGCCTTGTACAAGGGAAAAATTGCTATACCATTCTAAGGTTCAAGGTTTAATACCGTCGTCTCTCTGCTATAGGTAAGTCACTCAGATTTTCCATCCCATATAGCAAGGCGAATAATAAGAGTAAGTCGGTATGGTGATCAATCAATCCCGCACCCAAATCATTACCCTGTATACGGTTTAGCGAATCTCGCATTCTAACACTCGGGTCATCCTCACAAGCATTGCAGAATTTCTCTTGCCGACAAACTAAGTTTGGATAAATCCATGGATTCTGCAAGCCAAACAAACATCTATCATTTCTTCAGAACTCTCGGGTTTTGCCTTACTCCTATAAAATCGTCTGTGAGTAAGGTCGTGATCTCTTCCAGGGTTTTTCCTTCAGCAAGAATGTGCTTGCTCCTTGGAAGGTCCTGGGGCCTGTGGGTATGGCCCATCTCATCACTTGAAATCCTTGAACTCATCCTCGGAGCAACTAGTCATTATTCCAACATCCAGCTTCCAACTTCCTAGCATACTTAAATTCCATCCAATTGTATTGTCTCCCTTCCTTCTATTTGCACCAAACTAGGACATGATTTCTCAGACTCATCATGGAATTTCCATTGATCCATATTTCCAACATCATACCTCCTTTATATCCAATAGTAATCCATCTCTTCATCCTCATGGGATATCCCACATACCGAGATAAAAACTTATACTTATGGAGTCCATATTCCACTTCATGGAACGTCATTATCCTTTCCAGGGTCAAGCATCCTTACAGGGGAATATTGGCCATCTCTGTATGGCACTTCTTCAACTGGTAAACGTGAAACACGTCATGAACTCCTGACAGTCCTTCTGGTGACTCCAACTTGTTGGCCACTTCTACCATAAGCTCCAAAACTCGGTATGGTCCTACAAATCTCGGGGCTAACTTTCCCTTAACTCCAATTCGTTTAACTCCTCGCAGAGGGGGCACACGAAGACATGCTCTGTCTCCAATTTCATAGACTACCTCCTTGCATTTTCTAGTCTGCATAACTCTTCTGCCTGGACTGAGCTACCTTCAGTCTATCTCGAATCAACTTAACATTCTCTTCTGACTCCTTGATCACATTTGGTCCAAACAACTAACGGTCTCCAACTTCATCCCACATACTCTTGGAGTATCACACATATCGAGACAAAACTCGTATTCATTTTGTCCGAAATCCACTCAGTGGAGTATCCTTATCTTTTCCAGGGGTCAAGGGTTCTTACAGGGTACTACCACCCTTAAAATGCACAAATCTTCCATAGACCATATTTCTCATATCCTCAAAAATGGCCAAAATTCTTCTTCATAGAGTAACAACTCATAAAATCCATATCAATACCATCGAAGCTAACATTATTCATTCTCAAATGATTACAATCTCTTTCTTTTCCATTACATGTCTCAACTCAACACCTCAATATAAAAGAAAATGTTCTGACTTCTACTACTCCACTTCTTTCGTTGCAAACTCAACTATCTAGCACAAGTTTCCTTCTCCTTGGGGCATTCCCTGGCAAAGTGCCCTGCTCCATTGCAACTAAAACATATTACTTCTGACAAGTCTCGAGGTTTCCTTTTTGGGCAACTGTTGAGGGAGTGCCCTGACTCCTTGCACCTGTAACAAGTGATATGACTCAGGTTCCTCCTGGGCTCCAATCGGTTTCTCTTCCTGTACTTTTCCATTCCAATCAGGGCATCTATTTCCTGTGGGTCATATTCTACTTCCTCTGTCAGGAATTCTACTAGATCCCCATTCAAACAATTTTGGGAGATGTGTCCTTCTTCTCCACATGAATAGCAAGACTTAGTGCAGGGTTTACTCGGGTCTTCTTTAGGTGTGTCCTCCATCTCTTCCTTCATCACAGTTTCTTCTAAAATTTCCATGAGGGCTCCTTTCATTACTTCTTTCTTCTGCTGGATGGTTCGTTGTGCCATGGGGTAAATGTGACACTGAGCGGGATAGTGGGTAGTCCCTTCACACAAGAAACAAGTAATCTGCCTAGTTGGGCATTCTTCAACTGGGTGACTTCCTTCACAATTAGGGCATTCATCCTTGTGTTCTTTATGGATGTGTACTATTTCTCCACAAATCTTGCATGCACAAGGTTTCTTCGTATCCTTTTCATAAGGCTTCAACTTCTGGGACACAAGGTGAGATCTTTGCAGAGTCAACTTTAATTCTCTCCAAGTGGTTACTCCTTGCCATCCATTCATGGTTTGGTACATCCTCCACCAAGTAGCAGCACCTCTTTCAAAGCACTGAAGAGCATGCTGTGTCATATCATTTCCAACTATAGGGTTATTCTCCATGTGATCCTCCATGTTCTGAATCCATCGGTCTGTCTCTAACTGACTCATCGGTCCAGAAAATACAAGCTCATCTTCATTCATCCTCCATTGGGTCCATGTGGGTTTGAGGTAAGATAAGAGAGTTAGAGAGGGATACACACAATACAAACAAAAGTTTTGAAAAGACAGATTTTATTTGTGGCTGTCGAAAAAACATCAAACAAATGACAGCTCACAAACGTCACATCTAACGTAGGTATATAACAGGGGTTTGGTCTTCTAAAGGTCAATAAATCTTCAAAGTCATCAAACTCTTCAAGTCTTGTTCATGCCTCCAATGGCTTCTTCTGATCATGCTTGTCTTTCTCAAACCCTTTTGCTAGATCATTTCTGTTCACACGAAGTCTCTCATGACGTCCTTCAATATTCTGGAGTTGCGTTCCAAACTTCTGGTTTCAACATCCTTCGCATGAACCATGGTCCTACTGTCCTTTAGTTCCTGACAAATCTCTGGTATCTCGAGGTTTTGTTCCTCTAATTTGGCTACTTTAGCTTCTGGGTCCTAAGTTCTTCACGAAATGCTTCCTTGTCGAAATACGGCTTCGTAAAGGTCCACCCTAAACTTCTTGATGTAATACTCTAGATCCTGGTGATACACCAGCTAAGGTTAAAACTTCATCTTTTGCTGATAGGTGCTCCATCAGCCTTCTACCATTCAATCCTTCTGAAGAAATGCTTGCTTAACTCAGCCCGGTGACAAATAGCATAAGCGGGCGATGACATCACGGATAACCGTGTTTCTGCTCTTGTCATTTCCATGAGCTATCATTCCATAGTTGATATCTCCAGCCTTAGGGTTTTCAAAACTTCGAGTTCTCATGCTCCTTGTTTCAGTCTTTCTCCGATACACCTTGATCCCGGTATTGATAGCTTCAATAGTCTGCCAAGTTCCATAAGGGGTGCCTTCCTAGCTAGGTCATACAAATCTGGAAAATTCTACACGGCCTTCAAATTCTCCTAGTCTTCAGAGTCTTCACCCGTTGTAGTTTCCATTATGCACGGTAAAATCCTCTTCATTCCAAAATGATCTTACTTGTCCGATATCTTGTACTTCTTGGAGTGGTCTCATCAGTCGAATCTTCATGGTCAAAAGGGAAAAGGGGTATGGTCTCACTAAAAGGGAATATTTGAATAAGATTAGAAGAGAGGAGGTAAAAGATCTTTTTGAAAAGAAAATTTTAGAGAAAAATCTTTCCTATGGGCTTGCCAGTTTCTAGGGTCACGTCCTACAGTTAACATGTGCTCTGATACCATCTCGTAGCGACCCGACCTCAGACGGTCAAGTCTCTGTGCTTAAGTGTCATCCCTGGATCGGTATGCTGACACACACAGTACTCCAGGATCTATAACAGGGGTAAATCACATGTATAAAGTAACGCAAAATACTATTACCTCAATCCAAATAGCTGAAGTAACAAGGTTGTGGATTCCCATCAACACCAACGGCAAAGTTGAGTGTAGAAATCATAACCCTAACGTATCACTTACTCATCGTAATATTCCTGCAACATGAGACGTTGTAGCCACAAGGGTGAGTACATTGAATGTACTGGCAAATTCACACCATAGAGAATGATGAACAATGGCTATCACTACATGCATATATGGCTGGTGAAAAAGCTCTATGGTTATAAGTTTTTGTGAAAAAGCCAATTTTTCCCTACTGCAAAGGGATAAATTTTATTTAACTATCATGGTGGTTGTTAAACATTGAGAGTGTAGACACCCTCTCAATCCCAATTAAGCATCATCATTATAACCCAACAAAATTAACTAAAGTCACATGATGAGATTCACATGATAATCCCAGTACTAGATACTCAAGATGTCCATAACCGGGGACACAGCTAATCATGATTAGTTTATACACTATGCAGAGGTTTGTGCACCTTTCCCCACAAGACTCGATCTCCTCCATTGGTATTCTCGCACTACATGATGTTTGAGAAACGGATGACCGAGACATAGTATTTCAGAAGCGCTAGCACCTTACGAACGGGTAGACCGTTACACCTACTTTCCCCTACATCTGCTAGTCTACCACTGTAAGAGTTCGCACGACTTAATCAACTATGCTGGAGCCCATAGTAGCTTGTGTCTGCACACGGAAGTTTCTAGTATGAATAATCTCATGATCCCTTTGAGCCTGGGTGGCGGTCCATAAAAAAAACAGGCAATCGCTGGAGTACCCAGGTGCCTAAACAGGCAATCGCTGGAATACCCATGTGCCTCAATCCACCCAGATGTGTGTTAAAGTTGCCACCTTAAATAAACCATTAATTAACAATCTCACATCTGTCATGGATACACTCACCCAACCCATGTCTACTAGCATAGCATGGCAATATAAGCAAACGTAGAAGTAACTCCCAAGGGTTTGATAACAAAACAAGTAAAAGGTACTACCTCATCTACTTTCCCCAAACCAACAATTTAATTAGATCCTAATCATGCATTGTTTGGGGATTGATCTAATGCAATAAAACTGGGTAGTAAAGGGATATGATCAAAGTGTGAACTTGTCTGCAATGTTGATGAAGATGATTCACACTCATAACTCTTGATAGTTCTACTCGTCACACTCTGTTCAATCTATCGTGAACAAGCAATAGTAACCACACATAAGCAATCACTCAAAAGGGTCGGGAAGATCGAAGAAAACAATTCGGAAAGCATCAAAACCAAGCAAATAACTCTTGCAACATAAAACAATTTCTAACAGTACCAAAATTAGGTGAATTTGGACTTATCAGAAAGTTTAGGTCAAGAGCTTTAATTTGCAAAAAGATTCAACTCAAACAGAGCTACGAAACTCAAGTTATGATCAAACGAAGTTTGAATTCAAATCTGGTCTAATTCAAATTTTAGAATTTCAAAAACATGTTTGAGTTGGATTACTGGATAGAGGAGATCATAATGAAGATGTGGTCATTGGTTTCGTTGGATTTGGACAAACGAGTAAAAAGTTTTGGTCGTTTGAAACAGAGGGACTAATCTGTAAATAAAATCATCACAGATAGGTCCCTGGCCGAAATTAAAAAGGAAAAAGAAAAAACTCTACCGGGCGAACGTTCGCTAGAGAACGCCAATGAATGAAAACCGTTCACTACAGAACCCTAACTAATGAACGCTCGCGATATAACTAAACCTAAGTAACTAAACCGTTGAAAGGAATAAAACCAAACTAAGTAAAGAAAACCGAGGCGGTTTTATCGGTTTTACCGGCTCGGGGCGAATAAACCGACGACGGCGGCTCTGGCGACGAGATGCGGCTGCGGCGGCGGACGGCTCCGGCGAGCGGGCAGCGCCGATGCGACGACTACGGCGACGCGGGCGGCGCGGTGGTGAGGAGCGGCGCGGGTGGAGCAGCAGCAGCGAGCGGCGGCGGTAACCGACGGCGGCGGCGATCTAGCGAGGGGCGGCGGCGCGAGTGACGAGGAGGAGAGGGCCCGGGTGGCGCCCTTTATAGGAGGGGAGGGGAGGCGTCAGGCGTGGAGGAGGGGGCAAGGCAAGGCGGCGCGAGAGGCGGACTCCGGGAGGGAAACGGCGATGGCGGAGTCGTATGGACGCGGGAGTTCGACGGGAGGTCGGGGGTAACGCTGCGCTGGGCTAGGCCGGGGCCTGGCTGGCTAGCTGGGCCGGCCCAGTCGGCAAAGAAAGTTTTTTTACAGCGCCAAGAAAAAAAAGAAAAACCTTAAATAAATAAATAAAACTATAGGCATATAATATACCAAAATTTACAGAAAAAGATTTTCTACAACATGGACATTTTTATAATGCCAAATAAAATCCACACAAATTCAGATAATTCAAAGAGTGCTACTGGTCTAATAAAATCCAATAAAAATCATTTTAAAAATACCAAAATAATTTCAAATTAAATTTTCTCCAATTTTCTATTGTAGGGAATCATGTTACCCTATTTTCCATGTATTTTATTCTTGGAGGAAAATAATTTGAATAAAACCAAAATAACTCCAAATTAAAAATAATTTCCAAAAGGACTTTGAATTTGATCCTTTGAAACTCCCAACTCATATTTGATATGATTTGAAGAAGTCATTTTATCTTCTCTTGTGAAAATCATTGAGTTGCATAAAGTTTCAGAATTGGAAATATTTCCAAGTGAAATTCAAATATTTTCAAAAACCCTTTTCATTTATTTAAATGGAAGAAGTCATATCATCTTCAGTCAAGAGTTTTGTATTTGAAAAGTATTTGAATTCACGGAGATCAAAATGCAAAATGAAAGTTTGGGAAAGTCCTTTTATTCCCTCTCATTTAACTTTCAAAAAGTTTCGAATTTCACTCAAACAATCACACAACAATCAAACAATTAGTCAAATCTATCTATTTATTATAACATTCCAAAATTTAGAATTTTGGGATGTTACAAGAATGACCAGATCCAATCTAGACACCATGTAGCGACCCGACCTCAGACGGTCAAGTCTCTGTGTATCTGTACCATCCCTTGATCAGTATGCTGGCACACACAGTACATCAATGTATATATCAAAGTGCAATCACATGTATAAATAACATAAAAATGTTATATACCTCATAATTCTCAGTGGAAACAAACAATCGGGTGTGGAGTCCCATCAACGCCATCGGCAAGTTGAGTGTAGACCGTAACCCAATCAAGGAAACTCACTCGTCATATAAAATCCTACAACATGATACGTTGCCGCTGTGTAGGTCAGAACATTGAATGTAGAATGTACCGGCAAGATCACTGTAAGAAAAACAGATGATAAACTATACTACACGCAATATGGCTTTGTGGCTCTGGTCTGAGTTTCTTTGCATAAAAGCTGGTTTTATTTTTCCCTACATCAAAGGAATTTCAGGAGTCTGTACTACGAAGTTTTCTATCATGACATGGTTCCGCCAACCGATGTCCCATTGCCCAAAATCATCATAAGTTGGCCATAATTAAATTATCAGTCCGGTGTTGAGAGTTCCGAGATAGATCCAACTCTAGAGGCTCAAGTTGTCTGTAACCGGGGACACGGCTAATCGATTAGGTTTCAACCCTCTGCAGAGGTTTGTACACTTTACCCGCAAGATTCGATCCCTCTCATTACATTCTTGCACTTCAGGGTGTTTGAGAACAAGATGACCGAAACATGGTCTTCCAAAGAGTTCCTCTGACCACTGTCCGGTGCTCATCCAATCCTACCGTGGTTCTACATCTGCTAGCACTGTCCCAGCCAGAGTCACCACTAAGGTCAACCAAGCTAGAGCCCATAGTGACTTGCGGTTGCATAGGTAAGCTTCCGGGCATGAAGTATTCTTCCGTCTCTTTGAGTCTGGGTGAAGCTTTCCGCAAGATGTCATGGCGCTTCTCCATGCATCCCGGCCATCCATTGGTTCCTCTAGGGTGTCCGTCAACCGTCCTTCACCCAGTAGTGTGTATTGAATTCTTGTCTCGAGTCTTGAAATCTTGAGGCCTTGGAGTCCTGAAGATGCAGTCCTTGCCGATGCCATCATGAAGTTGTTGCCATTGATGTAGAGTCCTCCTTCTTCACACCACTCTCGTGCTCTCATACCAAACCCCGTCTACTATAGCGTAGCATTAAAACTATATAACGTCCCGGGCTTGGTAACAAGGAGATGGGTTTCTACCTCATGCATTCTACACAACTACAAGATTCAATAACACTACTGGAGGGATTGTTGAAAGGGTGCTACTACATGAAAATAAAACATAGGTATGGAAAACATGGTCAAAGTGAACTTGCCTGGTATTACATGATGAAGATAATAACGCTCTCGGAATCTTTGATAAACTATTCGTCACTTCGAGAAAATCTATATAGTCAAACATTATACTCACATAAGTTATAATCCTAGCAAACAATACTAGCAATCAAAATTAACAGCCAAAAAGCAATAAATAAAATAATAATGAAGTCAAAGAAAACCAAATAGAATTCCAAAAAAAACTTCAAGAAAGCAAGGGAGAAACCAACTCACACAATAACAGACAATACTCTCGTAGCAACACCAAATTACTCTAACAATTTTTTTCTACAACAAAGAAAATATAATTCTAATAAAACAATAGAAAATAATTTACTAAAGCATTCACTAGCAAAAGGAACTAGTATAAAAACTATTATAACTATCTAGTTAACACTAGAACAACTATAACAACTAGAAAACACTAAGCCAATAGTAAACAATACTAAAATAATTTATGAAAACTAATTTTACTCCTAAATAACGGAACCAATAACAACATATATTGAAGTGGCAAAAAGAAATACATTAAAACTAATAAAACTATTTTTATCAACTACCACTATGAACTAAACAAACAAATACTAAAACAGTAGCTAAACACTAATAAATAACTACAAAATTTATCTACCGTAGTCTAACAGAAACATATGACAACATGTAAAGATCTACAAAAAGAATTAGCTGAAAATAATTAAAAACACTAATTATATGACTAAAACAACTACATAAGCAAAACAGTACAGTTTTCACAATAAACCTAATTAAAATAAACTAAAAATAAATAACTATAAGCTACTGGATAGACAAAACAATAACAGAACAGTAGCAAAAAGAATCAATCAAAAATATTTTATAAAACTCAAAATATGACCAAAATAGTGATTTGAACAAATTCATGCAAACTCAAATTTAAACTACTAAAATTTGAAATCCAATTGCACAAACAGAAGATTCAAGAAATTTTGAATCTAATGCAAAAAGAATCACTCAATTTGGATCTAAAACATAAAAGATATTAAATATCTAAGACTGAAACTTTTCTGTTTTTAAAAACAATAACGAAAATACACCAACAAAAATAAACGGACAAGCCCTACGCGTCAGGCTGCTATTGGGCTAAACGGTGGGCGATCTATACCTATATTGCGCTCGGCTGAAACTTAACAAAAACATGCACGAACGTTTAATAAAAGAAACCGGCGAACCGGTTCGATCTAACCCATAACTAAACTGTAAATAAAACTGATCTATTTAATAAAAACTTAACTATTCACCGCAATCTAATCTACAACATCGTAGGGAGATCGGACGGTCGAGGGCTTACCGCGGCGGTGGAAGAGCTCCGGCGAGGTTGTCGTCGGCGGTGGCAGCTCGGGGATGACGCGGGCGAGGCCTCCGGTGGTCCTCGGCGACGGGGAAGGCGACGGGCGGACGCGGCGCGTCGCTCCGGTCTTGATGCTGATGGCGTTCGTCTCCAGGGAGGTCCGAGGTGAGCTAGGCGAGCTTGGCGGGCTTCGGCTCCGGCGGTGGGCACCGGTGGTGTTGCGGAGCAAGGGCTCCAGTGCTCCTCGAGCTCCGGGAAATGGTCGACGCGGCGCAGAAGGTTGAGGGAAGGCCGCGAGTGAGCTTTGGAGGTGATGGGGAGGTGTGAGGTGTTCGGGTGGGCGGCAATGGCGGCGGTGGCCGAGGTGAGCTCCGGCGAGCGATTACGGCATGAACAGAGGGGTTTGGGACTGCTTTCGGGGCGGAAACGGACGAGGGTGGGCAACTTATATAGGGCGTGGGGTTCTTGGAGGAGGGGGCGGATCGGGGATCGCGGTCCCGAGATCTCCGGGATTCCGGCAGCGGTTGAACGCGCTCTGGTGCATCGTTGTGTGCGGAGGAAGAAGAAGAGGGGTGGGGGCCCGCGTCAGTGACCGTGGGAGGGAGCGAGGTGGAACGGGCGATCGAGCGGAGAGGTACTCGGTGCAAGCTGCGCGCTACTGGGCTGCGCGAAGAGAGATAGCAAGGGAGATGGGCCACGACGTTAGTGGGCTTCGGCCAAGAAAACAAAACTTTTCTTTTAAATAAAGACATAGAAAGAAAAAATGAAATAAGGAAAAGAAATAAAAGTTTACCTAGGCATATTATATATCAAAATGTTCATAAAAGGAAACCCTAAAACATGAATTGTTTCTCAAAGACAAATAAAATACACAACAATTCAAAAAAAAGTCAAACAGTGTTGTTGTTGCAATAAACTACAGTAAAATTCTTTTTTAAAATAACAGAATTATTTCAACTTTATTTTTCTCCACTTTTGTACTGTAAGGAATCATTTTACCCTAATTTCCATATATTTTAGTTTTGGAGAAAAATAATTTGAATAAAACCAAATAACTCCAAATTGAATGTGGGTTACAAAATATCTTCAAAGGGACTTTAATTTGATTCCTTTAAACTTCCAACTCATATTTCATATAATTTGAAGAAGTCATCTTATCTTCTCTCATGAAAATCATTGAGTTGCATAAAGTCTGTGAATTTGAAATATTTTCAAATGGAATTCAAATCCCTTTTCATTTCTTTAAATGGAAGAAGTCATATCATCTTCACTCTAGGATTTTGCATTTGAGAAGAATTTGAATTCATGGAGATCAGAATGCAAAGTGAAAAGTTTGGGAAAGTCATTTCATTCCCTCTATTCAACTTTCAAAAAAGTTTCAAATACCACTCTATTTCACACAATCAGTCACACAACAATCGAACAAACAATCATAAATATTTATTTAACACAACATTCCAAAATTTAGAATTTTGGGATGTTACAAACCTACCACACTTAAAATGAATCTTGTCCTTGAGATTCGAAGAGTTTAGCAAGAAAAAGTTAGGGTTTGGAGGTCTTCCAGCAAATCCATCGACCAGAGAGGTCTGGGGTGCTACCACACTTAAAAGCAAGGCTATGGTTCTGACAAAATTCATGTGCTCCATCCTTTGGGTTGACGGTGCCGGTCTTCTCATATTCTCCGGAATAACTCTTTCACTGGTGCTCTTCCGGTCAGGGCATGACCTTTTTCTCAGAATTTTGTGTCCTCTCAATCTTGGTGAGGTTCTTCCGAAGAGTGAGTCTTCATATCTGACATGTGTGTCATCAATACTAAGGAACTATCGGAACCTCCCGGCGGTCAACAATTTATGGCTTCTCCTGCAGGAAAATGGCTGGGGTTGAATCTCACCGTATATCCCACAATAGGCAACGGTTGCCTATACAGGGGTCCATCGTTCTACCATCCTATGGTTTAAACAAGGTTTGATATCGTTGTCTCTCTACTATGGGTAAGTCACTCAGATTTACCATTCCAAATAGCAAGAGCGAATGATACGAGTAAGTCGATATGGTGATCAATCCATCCCGCACCCGAATCATTACCCTGTATAAGGTTTAGCGAATCTCGCATTTCTAACACTCGTTCATTCTCACAAGCATTGCAGAATTCCCTTGTCCTCGAACAGGGTTCGGGTAATTCCATTATTTCCGCAAGCTGAACAAAACATCTATCGTTCTTCACGACTCTCATGTTTTTGTGTATCCTCCTAGTAAATGTATGCTGATTGAATCACCGATTCTTCCAAATTTCTTCCTTCATAAAGGTTACATCTGTTCCTTTTCAAATCCTGGGCCTGTGGGTTATGGCCCACTTCAACACTTGTACAAGTTTAACTCATCCTTGGAGTAACTCTTGTTCCATATTACACCTCCTTTAAATCCAATAGTACTCCATTTCTTAATAACCATCGTATCAAAAGAAAAACTCCAACTTTTTTTTCTCCGAACTCCAATCTGTGGGACATATTTCCTTTTCCATTGGCCGGGTGTTCTTACAGGGTACTACCACCGTTGAAATGCACAAATTCTTCCATGGACCATATTTCTCATATCCTCGAAAATGGTCAACATCTTTGTTCATAGAGTAAAAACTCATATAATATGACGTGTGAAATCATAACACATTAACTTTATTGATTCATGATTTCATTACAATCTCTGAAACTCTCATTACATAAATTTAACTCCATATCCTCATGAAAAATAAATGTGCTTCCTACTACACTTATTATGAATACCAAAATCTCAACTACTCAGCTCCAGCTTTCATCTTGTCGGGGCATTTACTAGCATAATGTCCTGCTTCCTTGCAACGAAAACAAATAATTTTCGATAAGTCTTTGGGATTCTCGAGGATGGTGTCTGTTCTTAGGGTTCTTGGTTTCTTCTCTGGACATTTATTGGCATAATGGCCTAAGATCTTGCACTTGAAACATGTGATATAACTCAGGTCCTTCTCTGCAGAAATTGGGTTGTTCTGGGGATACCTTCGTTTTCTCTTCCTGGGCTTTTTCGTAATGATCAAAGCTTCTATTCCCTGATGGTCAAACTTCACTTCTACTGTCGGGAAATCTCTCAGATACTCTTCTCTTTCCTTTGTGCAATACCGTGAAAAATGTCCTTCTTCTCCACATGAATAGCAGACATGAACGTAAAATCTATTTAGGCCTTCACCATCAGGGTCTCGAATAACTTCCTTCATCGCAGGTTCTTTTGAATTTTTCCTCAGGGTTTCTTTCATGACTTCTTTCTTCTACTTGGTAATTTTCTTGTACCTTGGGGTAAATGTGACACTAACCAGGGTAGTGTGTAGTTCCTTCACACAGGAAACAAGTAACTTGCCCAGTCGGGCACTCTTCGGCTTGGTGATTCTCCTCGCAATGAGCGCATCCATCCTTGTGTTCCTCTTGGATGTGTCCTATTTATCCACATATCTTGCATGCACAAGTTTGCTTCATCGGGTCATCACGGTGCTTCCGGATGAGAGGTGATCTCATCAGAGTCTTCTTGAATTCCTCCCAAGTTCTTGCTCCGTTACAACCTTGTATGGCTTGATGCATTTTCCACTAGATTACAGCTCTTTCTGTAAAGTAATGAAGTGCGTATTGAACCTCATACTTCCTTGCAATCAATTTTTTTTTCTGAAGTGATCCTCCATGTTTTTAATCCATAGCTCTGCCTCCAACTGAGTCGTTGGTGCAGAGAATACTAGTCCAACTTCCTTGGTCATCTATGGGGTCCAAGTGTTTTGGGATGAGATATGGAAGATAGAGGGAGATACACGCAATACAAACAATAGTTTTGAAGAAACAGAATTTATTTTGTGGCTGTCGGAAAAACATCAAACAAATGACATCTCACAAATTGCCGCATCTAATGTAAGTATATAATAGGGGTTTTGGTCATCTAAGGGTCAAATAATTCTTCAGATTCTTCAAGTTCTTCAAGTCTTCGGAGTCTTCAACTATTGTAGCATCAACTCTTCTAATGCACGGTGAAATCCTCTTTACTCTGAAATGGTCATCGATTGTCCGATATCTTGTCCTTCTTGGAGCGACTTCAGTTGATCCTCCGTGTGGTCAAAAGGGAAAGGGGTATATTCTAACTATTTGAGGTAGGAGAGGATATTTGATAAAATCAGAAAAGATGAGAAGTAATGGATTCTTTTGAAAATAAAATTTTAGAGATTTCCTGTCCTAGGAGCTTTCCAATTTCTAGGGTCACGTCCTACAGTCAACATGTGCTCTGATACCATATCTGTAGCGACCCGACCTCAGACGGTCAAGTCTCTGTGTATCTGTGCCATCCCTGGATCAGTATGCTGGCACACAGTACATCAATGTATATATCAAAGTGCACTCACATGCATAAATAACGTAAAACTGGTATATACCTCATAATTCTCAGCGGAAACAAACAATCGGGTGTGGAGTCCCATCAACGCCATCGGCAGGTTGAGTGTAGACCATAACCCAATCAAGGAAACTCACTCATTATATAAAATCATGTAACATGATACGTTGCAGCCGTGTAGGTCAGTACATTGAATGTACTCGCAAGATCACTGTAAGAAAAACAGATGATAAACTATACTACATGCAATATGGCTTTGTGGCTCTGGGTCTGAGTTTTTTGTATAAAAGCCTGTTTTATTTTTCCCTACATCAAAGGAACGTCAGGAGTCTGTACTACGAAGTTTTCTATCATGACATGGTTCCACCAACCGATGTCTCATAGCCCAAAATCATCATAAGTTGCCCACAATTAAATTATCAGTCTGGCGTTGAGAGTTCCGAGATAGATCCAAGTCCAGAGGCTCAAGTTTTCCGTAACCGGGGACACGGCTAATTGATTAGGTTTTAACCTTGTGCAGAGGTTTGTACACTTTACCCGCAAGATTCGATCCCTCTCTTTACATTCTCGCACTTTAGGGTGTTTGAGAACAAGATGACCGAAACATGGTCTTCCGAAGAGTTCCTCTGACCACTGTCCGGTGCTTCCAATCCTACCGTGGTTCTACATCTGCTAGCACCGTCCCAGCCAGAGTCACCACTAAGGTCAACCAAGCCAGAGCCCATAGTGACTTGCGGTTGCACAGGTAAGCTTCCGGGCATGAAGTATTCTTCCGTCTCTTTGAGTCTGGGTGAAGCTTTCCGCAAGATGTCATGGCGCTTCTCCATGCATCCCGGCCATCCACTGGTTCCTCCAGGGCACCCGTCAACTGTCCTTCACCCAGTAGTGTGTATTAAATTCTTGTCTCGAGTCTCGAAATCTTGAGGCCTTGGAGTCCTGAAGATGCAATCCTTGCCGATGCCATCATGAAGTTGTCGCCATTGACGTAGAGTCCTCCTTCTTCACACCACTCTCGTGCACTCATTACAAACCTCCTCTACTATAGCGTAACATTAAAACTATATAACATCCCGGGCTTGGTAACAAGGAGATGGGTTTCTACCTCATGCATTCTACTCAACTACAAGATTCAATAACACTATTGGAGGGATTGTTGAAAGGGTCCTACTACATGCAAATAAAACATAGGTATGGAAAACATGGTCAAAGTGAACTTGCCTGGTATTACTTGATGAAGATAATAACGCTCTCGGAATCTTTGATAAACTATACGTCACTCCGAGAAAATCTATATAGTCAAACATTTTACTCACATAAGTAATAATCCTAGCAAACAATACTAGCAATCAAAATTAACAACCAAAAAGCAATAAATAAAACAATAATGAAGTCAAAGAAAACCAAATAGAATTCCAAAAAAAACTTCAAGAAAGCAAGGGAGAAACCAACTCACACAATAACAGACAATACTCTCGTAGCAACACCAAATTACTCTAACAATTTTTTTCTACAACAAAGAAAATATAATTCTAATGAAACAATAGAAAATAATTTACTAAATCATTCACTAGCAAAAAGAAATATAAAAACTATTATAACTATCTAGTTAACACTAGAACAACTATAACAACTAGAAAACACTAAGCCAATAGTAAACAATACTAAAATAATTTATGAAAACTTATTTCACTCCTAAATAACAGAACCAATAACAACATATATTGAAGTGCCAAAAAGAAATACATTACAACTAATAAAACTATTTTTATCAACTACCACTATGAACTAAACAAACAAATACTAAAACAGTAGCTAAACACTAATAAGTAACTACATAAATTTATCTACTGTAGTCTAACAGAAACATATGACAACATGTAAAAATCTACAAAAAGAATTAACTAAAAATAATTACAAACACTAATTATATGACTAAAACAACTACATAAGCAAAACAGTACTGTTTTCGCAATAAACCTAATTAAAATAAACTAAAAATAAATAACTATAAGCTACTGGATAGACAAAACAATAACAAAACATTAGCAAAAAGAATCAATCAAAAATATTTTATAAAACTGAAAATATGACCAAAATAGTGATTTGAACAAATTCATGCAAACTCAAATTTAAACTAGTAAAATTTGAAATCCAATTGCACTAACAGAAGATTTAAGAAATTTTGAATCTAATGCAAAAAGAATCACTCAATTTGGATCTAAAACATAAAAGTATATTGAATATCTAAGATTGAAACTTTTCTGTTTTTAACAATAGAAACGAAAATACACCAACAAAAAAACGGACAAGTGCTATGCGTCAGGCTGCTATTGGGCTAAACGGTGGGCGATCTGTACCTATATTGCGCTCGGCCGAAACTTAACAAAAACATGCATGCACGTTTAATAAAAAGAAACCGGCGAACCGGTTTGATCTAACCCGTAACTAAACCGTAAATAAAACCGATCCACTTAATAAAAACCTAACTATTCACCGGAATCTAATCTACAACATCGTAGGGAGATCGGACGGTCGAGGGCTTACCGTGGCGGTGGAAGAGCTCCGGTGAGGTTGTCATCGGCGGTGGCAGCTCGGGGATGACGCGGGCGAGGCCTCTGGTGGTACTCGGCGACGGGGAAGGCGACGGGCGGACGCGGCGCGTCGCTGCAGTCTCGATGCTGATGGAGTTCATCTCCAGGGAGGTCCGAGGTGAGCTAGGCGAGCTTGGTGGGCTTCGGCTCCGGCGGTGGGCACCGGTGGTGTTGCGAAGCAAGGGCTCCAGTGCTCCTCGAGCTCCGGGAAATGGTCGACGCGGCGCAGAAGGTCGAGGGAAGGCCGTGGGTCAGCTTTGGAGGTGATGGGGAGGTGTGAGGTGCTTGGGTGGGCGGCAATGGCGGCGGTGGCCGAGGTGAGCTCCGGCGAGCGATTACGGCGTGAACAGAGGGGTTTGGGACTGCTTTCGGGGCGAAAACGGACGAGGGTGGGCAACTTATATAGGGCGTGGGGTTCTTGGAAGAGGGGCGGATCGGGGATCGCGATCCCGAGATCTCCGGGATTCCGGCGGCAGTTGAACGCGCTCTGGTGCGTCGTTGCGTGCAGAGGAAGAAGAAGAGGGGTGGGGCCCGGCGTCAGTGACCGCGGGAGGGAGCGAGGTGGAACGGGCGACCGAGCGGAGAGGGACTCGGTGCAAGCTGCGCGCTACTGGGCTGCGCGAAGAGAGATAGCAAGGGAGATGGGCCACGGCGTTAGTGGGCTTTCGACAAAAAAAAACAAAACTTTTCTTTTACATAAAGATAGAGAAAGAAAAAATGAAATAAATAAAAGAAATAAAAGTTTACCTAGGCATATTATATATCAAAATGTTCATAAAAGGAAATCCTAAAACATGAACTGTTTCTCAGAGAAAAATAAAATACACAGCAATTCAAAAATAGTCAAGCAGTGCTGTTGTTGCAATAAACTACAATGAAACTCATTTTTTAAAATAACAGAATCATTTTACCCTAATTTCCATATATTTTAGTTTTGGAGAAAAATAATTTGAATAAAACCAAATAACTCCAAATTGATGTGGGTTTCAAAATACCTTCAAAGGGACTTTAATTTGATTCCTTTAAACTTCCAACTCATATTTCATATAATTTGAAGAAGTCATTTTATCTTCTCTCATGAAAATCATTGAGTTGCATAAAGTTTGTGAATTTGAATTTTTTTCAAATGGAATTCAAATCCCTTTTCATTTCTTTAAATGGAAGAACTCATATGATCTTCACTCTAGGACTTTGCATTTGAGAAGAATTTGAATTCATGGAGATCAGAATGCAAAGTGAAAAGTTTGGGAAAGTCATTTCATTCCCTCTCATTCAACTTTCAAAAAAGTTTCAAATTCCACTCAATTTCACACAACAATCAAAGAAACAATCATAAATATTTATTTAACACAACATTCCAAAATTTAGAATTTTGGGATGTTACAAACCTACCACACTTAAAATGAATCTTGTCCTTGAGATTCGAAGAGGTTAGCAAGAAAAAGTTAGGGTTTGGAGGTCTTCCAGCAAATCCATCGACCAGAGAGGTCTGGGGTGCTACCACACTTAAAAGCAAGGCTATGGTTCTGACAAAATTCATGTGCTCCATCCTTTGGGTTGACGGTGCCGGTCTTCTCATATTCTCCGGAATAACTCTTTCACTGGTGCTCTTCCGGTCGGGGCATGACCTTTTTCTCAGAATTTTGTGTCCTCTCAATCTTGGTGAGGTTCTTCCGAAGAGTGGGTCTTCATATCTGACATGTGTGTCATCAATACTAAGGAACTATCGGAACCTCCCGGCGGTCAACAATTTATGGCTTCTCCTGCAGGAAAATGGCTGGGGTTGAATCTCACCGTATATCCTACAATAGGCAACGGTTGCCTATACAGGGGTCCATCGTTCTACCATCCTATGGTTTAAACAAGGTTTGGTATTGTCGTCTCTCTACTATGGGTAAGTCACTCAGATTTACCATTCCAAATAGCAAGAGCGAATGATACGAGTAAGTCGATATGGTGATCAATCCATTCCGCACCCAAATCATTACCCTGTATAAGGTTTAGCGAATCTCGCATTTCTAACACTCGGTCATTCTAGCAAGCATTGCAGAATTTCCCTTGTCCTCGAACTAGGTTCGGGTAAATCCATTATTTCTGCAAGCTGAGCAAAACATCTATCGTTCTTCATGACTCTCATGTTTTTGCGTATCCTCCTAGTAAACGTATGCTGATTGAATCACCGATTCTTCCAAATTTCTTCCTTCATCAAGGTTACGTCTGTTCCTTTTCAAATCCTGGGCCTGTGGGTTATGGCCCACTTCAACACTTGTACAAGTTTAACTCATCCTTGGAGTAATTCTTGTTCCATATTACACCTCCTTTAAATGGGAAAACTTTGTTCTTTCCACTCTAGTTTTTGCCAACTTTGCTTATGCCACTCTAGAATTTGACATCTCACTTTTGCCAGTCTTAGCTTTTGACAATACATCACAAATGCCATTCCGTGGCAAAAACGATAATTTTTCATTTCACTTTTGCCACTCTCAGCTTTTGACCTGTATCACAATTGCCACTCTAAATTTTTTGCTTTTGCCACGGAATGGCAAAAGTGATATATTGTCAAAAGCTAAGAGTGGCAAAAGTGAAATGTCAAATTTTAGAGTAGCATAAGAAAAGTTGGAAAAAACTAGAGTGGCAAAAACAAAGTTTTCCCCCTTTAAATCCAATAGTACTCCATTTCTTAATAACCATCGTATCAAAAGAAAAACTCCAACTTTTTTTGTCCAAACTCCAATCTGTGGGACATATTTCCTTTTCCATTGGCCGGATGTTCTTACAGGGTACTACCACCATTGAAATGCACAAATTCTTCCATGGACCATATTTCTCATATCCTCGAAAATGGTCAACATCTCTGTTCATAGAGTAAAAACTCATATAATACGACGTGTGAAATCATAACACATTAAATTTATTGATTCATGGTTTCATTACAATCTCTGAAACTCTCATTACATAAATTCAACTCCATATACTCATGAAAAATAAATGTGCTTCCTACTACACTTATTATGAATACCAAAATCTCAACTACTCAGCTCCAACTTTCATCTTGTCAGGGCATTTGCTAGCATAATTTCCTGCTTCCTTGCAACGAAAACAAATAATTTCCGATAAGTCTTTGGGCTTCTCGGGGATGGTGTCTGTTCTCGGGTTCTTGGTTTCTTCTTTGGACATTTATTGGCATAGTGGCCTAAGATCTTGCACTTGAAACATGTGATATAACTCAAGTCCTTCTCTGCAGAAATTGGGTTGTTCTGGGGATACCTTCGTTTTCTCTTCCTGGGCTTTTCCGTAATGATCAAAGCTTCAATTCCCTGATGGTCAAACTTCACTTCTACTGTCGGGAAATCTCTCAGATACTCTTCTCTTTCCTTTGTGCAATACCGTGAAAAAATGTCCTTCTTCTCCACATGAATAGCAGACATGAACGTAAAATCTATTTAGGCCTTCACCATAAGGGTCTCCAATAACTTCCTTCATCGCGAGTTCTTTCGAATTTTCCCTCAGGGTTTCTTTCACGGCTTCTTTCTTCTGCTTGGTAATTTTCTTGTACCTTGGGGTAAATGTGACACTGACCAGGATAGTGTGCAGTTCCTTCACACAGGAAACAACTAACTTGCCCAGTCGGGCACTCTTCGGCTGGGTGATTCTCCTCGCAATGAGGGCATACATCCTTGTGTTCCTCTTGGATGTGTCCTATTTCTCCACATATCTTGCATGCACAAGTTTGCTTCATCGGGTTATCACGGTGCTTCCGGATGAGATGTGATCTCATCAGTCTTCTTGAATTCCTCCCTAGTTCTTGCTCCATTACAACCTTGTATGGCTTGATGCATTTTCCACCAGAATGCAGCACTTTCTGTAAAGTAATGAAGTGCGTATTGAACCTCATACTTCCTTGCAATCAATTTTTTCTGAAGTGATCCTCCATGTTTTTAATCCATAGCTCTGCCTCCAACTGAGTCATCAGTGGAGAGAATACTAGTCCAACTTCCTTGGTCATCTATGGGGTCCAAGTGTTTTGGGTTGAGATACGGAAGATAGAGGGAGATACACGCAATACAAACAATAGTTTTGAAGAAACAGGATTTATTTTGTGGCTGTCGGAAAAACATCAAACAAATGACATCTCACAAATCGTCGCATCTAAGTAAGTATGTAATAGGGGTTTTGGTCATCTAAGGGTCAAATAATTCTTCAGATTCTTCAAGTTCTTCAAGTCTTCGGAGTCTTCAACTGTTGTAGCATCAACTCTTCTAATGCATGGTGAAATCCTCTTTACTCTGAAATGGTCATCGATTGTCCGATATCTTGTCCTTCTTGGAGCGGCTTCAGTTGATCCTCCGTGTGGTCAAAAGGAAAGGGGTATATTCTAACTATTTGAGGTAGGAGAGGATATTTTTTAAAATCAGAAAAGATGAGAAGTAATGGATTCTTTTGAAAATAAAATTCTAGATATTTCCTGTCCTAGGAGCTTTCCGATTTCTAGGGTCACGTCCTACAGTCAACATGTGCTCTGATACCATATTTGTAGCGACCCGACCTCAGATGGTCAAGTCTCTGTGTATCTGTGCCATCCCTGGATTAGTATGCTGGCACACACAGTACATCAATGTATATATCAAAGTGCAATCACATGTATAAATAACGTAAAACTGATATATAACTCATAATTCTCAGCGGAAACAAACAATCGGGTGCGGAGTCCCATCAACGCCATCGGCAGGTTGAGTGTAGATTGTAACCCAATCAAGGAAACTCACTCATCATATAAAATCCTGTAACATGATACATTGCAGCCATGTAGGTCAGTACATTGAATGTACCGGCAAGATCACTGTAAGAAAAACAGATGATAAACTATACTGCATGCAATATGGCTTTGTGGCTCTGGGTTTTAGTTTTTTTGCATAAAAACTGGTTTTATTTTTCCCTAGATCAAAGGAACATCAGGAGTCTGTACTATGAAGTTTTCTATCATGACATGGTTCCGCCAACCGATGTCTCATAGCCCAAAATCATCATAAGTTGCCCACAATTAAATTATCAGTCTGGTGTTGAGAGTTCCGAGATAGATCCAAGTCCAGAGGCTCAAGTTGTCCGTAACCGGGGACACGGCTAATCGATTAGGTTTTAACCCTCTACAGAGGTTTGTACACTTTACCCGCAAGATTCGATCCCTCCCTTTACATTCTCGCACTTCAGGGTGTTTGAGAACAAGATGACCGAAACATGGTCTTCCGAAGAGTTCCTCTGACCACTGTCCGGTGCTTCCAATCCTACCGTGGTTCTACATCTGCTAGCACCGTCCCAGCCAGAGTCACCACTAAGGTCAACCAAGCCAGAGCCCATAGTGACTTGCGGTTGCACAGGTAAGCTTCCGGGCATGAAGTATTCTTCCGTCTCTTTGAGTCTGGGTGAAGCTTTCCGCAAGATGTCATGGCGCTTCTCCATGCATCCCGGCCATCCACTGGTTCCTCCAAGGTGCCCGTCAACCGTCCTTCACCCAGAAGTGTGTATTGAATTCTTGTCTCGAGTCTCGAAATCTTGAGGCCTTGGAGTCCTGAAGATGCAGTCCTTGCCGATGCCATCATGAAGTTGTCGCCATTGACATAGAGTCCTCCTTCTTCACACCACTCTCGTGCACTCATACCAAACCCCGTCTACTATACCGTAGCATTAAAATTATATAACGTTCCGGGCTTGGTAACAGGGAGATGGGTTTCTACCTCATGCATTCTACTCAACTACAAGATTCAATAACAATACTGGAGGGATTGTTGAAAGGATGCTACTACATGCAAATAAAACATAGGTATGGAAAACATGGTCAAAGTGAACTTGCCTGGTATTACTTGATGAAGATAATAACGCTCTCAGAATCTTTGATAAACTATTCGTCACTCCGAGAAAATCTATATAGTCAAACATTATACTCAGATAAGTAATAATCCTAGCAAACAATACTAGCAATCAAAATTAACAACCAAAAAGCAATAAATAAAAAAATAATGAAGTCAAATAAAACCAAATAGAATTCCAAAAAAAAAACTTCAAGAAAGCAAGGGAGAAACCAACTCACACAATAACAGACAATACTCTCGTAGCAACACCAAATTACTCTAACAATTTGTTTCTACAACAAAGAAAATATAATTCTAATGAAACAACGGAAAATAATTTACTAAAGCATTCACTAGGAAAAAGAACTAGTATAAAAACTATTATAACTATCTAGTTAACACTAGAACAACTATAACAACTAGAAAACACTAAGCCAATAGTAAACAATACTAAAATAATTTATGAAAACTTATTTCACTCCTATATAACAGAACCAATAACGACATATATTGAAGTGGCAAAAAGAAATACATTAAAACTAATAAAACTATTTTTATCAACTACCACTATGAACTACACAAACAAATAGTAAAACAGTAGCTAAACACTAATAAATAACTACAAAAATTTATCTACTGTAGTCTAACAGAAATATATGACAACGTGTAAAAATATACAAAAAAATTATCTAAAAATAATTAAAAACACTAATTATATGACTAAAACAACTACATAAGCAAAATAGTACTATTTTCGCAATGAACCTAATTAAAACAAACTAAAAATAAATAACTATAAGCTACTGGATATACAAAACAATAACAAAACAGTAGCTAAAAGAATCAATCAAAAATATTTTATAAAACTCAAAATATGACCAAAATAGTGATTTGAACAAATTCATGCAATCTCAAATTTAAACCACTAAAATTTGAAATCCAATTGCACTAACAGAAGATTCAAGAAATTTTGAATCTAATGCAAAAAGAATCACTCAATTTGGATCTAAAACATAAAAGATATTGAAGATCTAAGATTGAAACTTTTCTGTTTTTAAAAACAGAAACGAAAATACACCAACAAAAAAATCGGACAAGTGCTACGCGTCAGGCTGCTATTGGGCTAAACGGTGTTGCGGAGCAAGGGCTCCAGTGCTCCTCGAGCTCCGGGAAATGGTCGAGCGATGCAAAAGGTCGAGGGAAGGCCGTGGGTGAGCTTTGGAGGTGATGGGGAGGTGTGAGGTGCTTGGGTGGGCGGCAATGGCGGCGGTGGCCGAGGTGAGCTCCGGCGAGCGATTATGGCGTGAACAGAGGGGTTTGGGACAACTTTCAGGGCGGAAACGGACGAGGGTGGGCAACTTATATAGGGCGTGGGGTTCTTGGAGGAGGGGCGGATTGGGAATCGCGATCCCGAGATCTCCGGGATTCCGGTGGCGATTGAACGCGCTCTGGTGCATCGTTGCGTGCAGAGGAAGAAGAAGAGGGATGGGGCCCGGCGTCAGTGACCGTGGAAGGGAGCAAGGTGGAACGGGCGACCGAGCGGAGAGGGACTCGGCGCAAGCTGCGCGCTACTGGGCTGCGCGAAGAGAGATAGCAAGGGAGATGGGCCACGGCGTTAGTGGGCTTCTGCCAAAAAAACAAAACTTTTCTTTCAAATAAAGACAGAGAAAGAAAAATATGAAATAAATAAAAGAAATAAAAGTTTACCTAGGCATATTATATATCAAAATGTTCATAAAAGGAAATCCTAAAACATGAACTGTTTCTCAGAGACAAATAAAATACACAGCAATTCAAAAATAGTCAAGCAGTGCTGTTGTTGCAATAAACTACAATGAAACTCATTTTTTAAAATAACAGAATCATTTTACCCTAATTTCCATATATTTTGGTTTTGGAGAAAAATAATTTGAATAAAACCAAATAACTCCAAATTGAATGTGGGTTTCAAAATACCTTCAAAGGGACTTTAATTTCATTCCTTTAAACTTCCAACTCATATTTCATATAATTTGAAGAAGTCATTTTATATTCTCTCATGAAAATCATTGAGTTGCACAAAGTTTGTGAATTTGAAATATTTTCAAATGGAATTCAAATCCTTTCAAATCCCTTTTCATTTCTTTAAATGGAAGAAGTCATATCATCTTCACTCTACGATTTTTCATTTGAGAAGAATTTGAATTCATGGAGATCAAAATGCAAAGTGCAAAGTTTGGGAAAGTCATTTCATTCCCTCTCATTCAACTTTCAAAAAAATTTCAAATTCCACTCAATTTCACACAATCAGTCACACAACAATCAAACAAACAATCATAAATATTGATTTAACATAACATTCCAAAATTTAGAATTTTGGGATGTTACACACCATCTCAGATGGGGTTCACCACCTCCATAGGTGCCTCTCCGATGATGCATGAGTAGTTCTTTGTAGACCTTCGGGTCTGTACTTAGTAGCTAGATGGCTGCCTCTCTCTCTGTATCTGTCTCTCTCTCTCTTGATTCTCAATACAATGGTCTCTCTTGATTCTGTTTTATTTTTGTTGTGTTCTTATTTTGATTGCTCTATGGTTTTCTTTGCTGAGTTTTTGCCATAGAAAAGTTGGAATACAGTAGATATAATGCAAGAACAAAATATGAATTGATTTCATACAACACTTATAGTACTGATATATTATTTTATACTAACGAATCTTACGAAGGTTTTTGTTGAGTTTTGTGTGATTGAAGTTTTCAAGTTTTGGGCTATCTTATGATGGATGAAGGAATAAGGAGTATAAGAGCCTAAGCTTGGGGATGCCCCGGCATCCCAAGCTATTATCCAAACATCAGCAACAAACTAAGCTTGGGGATGCCCCGAGTGGCATCCCCTCTTTCTTCTAACAACCATCGGGTATTTTACTCGAAGATATATTTTTATTCGTCACATACTATGTGTTTTGCTTGGAGCGTCTTGTATGATATGAGTCTTTGCTTGTTTTATTTTTTTGTTTTAAGTCTTGATCCCTTGCTGGACACACCTATTTGGGAGAGCCAAAATTATGTCATGACTTGTTAGAATTGCTATCTATGCTTCACTTAAATTTTTATGACCTATGGACTTGCTCTAGTGCTTCACTTATATCTTTTTTAGCATGGTGTGTGAGGGAGTCCTGGATTAGGGGGTCTCCGGACAGCCAGACTATATTCTTTGGCTGGACTGTTAGACTACGAAGATACAAGATTGAAGACTTTGTCTCGTGTCCGGATGGGACTCTACTTGGCGTGGAAGGCAAGCTAGGCAATACGGATATGCATATCTCCTCCTTTGTAACCGACCTTGTGTAACCCTAGCCCTCTTCGGTGTCTATATAAACCGGAGGGTTTTAGTCCATAGGAAAACACACAATCATACCATAGGCTAGCTTCTAGGGTTAGCCTCTCTGATCTTGTGGTAGATCTACTCTTGTACTACCCATATCATCAATATTAATCAAGCAGGACATAGGGTTTTACCTCCATCAAGAGGGCCCGAACCTGGGTAAAACTTCGTGTCCCCTGCCTCATGTTACCATCCGCCTAGATGCACAATTTGGGACCCCCTACCCGAGATCCGCCGGTTTTGACACCGACATTGGTGCTTTAATTGAGAGTTCCTCTGTGTCGTCGCCGTTAGGCTTGATGGCCCCTTCTATCATCGATAGCGATGCAGTCCAAGGTGAGACTTTCCTCCCCGGACAGATTTTTGTATTCGGCGGCTTCGCACTGCGGGCCAATTCGCTTGGCCATTTGGAGCAGATTAAAAGCTACGCCCCTGGCCATCAAGTCAGGTTCGGAAGCTTAAACTACACGGCCGATATCCGCGGAGAATTGATCTTTGACGGATTCAAGTCTCTGCCTTGTGCGTCATGCGATCACGATGAGTACAATTTAGCTCTACCATCAGACAGTGTTCAGGGGATTGCACCGGTAGCCGCTCCAACCCTTAATTCGGAGCCAGTTGCGCCTTCCATGGACGGGTGGATGGACCCCACCATGGAGGCCTTACCCTCAGCAACGGTCGAGCTGAACATCGACCTTACCCTGCACGAGAGCCGTGTTGCTAAATTGCCGGATCCTTCTCCGGCCACTCTGAACCGCCTGCGCCCGTTCCTAGCGAATCCGATTGGGCACCGATCATGGAGTTTACCTCCGCGGATATTTTTCAGCACTCGCCCCTTGGCGACATACTAAACTCATTAAGGTCTCTCTCCTTGTCAGGAGAATACTGGCCGAACTATGTCCGGCAGGAATGGGATGCGGATAAAATTCACCGCCCACCCACCACCCACTTAGTAGCCACTGTCAACGACCTAACTGACATGCTCGACTTTGACTCTGAAGACATCAACGGTATGGACGACGATGCAGGAGACGAACAGGAACCACTGCCCACAGGGCACTGGACGCCCACTTCATCACATGACGTATACATGATGGACACACCAAAAGAAAACGACGACGAGGAACAGAAGGACGCAACGAAGGGTTGTCCCCTCGAGAAGCATTCAAAGCGGCGGCGTAAGCGCTGCTCCAAATCCTGCCTCGGTAGAAACAACGGTCATACAGACCCAGCGTTAGAGCAGGGTGAACCATCGTCGGACCATGGCAACACGGAGAATCAAACCAAAAAACCTGATTCTGTCAAAGATAATAGTCTGGACGACATCACACCGAATAGACACCCGGAGCAACAGAATGTCCGTCAAAGGCTCGTTGCCACTGCGAGGAGTCTAAAAAAGCAGAAGCGAAGGCTCAAGGCTGCGCAAGACACACTTAAAATCAGATGGAGTAAAGTACTCAACACAGCAACGAAGTACGACGGTAATTGCCCCACCAAGAGCTACCCGAAGCGGAAGTTGCTACCTGAATTCGATGAGGAGGCCTTAGATCCCCCGCAACCAAAAATTAAAATGGCCACCTAGTCGGACAGACGACCTCACGGCCAACATAGAGCGGCAAACAACGCCGTACATAAGCCAATACGCGATCCACGCGAGGACTCGCATCAAAAGGACGGCGCAACCAGATCCATCTACGGACCACGCAAGCGCGCTCCAGCATACAACACAACACATCAAACATCCGAACAACGTGGTACACCCAGATACAGGGGTGCCGCACACCCCCTATGTTTCACCGATGAGGTGCTGGACCATGAATTTCCAGAGGGATTCAAACCCATAAACATAGAGGCATACGACGGAACAACATACCCTGGGGTCTGGATTGAGGACTATATCCTCCATATCCATATGGCTTGAGGAGATGATCTCCACACCATCAAGTACTTACCCCTCAAGCTCAAAGGGCCAGCTCGGCACTGGCTTAAAAGCCTCCCGGAAAACTCCATTGGAAGCTGGGAAGAGCTCAAAGATGCTTTTCCGGCAAATTTTCAAGGGACTTATGTCCGACCTCCGGATGCGGGCGATTTGAGTCATATAACTCAACAGCCTGGAGAGTCAGCCCGAAAGCTTTGGAACAGGTTTCTTACTAAAAAGAACCAAATAGTCGACTGTCCGGACGACAAAGCCTTGGCAGCTTTTAAGCATAGCGTCCGCGACGAATGGCTTGCCAGACACCTCGGCCAAGAAAAGCCAAGAACAATGGCAGCATTAACAAGCCTCATGACCCGCTTTTGCGCGGGTGAGGACAGCTGGCTAGCCAGATGCAGCACCAGCAACCCAAGTACATCTGAAGTTAGATATGAAAACGGGAAATCACGACGCAGCAAAAATAATAAGCGCCGGAATAAAGAAGATAGCCCGAAGAGCACCGCGGTAAACGCCGGATTCAGAAGCTCTCGGCCAGGTCAGCAAAAGCCGCCCTCTAAAGGTGCCAGAGAAGAACTGTCCAGCTTAAATAAAATACTGGACCAAATATGTCAGATCCATAGCACCGCTGGTAAACCCGCTAATCACACCCACAGAGAATGTTGGGTTTTCAAGCAGTCCGGCAAGCTCAACGCCGTACACTGGTGAACAAAAGAAATTTCCACCAGAAGTCAAAACAGTAAACGTGTTACATGTTATCAAGGGGAGAAACAAAGCGGCACTCCCAGAGAAATATGCCCAAGGGCCTATCACCGCGGAGTCTTGCCACTGGTCGTCTCAACCGATCACCTTTAACCATCGGGATTACTCAGCAAGTATCCGGCGTGCAGGACGGGCTGCCTTGGTATTAGACCCAATAATTGACGGATACTGCTTCACACGAGTCCTGATGGACGGTGGCAGGAGTCTAAACCTGATATATCAGGACACAATCCGCAAAATGGGGATAAACCCAATGAAAATTTGCCTCAGCAATACTACCGTTAAAGGAGTAACGTCAGGCCCAGGGGCTCATTGCACGGGCTCCCTGCTACTAGAAGTTATATTCTGCTTCCCTGATAACTTCCGTAGCGATAATTTAACCTTCCACATTGCTCCGTTCCAAAGTGGCTATCAAGCACTACTTGGACGGGAAGCTTTCGCTCGCTTTAATGCAATACCACATTACGCTTCCCTCACGCTTAAGATGCTCGGTCCACGTGGCATCATTACAGTAAATGGAAATATTGAGCGATCCCTGTGCACCGAGGAGGGTGCGGCTGCCTCGGCAGCCGCACACTAAAACGGCCTCACCAACTAAAGTATTCAATAGGTCGTCAAGACCACGGACACGGTTAGACGAGTCCGGCGTAGCTATATGTAATTCGTACAGGATTGATGGCCACACCCGTATCACAAATACAAGGGGCTCAATGCGCGCACAAGTGGCAATTTTTACTCATCTTGATATTTACATGGTTTCTTTAAAACCTACCTTTTTGCACGACAACTTTTCACCTAAGTTCCTCTCTTTTACAGATGACCACCGTGCTACACCCGTCCAGGATACGGCACAACGGAGACACAGGCGCAGACGTGCAGCAGGGACTCGTCCCAAGGATTCTTTTTAGATTAAGACCCTGCGTCAACCTTTTTCACTGTCTCTTGTTGATACACATCCCTCGGATTCTTAGTATAATTGAGAAGGATGCTGGCGTCTTGGCATGTGGCCACGTCAGAATAATGCACGTACCTGGACACCAGGGGCTTCTTACAAAGGGCACTGTTTAGGCCCGGTTTATACCATAAAGACCGAATACCTTAGGGAGTGTCCGGCGTCGCGAGTTTGGCCTTATATGCATCAGCTCCGAATCATGTCTTTGGTCAAATGTTGGGTTTGCCTAGCTCCTATGTTTTGGTACCTTACGTTCCGCTCTATCGGCTAAGGTAGCACTAGGAGAACTACTGCGATTGTGCGCCGGGTCATCCGGACGAGCGCCTCAGTAGAGAAAGCCGAAAACTGACTGTCATGATATAGCGTGAGACTGGTCAACCACTTGATGACCTATCGGAATGTTAGAATTCCTCCGCCTTAACGAAGGGCCGTTTCCCGGCCAGGCATGTACGCACCCCGAATTCGGGAGAGTGCGGAGCCACCAGGGGCTATATAGTAGCCCCACCATCAAACTCCTATGGCTAAGTGAAAGTGTTAAAGCATTATAGTCTGGTTGCCTCGTTCGCTACGCTATCACCTCCTCGGTAGGGCCAAGACATTGGGTTAAGTGTGAACACACGTCTTCTGCAAACACCTCCGCATTATATGCGTGGGGGCTGAAGCCGACGACTGCAATCTTTCAGGTTATACACATGTATACATAAACGGCCGCACAGGAGGCATCGTATTACTTTCAGGCAAAAGTATAAACACAGCCCTAACAAATTTCATAAAAACATTGTGTTTACAATGGGAATACATGTCACTCAAACATAATATTCTTCGAGCACTGGGCCTCTATCAAACGAGCACCCTCGAGAACCTCTTCGAAATAGTGCTCGGCATCCACTCGGCCTATGGCCGAACCTTGCGCCGCAACAGTGGTAGCATCCATCTCCGCCCAGTATGCTTTAACACGGGCAAGGGCCATCCGCGAGCCTTCTATGCACGCCGACCTCTTCATCGCATTGATGCGCGGCATCGCACCAAGGAACTGCTGCACTAAGCTGAAATAGCTGTTCGGCTTCGGCTTCTCCGGCCACAGTTGATCCACGACAGACCTCATGGCGAGTCTGGATAACCTATTGAGTTCGGCCCATTCGGCTAGCTGATCAGTCAATGGAAGCAGACGCTCTGGAACGTTAAATTGCGACTAGAACAGCTTCTCCACTTCATGATCTGTTTGATCTCGGAAGTATTTGGCCGCATCGACAACGCTCGCCGCCAAGTCCATGTATGCGTCTGCCGAACTCCACAGCCGATCCAGAGGGGCATACCGTGGATCTCCGAACTTCCTCCGCAGCATAAAGGGCTTCCCAGCCGCACTATCCCCGGCTTCATGCAGCTCCTCCTTCTTCGCTCTCATAGCAGAGCGGGTGTCTTTGGTCGTCATCGTGGCCTTTTCAAGGTTCGTCGCCTTCACTTGGTTTTCTTGTTCAAGGAACTGGCAACGGTCGGCAGTGTCTTTTAACTTTACAGCCATCTTGGCCATTTTCTCTTTGCTCTCGCGATGCGCGGTCTTCTAGGCCCTCAACTCTTCGGCCACCTTCAAAGCAGCCGCATTACCCCTCCTTGCTTGTTCTTTGGCTTGGGCAAGTTCCCCCCGAAGGTTCTCCACGGTGGCAGCTCCATCTGCAGTCACAACATATTAAAGATACTGGCATCATGCTGCTCTTACTATGTGACATTCACCAGAAAGCAATACTTACCCTGTGCCTCGTCAAGCCGCTTGTTAACAAGATCGATGTCGGCATCTGCCGCATCCAGTTGCCGCTTTAGTTCGGCAAACTCATTAGTCCGGCTAGCCACCGGAGTTTCCACCACCTGCACATAAAGGTGGTTTGGTTACTACCTAGGACTACGATCCTCTGTTCGCCGCCGTTCTCGATGACAACCAGAGTCTCAGGGGCTACTATCTACACAGGGCACACCAAAAAATGTGTGGTACTATCAAAAAGTATCACGTACCTCAAAGCCTGTCAGTAGACTCATAAAGGCTTCATGCAATCCGCTTTCGGCCGACGAAATTCTTTCCACCACCGTACCCATTAACGTACGGTGTTCTTCTGAGATGGCCGCTCGCTCCAACGGCTCCCTCAGTACGTTTGACCGCATACCAGATGGTGACGGACTCTTTTGTTTGCTCTCTTCAAGAGCCGGACGCTTAGGACTTCGGGTGACTAAAGCATTATCTTCTGGCCTCGCCGAATCCGGAGAGGCCCTCCGTGACGACACTTCAAGGTCGCCTGCTTCTTGAGCGGGGGAGTCCGGAGGAGGCGTTTCGCTCTCCATCATCTCCGGAAGAAGATCCCCCGAAGACGAGCTCTACTGAGAAGGGCTAAGATCCGAACTGCAAGATAAATGCTCTGGTTATTTTCCTCAGAGGTAAAGTAGTATATCCTCACTATTAAAGCACTTTTTGATTACTTACGGCTCATTAGAAGGCAGATCCCCGCGCGGACTTTGTGCGGCAATAGCACCCTCCAAGGCAGGACCCTCTGGTGGAGACTTCTTGTCCCGTTTGGAAACCTTGGTTTCCAGATCTTCAGGGGTAGTCCTCTTCCTTCCCCGGGGTGACAGAACGCCAGATCCCTCCCCTTGGTTATCCTCCCTCACGGAGGCACCCGTTCCCTCGGTCGGAATGGGTAGTGGTGGAGGCCCGCTTTCTCCTCCTTTATTTCCCCCTTTATCTTCCTGTGAGGGCTCCGGGTAAGGTGCTAGATCGAGCCTCTTTTCTAGTACCGGATTCTCCAAGCCTTCCGGAAGGGGGGCCGAACACCGGATCATCTTCGCCTTTGTTATCCAGTCCTGGTCAAAGAGCGATTTCTCAGAATAACGTCATGATAAATGAAAGACGGTGTGTTCGGCTAGAGGATAGCTTACTTGGTCGGCGGTGCGGTTGCTGCTCAGGCCCACGTCCTCGGTAGTATTCGGACACTCTATCTGGGGTCCGAAGAATGATCTATACATCTCCTCGTGCGTCAGGCCGAGGAAATTCTGAATAGCGCGCGGTCCTTCTGGGTTGAACTCCCACATGCGAAGGGGCCGGCGTTTGCATGGCTGGATTCATCGAACCAGCATGACTTGCATCACCATAATCAAACTAAAATCTCCTTCGAAGAGATCTTGAATGCGGCTCTACAGTACAGGCACGTCCTTGGCTGGACCCCAGCTTAGCCCTCTACTAATCCATGACATCAGTTGTGGTGGAGGGCCTGAGCGGAAAGCAGGGGAAGCCGCCCACTTGGCACTTCTGGGAGCTGTGATGTAAAACCACTCCCGTTGCCATAATCCAGACACCTCTGAATAGAACCCTTTTGCCATGGAGCTCCAGCGATCTTGCTTATTAATGCGCCTCCGCACGCTACATGCTGCCCCTCGACCATCTTCGGCTTCACGTCAAAGGTCTTGAGCCACATGCCGAAGTGAGGGGTAATGTGGAGGAAAGCCTCACATACAACAATAAATGCTAAGATGTGGAGAAAGGAGTTCGGGGCTAGATCGTGGAAATCTAGACCGTAATAAAACATCAACCCCCTAACGAAGGGATCCAGAGTGAGGCCTGGACCTTGGAGGAAGTGGGAGATGAACACGACGTCTTCGTTGTGTTCAGGAGTAGGGACAACCTGCCCTCGGGCGGGTAGCCGATGCGAAACCTCAGCGGTCAGGTATCTGGCCTCCCTCAACTTCTTGATATCTTCTTCCGTAACGGAGGAGGGCATCCACCGACCTTGAAGGCTAGATCCGGACATGATTGAAGGTCCGGAGCACCTGACCTGGGCTTTGGGTGTTAGAACTCGAGGCGGGGGAAGGATTCGATTGAGCACGGGAGGGAAAAAGTAAAAGCCTTGTCCCTTTATAAAGAAGGTGAATATCAAGCGTCCTCTCCGTAGCCGTTTGGGACTTGCCTATAATCTAGGTGTCCTAGATACGGTTGGGTTACCCACGACCGTATTGATGAGAATCCCATAATTAGGGGAACATGATCTCTGCTTTGACAAGACGTGTCAAGAAACCGCCTCGCGTTATGTGTGGAGCTGGTTGAAGAAACATGGTTCGAATAATTACCGGGCCATGGCATAATGTCGTGTTGCCGAAACATGTCAGCAGATTAGATTTGTGGAAATATTATTCTCTCTACAGTGGTATGTGGAACTTATTTTGCAGGGTCGGACACTATCCTTGTGTTCAAATTCTTCCATGATGTATTCGGAGGAGGAACCCGCCTTGCAATGCCGAAGACAATATTGCGCGCCGGACTCATCGTCATTGAAGCCTGGTTCAGGGGCTACTGAGGGAGTCCTGGATTAGGGGGTCTCCGGACAGCCGGACTATATTCTTTGACTGGACTGTTAGACTACGAAGATACAAGATTGAAGACTTCGTATCGTGTCCGGATGGGACTCTACTTGGCGTGGAAGGCAAGCTAGGCAATACGGATATGCATATCTCCTCCTTTGTAACCGACCTTGTGTAACCCTAGCCCTCTCCGGTGTCTATATAAACCGGAGGGTTTTAGTCCATAGGACAACACACAATCATACCATAGGCTAGCTTCTAGGGTTAGCCTCTCTTATATCGTGGTAGATCTACTCTTGTACTACCCATATCATCAATATTAATCAAGCAGGATGTAGGGTTTTACCTCCATCAAGAGGGCCCGAACCTGGGTAAAACTTCGTGTCCCCTGCCTCCTGTTACCATCCGCCTAGACGCACAGTTCGGGACCCCCTACCCGAGATCCGCCGGTTTTGACACCGACAGTGTGTGTTAGTATTTTTGAAGAAATGCTCTCTTACTTCACTTAGATTTGTTTGAGAGTTAGTAAAATTTTCAAGGAATTCTCTCTTGCTTCACTTAAATTAATTTGAGAGAAAGAAAAAGTACGCTCATGATCTTCACTTATATTTGTTTAAGCTTATGAAAAGTAACACATGAAAATTAGTCCCAAAGTGATAGATATCCAAGAAGGATATAATAAAAACTTTCATGAAGATCATTGGACAAAATAAACTTGATTCTTAGTAATAGTTTTGAGATATGATGATGTGATATGTGAGTCATCTTGATGAGTAATTATGCTTTAGTAAGAATATTGGTGTTAAGGTTTGTGACTCCCTATGCAAGCACGAAAGTCAATAGTCATGCAATGAAATTATATCCTACTTGTGGTGCATTATTCGGCGTTAGTTATGCTTAATGCTCGCTTATGAGATTATTCTTCCTTGGTTGGTTGCTTCTCAATCTTTTGCTAGCCTTCATTTTGCACTAAGTATGATCACTACTTGTGCATACAAAAACCTTTAACCCAGTTTTGCCACATGAGTCCACTATATCTACCTATATGCGGTATTCTTTTGCCGTTCTAAGCAAATTTGCATGTGCCATCTCTAATTTTCAAAAAATAAACTTCTATTTTGTGTGTTCGTTTCGCTCGCGGAGCGGTGAGGGGTGGCTAATATTTTCCATGCTAGATGTGTTATTCTCATGATGAGTGTTTATTCACTTGTCATTGCACGGGAGTAAGGCAAAGGTATTAGGGATGCCCAGTCCCAAAATGAAAAAAAATGAATTTACTTTATGTTGTCAAATAATAAATTCCTTGAAAGTGTTGGTATGGAGGGCACCCGTGGATATGGTTAGCCATGGAAAGTGAAAGTATGGCGGAAAAAGGAATAAACTTTATTTTTTGTTTGGGAACCGCCTACGATATATCTAGCATGGAAAGTGTTGGGAACTCTAAGTTGTTTTCGTTGGTGGGATGGATACACCTCCCAAAATGTTTTTATCTCTAAGTTTTTGCTTTGAGCTCTGGCACCTCTACAAATCCCTACTTCCCTCTGCGAAGGGCCTTTCTTTTACTTTATGCAATTTTTATTTTTGAATTTGAGTCTCCTCTTCTCTTATAAAAGCACCAACTAGGAGGCAATATGATCGTACTTGAGTATTGGGTGTAGCTAATATGCGAGTGTGTTTCATGAATGGATTAATGGTTGAGCATGATGGGGTAGGGATAACTTATTTTAGCGTTGAGATTTTTGAAGACATGGTTGCTTGTTGATATGCTTGAGTATTTAAATTATCATGTCAAAACTAGACTACTTCTTTGAACAATATAAAAGTCCAAATGTCCATGCTATAAAGAGAAATATGATATGACATGTTAGGCAGCATTCCACATCAAAAATTCTATTTTTATCACTTCCCTACTCGAGGACGGGTAGGAGTTAAGCTTGGGGATGCTGATACGTATCCAACGTATCTATAATTTTTTATTGTTCCATGCTGTTATATTATCAATCTTGGATGTTTTATAATCATTTTATAGTCATTTTATATCATTTTTTGGTACTAACCTATTGACATAGTGCCAAGTGCCAGTTGATGTTTTTTCCGTGTTTTTTACATCGCAGAAAATCAATACCAAATGGAGTCCAAATGCCACAAAACTTTACGGAGATTTTTTATGGGCCAGAAGGAACACAACGGGCCCTGGCTGCGCCTAGGGGGTGCCCCGAGGGGAGCACAACCCACCAGGGCGCGCCAGGAGGCCCAGGCGCACCCTGGTGGGTTGTGCCCACCTCAGGTGCCCCCGGACCGCCTCTTTGCTCTATAAATAACCGAATATTCCCAAAACCCTAGGGAAGTCGACGAAATATTCATCCAGTCGCCACAGAGTCTAGAACGACCAGATCCAATCTAGACACCATCTCGGATGGGGTTCACCACCTCCATTGGTGCCTCTCCGATGATGCGTGAGTAGTTCTTTGTAGACCTTCAGGTCCGTAGTTAGTAGCTAGATGGATTCCTCTATGTCTCTCTCTCTCTCTTGATTCTCAATACAATGGTCGCTTGGAGATCCATATGATGTAACTCTTTTGCGGTGTGTTTGTTGGGATCCGATGAACTTTGAGTTTATGATCAGATCTATCTCTTTTTATATCCATGGAAGTTTTTGAGTTTCTTTGATCTCTTTTATGCATGATTGCTTATAGCCTCGTATTTCTTCTCTGATATTTGGGTTTTGTTTGGCCAACTTGATCTATTTATCTTGCAATGGGAAGAGGTGCTTTGTAGTGGGTTCGATCTTACGGTGCTTGATCCCAGTGACAGAAGGGGAACCGACACGTATGTATCGTTGCTACTAAGGATAAAACGATGGGGTCTATCTCAACATAGATAGAACTTGTCTACATCATATCATCGTTCTTATTGCATTACTCCATTTCTCCATTAACTTAATACACTAGATGCATGCTGGATAGCGGTCGATGTGTGGAGTAATAGTAGTAGATGCAGGCAGGAGTCGGTCTACTAATCTTGGACGTGATGCCTATATAATGATCATTGCCCAGATATCGTCATGAGTATTTGAAGTTCTATCAATTGCCCAACAGTAATTTGTTCACCCACTGTTTGCTATTTTTCTCGAGAGAAGCCACTAGTGAAACCTACGGCCCCCGGGTCTCTTTCTCATATTATTTGCCTTTGCGGTCTATTTCCCTTTGCGCTTATTTTCAGATCTACTAAACCAAAAACCCAAAAATACCTTGTTGTAATTTATTCTTAGTTATTTATTTATTTGGCATTCGATCTATCAATCTACTACAAATTTACCTCATGCCCGTTTGCCTATCTTGAGGCGTCGTACCCCGGAAGGGATTGACAACCCCTTTAACACGTCGGGTTGCGAGAAGTTGTTATTTGTTTGCAGGTGCTGTTTACGTTGTGTTCCTTGGTTCTCCTACTGGTTCGATAACCTTGGTTTCATATCTAAGGGAAATACCTATCGCTGTTGTGCTGCATCATCCCTTCCTCTTTGGGGAAATACCGACGTAGCTTCAAGCGACATCAAATTGTGATGTGAGCGAGTCATGAAAGGATGGTGAGGTGCTCCCGGTTATTGTGTTCCCATGTGTCGACGGCAAGAAAACAGAGAGCAATGTGCAACAAATAACTCGGACACGGTGCAAACACGAGCATCTCATACAACACACATGCATTCGTTCACGGGCGTCATCTCGGGGTTATACCTTTGAAGCGTGCATTTTTGGAGCGGATCGGGTTCGTAGCGGTGTAGATGGGAGTAGACGTTCTCGCGGCAGTCGTAGGAGAAGTGGTACACATGTAGAAGATGAACTTGATGAATCCGAGGTCGACGGTAGTTGTACACTTGGTTTTGTCAGATCCGCGGTGACGGTAGTTGTACACGTATCATAGAGGAACTTGGTCTTGCGAAGAGGTACTTGACGGTAGTGGTACTTGGCGCATCCTAGGGTCATCGTGACGTGGTACTTGCGATATCCAGGACGGTATTGGCATATCCATGCGTAGAGGTACTTGGCGGATCCATTCGGGGAGGATGCAATGGAGCCAAAGGTCGTCGGGGCCAAACTTAGGGCTTTGGCAGCCTTCGTTGGAGGCAGCAACACAGTTTGGAGGTGGAGCTCAAGAGCAAAACCCCAACAGAGAAGATAGTAGGAGGCCTCTTCATGGTGGCGAGCGGCGATCTTGGTGGTGCGGTGTGGTCCATAGGCAAGGAGGAGGCCAACGAGGTGTTGCGCGGTGATGGCCTCGGGAGGGCCTTGGTGCAGTGCAGGCAGGAGGATGGTGTGTCTGCCGGTTCATGCGCGAGGAAGGAACACAAGCAGAGGAGAGGAAGAAGGCACTGATGCGTCCATTTTGCATCATATTTTCTTACTATTATTTATAATGTTTTTATCCATAATAATGCTTTTTAGAGTAATTCTAATGCCTTTTCTCTCATAATATGCAAGGTATACACAACGAGGGAGAATTCTGGCAGCTGGAAATCTGGACCTGAAAAAGCTACGTCAGGCTACCTATTCTGCACAACTCCAAATGAGCTGAAACTTCACGAGGATTTTTTATGGAATATTTAAGAATTATTGGAGCAAATAACTACCAGAGGGGTGATACATCTCCAATGTATCTACTTTTCCTAACGCTTTTCCTCTTGTTTTGGACTCTAATTTGGGCCTAAGGGAATATTTAAGAAATCTTGTTGCAAGTAATCATGTGAACTTGATATGTGTTCGATATTTTGATAGTATGTATGTTGTGATTCCCTTAGTGGTGTCATGTGAACGTCGACTACATGACACTTCACCATATTTGGTCCTAAGGGAATGCATTGTGGAGTAGCAATTAGATGATGGGTTGCGAGAGTGATAGAAACTTAAACCCCAGTTTATGCGCTATTCCGTAAGGGACCGATTGGATCCAAAAGTTTAATGCTATGGTTAGAATTTATTCTTAATACTTTTCTCGTAGTTGCGGATGCTTGCGGGAGGGTTAATCATAAGTAGGGGGTTTGTTCAAGTAAGAACAACACCTAAGCACCGGTCCACCCACATATCAAATTATCAAAGTAGATAACACAAATCGAACCAACATGATGAAAGTGACTAGATGAAATTCCTGTGTACCCTCAAGAACACTTTGCTTATCATAAGAGACTGTTTTGGCCTATCCTTTGCCTCAAAAGGATTGGGCTACCTTGCTGCACTTTTGCTACTACTATCGTTACTTGCTCGTTACAAATTATCTTGCTATCAAACTACTCCGCTACTTACAATTTCATCACTTGCAGACATTACCTTACTAAAAACCATTTGTCATTTCCTTCTGCTCCTCATTGGGTTCGACACTCTTACTTATCGAAAAGGGCTACAATTTATCCCCTATACTTTTGGGTCATCAAGTCTATTTTCTGGCACCATTGCCGAAGAGTGAAGCACCTTTGGTAAGTGGAATTTGGTAAGGAAACATTTATATAGTGTGCTGAAATTTATTGTCACTTGTTACTATGGAAAACAATCCTTTGAGGGGTTTGTTCGGGGTATCTTCACCTCGTTCGGAACCACAATTAGCTACCCCTCAACCTACTGCGCCTACTGAAAATATTGAATAGTAAATTCCTTCGGGTATGATAGAACAACTACTAGCTAATCCTTATGCAGGAGATGGAACCGAACATCTTGATATGTACTTGATATATGTAGAACAAATTTGTGGATTGTTCAAGCTTGCAGGTTTACCCGGAGATGAAGTTATGAAGAAGGTTTTCCCTTTATCTATTAAGGGAAAAGCATTGGCATGGTATAGGCTATGCCATGATATTGGATCTTGGAATTGGAATGGTTTGAAATTGGAGTTCCACCAAAAAATTTATCCTATGCATCTACCATCTAGTTCATCGTGATCGGAATTATATATATAATTTTTGGCCTCGTCAATGAGAAAGTATCACTCTAGCTTGGGGAGGCTTAAGTCAATGCTATATTCATGCTCCAATCATGAGCTCTCAAGAGAAATTATTATCCAGAATTTTTATGCTCGGCTTTCTCATAATGATCAAACCATGCTTGATACTTCTTGTGCTGGTTCTTTTATAAATAAGACTATTGAATTCCGGTGGGATCTTTTGGAAAGAATTAAACGCAACTCTGAAGATTGGGAACTCGACGAAGGTAAAGGGTTAGGTATTAAAATTAAATATGATTGTGTTAAATATTTTATGGATACCGATGCTTTTCAAAAGTTTAGCACTAAATATGGACTTGACTCTGAGATAGTAGCCTCCTTTTGTGAATCATTTGCTACTCATGTTGATCTCCCTAAAGAGAAGTGGTTTAAATATCAACCACCTATCAAAGAAGAAATTAAATAATAGGTACCAGTTAAAGAAGAAACTATACTTTACAATGTTGATCCAGTTGTTCCTTGTGGTTATATTGAGAAACCACCTTTCCCTGATAGGATAAAGGAACATGCTACATTTTCAACGGTGGTTAACAAAGATATATTAGAACACCTAAACCAAATGAACAAATTAAAGTAGAACCTAGTATTTATATGGTTAAAGATCTCTTGGAAGAAGATATGGATGGGCATGTTATTTATTTCTGTGAAGAAGTTGCTAGAATTGCCAAACCTGGTAAAAAGGATAAACATAGACATGTTGTTGGCATGCCTATTGTCTCAGTTAAAATAGGAGATCACTGTTATCATGGTTTATGTGACATGGGTGCTAGTGTGAGTGCTATTCCTTACACTTTATATCAAGAAATTATGGAAGACATAACACCTGCAGAAATAGAAGACATAGATGTTACTATTAAACTTGCTAATAGAGACACCATATCACCAATTGGGATTGTTAGAGATGTTGAAGTCTTGTGTGGGAAAATAAAATACCCTACTGATTTTCTTGTTCTTAGTTCCCCACAAGATGACTTTTGTTCCATTATCTTTGGTAGACCTTTCTTGGACACCATTAATGCTAAGATAGATTGCAAGAAACAAACTGTCGGTGTTAGTTTTGGTCATGAGTCTCATGAGTTTAATTTTTCCAAGTTTAGTAGAAAGATTCATGAAAAAGAATTGCCTAGTAAGGATGAATTAATTGGTCTTGCTTCTGTTGTTGTACCACCTATTGATCCTTTAGAACAATATTTGCTAGACCATGAAAATGATTTACATATGCATGAAAGAAATTAAATAGATAAGATTTTCTTTGAACAACGTTCTCTACTTAAATGCAATTTGCCTATTGAAACTCTAGGAGGTCCTCCTCCACCTATAGGTGATCCTGTGTTTGAATTAAAACAATTACCAGACACTTTGAAATATTCTTACCTTGATGAAAAGAAGATATATCCTATTATTATTAGTGCTAACCTTTCAGAACATGAAGAAGAAAGATTATTGAAAGTTCTAAGGAAGCACCGGGCTGCTATTGGATATACTCTTGATGATTTAAATGGCATTAGTCCTACTCTATGTCAGCACAAAATTAATATGGAACCTGATGCTAAACCCGTTGTTGATCACCAACGTCGGTTAAATCCAAAGATGAAGGAAGTGGTAAGAACGGAAATCTTAAAGCTTCTAGAAGCAGGTATAATCTATCCTATAGCTAATATTAGATGGGTAAATCCCGTTCATTGTGTCCCTACGGAAGGAGGTATAACTATTGTTCCTAATGACAAGAATGAACTTATTCCATAAAGAATTGTTACAGGTTATAGAATGGTAATTGATTTTATAAAATTAAACAATGTAACTAGAAAAGATCATTACCCTTTGCCTTTTATTGATAAAATGCTTGAAAGATTACCTAAGCACACACACTTTTTCTTCCTTGATGGATACTCTGGCTTTTCACAAATACCTGTTTCTCAACCTAATCAGGAAAAAACCACTTTTACTTGTCCCTTTGGAACTATGCTTATAGACGTATGCCTTTCGATTTATGTAATGCACCTGCTACCTTTCAAAGATGTATGCCTGCTATATTCTCTAACTTTTGTGAAAAGATTGTTGAGGTTTCCATGGATGACTTCTCTGTTTATGGGAAGTCTTTTTATAATTGTTTAAGCAATCTTGAGCGAGTTTTGCAGACATGTGAACAAACAGATCTTTTCTTGAATTGGGAGAAGTGCCACTTTATGGTAATGAAGGCATTGTCTTGGGTCATAAAATTTCTGAAAGAGGTATTGAAGTGGACCAAGCTAAGGTTGATACAATTGAGAAAATGCCATATCCTAAAGATATAAAAGATATTCGTAGTTTCTTAGGTCATGATGGTTTCTATAGGAGATTTATTAAAGACTTCTCTAAAATTTCTAGGCCTCTTACGAACTTCTACAAAAGGATATCCCTTTTGTTTTTGATGATGATTGTTCAGAAGCCTTTGAAACACTCAAGAAAGCCTTAATTTCTACACTTATTGTTCAACCACCTGATTGGAAATTGCCTTTTGAAATTATTTGTGATGCTAGTGATTATGTTGTTGGTGATGTTCTAGGATAAAGAGTTGATAAGAAATTGAATGGTATTCATTATGCTAGTAAAACTCTAGACAGTGCTCAAAGAAATTATGCTACTACTGAAAAAGAATTCTTAGCAGTGGTGTTTGCTTGTGATAAATTCAGACCTTATATTGTTGATTCAAAAGTAACTGTTCACACAGACCATGTTGTTATTAAATATCTTATGGAAAAGAAAGATGTTAAACCTAGACTTATTCAATGGTTTCTCTTGTTACAAGAGTTTGATTTACATATCATTGATAGAAAAGGAGCTGAGAACCCAGTAGTTGATAATTTGTCTAGGCTTGAAATTTTGCCTGATGACCCACTACCTATTGATGATAGTTTTCCTGATGAGCAGCTAGCTGCAATAAATGTTGCTCATAATACTCCTTGGTATGCTGATTATGCTAATTACATTATTGCTAGATATTTACCACCTAGCTTTACATACCAACAAACGAATAAAATCTTCTATGATGTCGGATCACGGGTTCCGGCAAAACCCTCAAGGTTCGAACACTGGGGTGCACGCGAAGATCTCCCCCCTACCGATCCACGTCCTAGCTCAGCTAAGATCTTACGAACTAACTCGACGAACTCACAACACAAAGGCCACAAGATTTATACTGGTTTAGGCCATCGTTGTGGTGTAATACCCTACTCTAGTGTGGTGTGGTGGATTGCCTCTTGGATTTGAGGATGAATAGTACAAGGGGAAGAATAGCCTCCTAAGGAGAGGTGTTCTTGTGCTTGGTGAACTTGTGGTTGTTCTGGTCCCTCTCGATCTGACCCCCTGGCTATGGTGGTGGCTAGTCCTATTTATAGAGGCCTTGGTCCTCTCCCCAAATATTAAGTGGGAAGGGAGCCAACAACGTCCAATTCGAAAGGGGACAGCGAATACAACTTATCCTGACAAAAGCAGTCTTCGCCTGCAAAAGGCTCTGGTGGTGATGCTGTCTTGGGCTCCACGGTGACCTCCGTCTTGCCGTCCTTCTAGTCTTGGTCTCGTTGCACCGATATGGAAACCTTTGCTTGACGCCTTGGTACTCCGTGCATGCGCTTGCTTCGTCAGCACCAAAGAGTAAACAAGGACTCTGTGCGCGCTGGCGCCCGCCTGGCGCCCACCTGACGCCCGCTTGGTCTCGATCGTCATGGCTCACATCATCGGAACCTCGCGAGATTTTCCTGGCCTTGATCTCTCCGTCCCTCGTGAGGCAGCCTAGTGAGGCCGCTCCTGAGGAGGTCTTATGTCGTTCGCCTCGCAAGGGTCTTGAGTCCTTGCTGGCGAAGATGGGTCGTATGGGCCCGCTCGCAGAGCCACGCCGTGGGCCACAGGCAGGCAAGTTTGGGGACCCCCATTCCCAGAACGCCGACAGTAGCCCCCGGGCCCAAGGCGCGCTCGGGATTGGCTTCAAGGCAAAGCCAAAGGGGCAAGTGCGTAGCGCCGCGGGCCCCAATAGCCTGCGGCCTTGGTCGACGCGTGGCAGTTGATTGGACGTGGGCATCTCCGCTGCAGGCAACATAGCCCTTGCTCGTGGCTGGCAGACGTTTGCCCGCGCACGCGGCCTGGTCAGGCGGTGCACCCTCCACTTCAAGTATGACGGTGACGCGACCCTATACGTGACACGAATCTGCCCTTGGGGCCGACCACATCTCGTCCAGCTACGATGGCTCTTCCTCCAGCGACAGCCCCAGCAGCGGCGGTTACGACCAGCCGCCACGCCGTCGTTCCCGCTTTGAGTGTGGCACTGGGTCGTCTCATCACCGCGCCTCCCTGAAGCGCGAGGAGGGGTCCGGCTGAGCTCAGGACGGCGTCGGGAGCCTGCCCCTGTGAACCGCTGTAGGGGCAGACGCTGATTTTATTTTGTTCTTCCTTTCCTTCCTGCATCAAAAAGAAACCAGAATGGGCCCCAGAGGGGCGTGTATCGAACTATGATTTCAATCACTATGCTATGTTTGTTTCTCCTGTGCTGTGTCGCAACTTCGTCGTTTTGGGTAGGGGTAACTTAGCTTGACTTGTTCGGAGTAGCCTCCTCCTCACGAGGCACTTGCTTGCTTCCCGGTGCCTGTCGAAGCTTCCTTGACTTGATAGGCGCTTAGGAACTGCAAAAAATTCGTTAAGAGGTTTATCGTTATCCCGAGGCTTGGTCGCGGGCGCCGCTGGCCTTGACCCAATGCTTCGTATCACGGTACCCGAGGGGCATGGATTCAGAGAGAGAAGTGCGCCAGCTTGTGGGCTCGAACGAGGGTACCTCACAAAAACAGAAGAAGGAAGCTCACGAAGGTACCTGTTCATCCCCCTCGCGAGGAACGCGAAAGAGGGCACAGGCCGACCAAAGAAATGAAGGCAGAAACAGAGGAAGAAAGCGAAAGGGTGAGACTGATGTCTACTACACAACCTTCTTCTTATAGACGTTGTTGGGCCTCCAAGTGCAGAGGTTTGTAGGACAGTAGCAAAGTTCCCTCAAGTGGATGACCTAAGGTTTATCAATCCGTAGGAGGTGTAGGATGAAGATGGTCTCTCTCAAGCAACCCTGCAACCAAATAACAAAGAGTCTCTTGTGTCCCCAACACACCCAATACAATGGTAAATTGTATAGGTGCACTAGTTCGGCGAAGAGATGGTGATACAAGTGCAATATGGATAGTAGATAATGGTTTTTGTAATCTGAAAATATAAAAACAGCAAGGTAACTAATGATAAAAGTGAGCACAAACGGTATTGCAATGCGTTGAAACGAGGCCTAGGGTTCATACTTTCACTAGTGCAACTTCTCTAAAAAATAATAACATAATTGGATCACATAACTATCCCTCAACATGCAACAAAGAGTCACTCCAAAGTCACTAATAGCGGAGAACAAACGAAGAGATTATGGTAGGGTACCAAACCACCTCAAAGTTATTCTTTCCAATCAATCCGTTGGGCTATTCCTATAAGTGTCACAAACAGCCCTAGAGTTCGTACTCACAAATCAACCAAAACCCTAATGTCACCTAGATACTCGAATGTCACCTCAAGTATCTGTGGGTATGATTATATGATATGCATCACACAATATCAGATTCATCTATTCAACCAACACAAAGAACTTCAAAGAGTGCCCCAAAGTTTCTACCAGAGAGTCAAGACAAAAACGTGTGTCAACCCCTATGAATAGGTTCATGGGCAGAACCCGCAAGTTGATCACCAAAACATACATCAAGTGGATCAATAGAATACCCCATTGTCACCATGGGTATCCCACGCAAGACATACATCAAGTGTTCTCAAATCTTTAAAGACTCAATTCGATAAGATAACTCCAAAGGGAAAACGCAATCCATTAAAAGAGAGTAGAGGGGGAGAAAACATCATAAGATCCAACTATAATAGCAAAGCTCGCGATACATCAAGATCGTACCACCTCAAGAACACGAGAGAGAGAGAGAGAGAGAGAGAGATCAAACACATAGCTACCGGTACATACCCTCAGCCCCGAGGGAGAACTACTCCCTCCTCGTCATGGAGATAACCGGGATGATGAAGATGGCCACCGGAGAGGGATTCCCCCTCCGGCAGGGTGCTGGAACGGGTCTAGATTGGTTTTCGGTGGCTACGGCTTCTGGCGGCGGAACTCCTGATCTATTATGCACCCCGATAGTTTTAGGGTATATGGATATATATAGGCGGAAGAAATACATCAGGGGAGCCACAAGGGGCCCACGAGGGTGGAAGGTGCGCCTAGGGGAGTGGGCGCGCCCCCTGCCTCATGGCTTCCTCGTTGATCCCCTGACGTGCACTCCAAGTCTCCTGTATTGCTTTCTTTCCAAAAATAACTTTTCCGAAGGTTTCATTCCGTTTGGACTCCGTTTGATATTCCTTTTCTGCGAAACACTGAAACAAGGGAAAAACAGAAACTGGCACTGTGCTCTGGGTTAATAGGTTAGTCCCAAAAATAATATAAAAGTGTTTAATAAAGCCCATAAACATCCAAAACAGATAATATAATAGCATGGAACAATAAAAAATTATAGATACATTGGAGACGTATGAGCATCCCCAAGCTTAATTCCTGCTCGTCCTCGAGTAGGTAAATGATAAAAACAGAATTTTTGATGTGGAATGCTACCTAACATATTCATCATGTATTTCTCTTTATTGTAGCAAGAATATTCAGATCCATAAGATTCAAGACAAAAGTTTAATATTGACATAAAAATAATAATACTTCAAGCATACTAACTAAGCAATCATGTCTTCTCAAAATAACATGGCAAAATAAAGTTCATCCCTACAAAATCATATAGTTTGGTCATGCTCCATTTTCGTCACACAAGAATGCTCTCATCATGCACAATCCCGATGACAAGCCAAGCAATTGTTTCACACTTTAGTAATCTCAAACTTTTTTCAACTTTCACGCAATACATGAGCGTGAGCCATGGATATAGCACTATGGGTGGAATAGAATATGATGATGGGGGTTATGTGGAGAAGACAAGAAGGAGAAAGTCTCACATCGACGCGGCTAATAAATGGGCTAGGGAGATGCCCATCAATTGATGTCAATGCAAGGAGTAGGGATTGTCATGCAACGGATGCACTAGAGCTATAAATGTATGAAAGCTCAACAAAAGAAACTAAGTGGGTGTGCATCCAACTTGCTTGCTCACGAAGACATAGGGCACTTGAGGAGGCCCATTGTTGGAATATACAAGCCAAGTTCTATAATGACAAATTCCCACTAGTATATGAAAGTGACAAAACAAGAGACTCTCTATAATAAAGATCATGGTGCTACTTTGAAGCACAAGTGTGGAAAAAGGATAGTAGCATTGTCCCTTTTATTTTATTTTTTTATTTTTTATATTTGGCCTTTCCTTTTTTTATTTGGCCTTTCTTTTTTATTTGGCCTTTCCTACTTTTTTTGGCCTTTCTTTTTTTTCTCTTTTTTTGGGATAATGCTCTATGAATGATGATCATCACACTTCTATTTATTTACAACTCAATGATTACAACTCGATACTAGAACAAAGTATGACTCTATATGAATGCCTCCGGTGGTATACTGGGATAGCAATGAATCAAGAGTGACATGTATGAAAAATTATGAACGGTGGCTTTGCCACAAATACGATATCAACTACATGATCATGCAAAGCAATATGACAATGATGATGCGTGTCATAATAAACGGAACGGTGGAAAGTTGCATGGCAATATATCTCGGAATGGCTATGGAAATGCCATAATAGGTAGGTATGGTGGCTGTTTTGAGGAAGATATAAGGAGGTTTATGTGTGATAGAGCGTATCATATCACGGGGTTTGGATACACCGGCGAAGTTTGCACCAACTCTCGATGTGAGAAAGGGCAATGCACGGTACCAAAGAGGCTAGCAATGATGGAAGGGTAAGAGTGCGTATAATCCATGGACTCAACATTAGTCATAAAGAACTCACATACTTATTGTAAAAATCTACAAGTCATCAAAAACCAAGCACTACACGCATGCTCCTAGGGGTATAGATTGGTAGGAAAAGACCATCGCTCGTCCCCGACCGCCACTCAAAAGGAGGACAATCAAAGAATACCACATGTTTCAAATTTGTTACATAATGTTTACCATACGTGCATGCTACGGGACTTGCAAACTTCAACACAAGTATTCCTCAAATTCACAACTACCCAACTAGCACAACTTTGATATCACTATCTCCATATCTCAAAACAATCATCAAGTATCAAACTTCTCTTACTATTCAATGCACTTATATGAAAGTTTTTATTATATCCCTCTTGGATGCCCATCATATTAGGACTAATCTCATAACCAAAGCAAATTACCATGCTGTTCTAAAGACTCTCAAAATAATATAAGTGAAGCATGAGAGTTCATCTATTTCCACAAAATAAAACCACCACCGTGCTCTAAAAAGATATAAGTGAAGCACTAGAGCAAATGACAAACTACTCCGATAGATATAAGTGAAGATCAATGAGTAGTCGAACAATTATGCAACTATATGAAGACTCTCTAACATTTAATAATTTCAGATATTGGTATTTTATTCAAATAGCAAGCAAAGCATAATGAAATAAAATGACGCTCCAAGCAAAACACATATCATGTGGTAAATAAAAATATAGCTCCAAGTAAAGTTACTGATGAACAAAGACAAAAGAGGGGACGCCTTCCGGGGCATCCCCAAGCTTAGGCTCTTGGTTGTCTTTGAATATTGCCTTGGGGTGCCTTGGGCATCCCCAAGCTTAGGCTCTTGCCACTCCTTATTCCATAGTCCATCGAATCTTTACCCAAAACTTGAAAACTTCACAACACAAAACTTAACAGAAAACTCGTAAGCTCCGTTAGCGAAAGAAAACAAAACACCACTTCAAGGTGCTGTAATGAACTCATTCTTTATTTATATTGGTGTTAAACCTACTGTATTACAACTTCTCTATGGTTTATAAACTCTTTTACTAGCCATAGAATCATTAAAATAAGCAAACAACACACGAAAAACAGAATCTGTCAAAAACAGAACAGTCTGTAGTAATCTGTAACTAACGCAAACTTATGGAACCCCAAAAATTCTAAAATAAATTTATGGACGTGAGGAATTTATCTATTAATCATATGCCAAAATAATTAACTAAATATCACTCTCCAATAAAAAATGGCAGCAAATCTCGTGAGCGCTAAAGTTTCTGTTTTTTACAGCATGATCAACAAGACTTTCCCCAAGTCTTCCCAATGGTTCTACTTGGCACGAACACTAATTAAAACATAAAAACTCAATCATAAAAGAGGCTAGATAAATTATTTATTACTAAACAGGAGCAAAAATCAAGGGACAAAAATAAAATTGGGTTGCCTCCCAACAAGCGCTATCGTTTAACGCCCCTAGCTAGGCATGATGATTTCAATGATGCTCACATAAAGGATAAGAATTGAAACATAAAGAGGACATCATGAAGAGTATGACTAGCACATTTAAGTCTAACACTCTTACAATGCATAGGGATTTTGTGAGCAAACAACTTGTCGGAACAAGAATCAACTTGCATAGGAAGGTAAAACAAGCATAACTTCAAAATTTTAAGCACATACAGAGGAAACTTGATATTATTGCAATTCCTACAAGCATATGTTCCTCCCTAATAATAATTTTCAGTAGCATCATGAATGAATTCAACAATATAACCATCACATCAAGCATTCCTTTCATGATCTACAAGCATAGAAAATTTACTACTCTCCACATAAGCAAAAAATTCTCATGAATAATAGTGGGAGCAAACTCAACAAAATAATTATCATGTGAGGCATAATCCAATTGAAAACTAAAATCATGATGACAAGTTTCATGGATATCATTTAGGGATGGCAGTTTTGCCCATGGGTATGAGTACCCGCGGGTACCCTACCCGAAAACAACGGGTATGGGCAAGATTTGAAGAGATTTTGTACCCATGGGTAATGGGTATCCATACTCGCAAAATATATGGGTAGGATATGGGTATGACATTGCGCCCATGGGTAACCCAATGGATACCCAGAAACAATTAATAAATGAAAATAACTCCTATGACTTGTGGGGTCATCATCCAACTCCTATGGCCCACCCTAAGTCTTGTTTCCTTAAATTGGCCATAGCTCATAGGCCCGTAATCACCTGCTCGCCACTCCTCATGCGTCCTATGTGACTCGTTGAAAAGATGAAATCTTGACTCTTCGCTACCAGACTCCTATCCAACACTCGATCCAGCGATTCCCCATTCCCAGCACGACCTCTCACTGTACCAGGTTTCTACTAACCGCCACTCATACTCCCTTGATGCCTCCAAGAGGCCACCCACCATAGTAGCCTGTGTTAGTGATGTACTACTCGTCCATGATCACTTGAATTTTAAACCCATTTATCTACATTTTAAAATTTTAAATGCTATATATTATATCCACTGGATACCCATTGGGTATAGGATACCTGATGGGTATGGGCATGGGTGCCAATTTATGCCCATTGGTATTGAAATGGGTGGGTATAGAAATTTTCTGTGGGTATGGGTTTGGGTAGAAGGAGGTTGTACCCGCCCATACCCTACCCATTGCCATCCCTAATATCATTATTCTTTATAGCATACAAGTCATCACAATAATCATCATAGATAGCAACTTTGTTCTCATAATCAATTGGAACCTCTTCCGAAATAGTGGATTCATTGCAAAATAAAGTCATGACCTCTCCAAATCCACTTTCATCAATATAATCATCATAAATAGGAGGCGTGCTTTCATCGTAATAAATTTGCTCATCAAAACTTGGGGGACAAAAAATATCATCTTCATCAAACATAGCTTCCCCAAGCTTGTGGCTTTGCATATCATTAGCATCATGGATATTCAAGGAATTCATACTAAAAACATTGCAATCATGCTCATCATTCAAATATTTAGTGCCAAACATTTTAATGCATTCTTCTTCTAACACTTTGGCACAATTTTCCGTTCCATCATACTCATGAAAGATATTAAAAAGATGAAGCGTATGAGCCAAACTTAATTCCATGTTTTTGTAATTTTCTTTTATAAACTAAACTAGTGATAAAACAAGAAACTAAAAGACTCAATTGCAAGATCTAAAGATATACCTTCAAGTAATCACCTCCCTGGCAACGGCACCAGAAAAGAGCTTGATGTCTACTACACAACCTTCTTCTTGTAGACGTTGTTGGGCCTCCAAGTGCAGAGTTTGTAGGACAGTAGCAAATTTCCCTCAAGTGGATGACCTAAGGTTTATCAATCCGTAGGAGGCGTAGGATGAAGATGGTCTCTCTCAAGCAACCCTGCAACCAAATAACAAAGAGTCTCTTGTGTCCCCAACACACCCAATACAATGGTAAATTGTATAGGTGCACTAGTTCGGCGAAGAGGTGGTGATACAAGTGGAATATGGATAGTAGATAATGGTTTGTGTAATGTGAAAATATAAAAACAGCAAGGTACCTAATGATAAAAGTGAGCACAAACGGTATTGCAATGCGTTGAAACAATGCCTAGGGTTCATACTTTCACTAGTGCAACTTCTCTCAACAATAATAACATAATTGGATCACATAACTATCCCTCAAGATGCAACAAAGAGTCACTCCAAAGTCACTAATAGCGGAGAACAAATGAAGAGATTATGGTAGGGTACCAAACCACCTCAAAGTTATTCTTTCCAATCAATCCGTTGGGCTATTCCTATAAGTGTCACAAACAGCCCTAGAGTTCGTACTAGAATAACACCTTAAGACACAAATCAACCAAACCCTAATGTTACCTAGATACTCCAATGTCACCTCAAGTATCCGTGGGTATGATTATACGATATGCATCACACAATCTCAAATTCATCTATTCAACCAACACAAAGAACTTCAAAGAGTGCCCCAAAGTTTCTATCGGAGAATCAAGACAAAAACGTGTGCCAACCCCTATGCATAGGTTCATGGGCGGAACCTTCAAGTTGATCACCAAAACATACATCAAGTGGATCAATAGAATACCCCATTGTCACCACGGGTATCCCACGCAAGACATACATTAAGTGTTCTCAAATCCTTAAAGACTCAATCTGATAAGATAACTCCAAAGGGAAAACTCAATCCATTACAAGAGAGTAGAGGGGGGAGAAAACATCATAAGATCCAACTATAATAGCAAAGCTTGCGATACATCAAGATCGTACCACCTCAAGAACACGAGAGAAAGAGAGAGAGAGAGAGAGAGAGAGAGAGAGAGAGAGAGAGATCAAACACAGAGCTACTGGTACATACCCTCAGCCCCGAGGGAGTACTCCCTCCTCGTCATGGAGAGCACCGGGATGATGAAGATGGCCATCGGAGAGGGATTCCCCCTCCGGCAGGGTGCCGGAATGGGTCTAGATTGGTTTTCAGTGGCTACGAAGGCTTCTGGCGGTGGAACTCCCGATCTATTGTGCACCCCGATAGTTTTAGGGTATATGGATATATATAGGTGGAAGAAATACATCAGGGGAGCCACGAGGGGCCCATGAGGGTGGAGGGCGCGCCCCCTGCCTCATGGCTTCCTCGTTGATCCCCTGACGTGCACTCCAAGTCTCCTGTATTGCTTTCTTTCCAAAAATAACTTTTCTGAAGGTTTCATTCCGTTTGGACTCCGTTTGATATTCCTTTTCTGCGAAACACTGAAACAAGGGAAAAAACAGAAACTGGCACTGGGCTCTGGGTTAATAGGTTAGTCCCAAAAATAATATAAAAGTGTTTAATAAAGCCCATAAACATCCAAAACAGATAATATAATAGCATGGAACAATCAAAAATTATAGATACGTTGGAGACGTACGTATCAGAGACCAGCAAGAGACACCAGAAAGCAAATTTCAATTAAAGATGGGCAAGCCAACTTCGGAATGCAAATGAAAAGCTGCGTCCGGCACCTAGTCTAGTCTTCGACGTCTTCTCACCAGCGCGGAGCTAAGTGCTGCCACTAAGACGTGGGAGGGAGCCCCCGAGGCCCAAGGGAGGCACTCCTGAGACTCCGGGGCGTCTACAACCCCACTCGTTATTATGTGAGAGTGTCACAGGCGGCGATCTTCATAGGCGTTGGGCCTTCTTCACAGGCGCTAGGCCTTTCTTCACAGGCGTCGGGCCTTCTTCACAGGTGTTGGACCTTTCTTCAAGGTCAGAACTTCTGGAGGTGCTGAATGTTCCAGCCGTTCTGGATGGGTACCCCGTCCTGTGTTTCCAAGCGCGCGGTGCCAGGCCTGGAGACATGGACGACCTTGAACAGGCCCTCCCACATGGGTGAGAGCTTATGCAGCCCTTCCCTGGAGAGGACCCACCTCGAGCGTCCTAGAGCGGACGCTGCGACAGTGGTACCGCCGCAGCGCCTGCTGGTATCTTGCCGCCCGTAGTGGTGCTTCGCGGCGACGTTCCTCCCCCAGCATGAGGTCTATCCCCCGCCTAGGGAGGACTGCTTTCGCTCCATAGACGAGGAAGAACAGGGTCTCGCCCGTCGGCTTGGTGGCGGTGGTGCGGATGGACCACAACACGGGTTGGAGCTCATCATGCCAACCCCTGCCGCAGGCCTCGAGCTTCTTCTTCAAGGTCCTGGTCTTGAGGCCCCTCAGGACCTCCGCGTTGGCACGTTCAGCCTGGCCATTGCTCCTGGGGTGCGCTACTAAAGCGTAGTAGATCTGCGTTCCAAGGTTAGCACAATATGACTTGAAGAGATTACTAGTGAACTGTGAGCCATTATCGGCGATGATGCGGTTGGGGACCCCAAAACGGCTCATGAGGCCCTTCATGAACTTGACCGCAGAGCCAGCTGGGATGGTGCGGATGGCTTAAACCTCATCTGGGATGGTAAGTGAATTTGTCGACGGCGACGTAGAGGTATCGATAGCCCCCAGGCGCCTGAGGGAACGGGTGTAGGATGTCTAGCCCCCACACTGCAAACGGCCAAGAGAGTGGAATGGTCTGGAGGCCCTGAGCGAGCTGATGGATCTGCTTGGCATGGAATTGGCAGGCCTCGCAGGACTTCACCAGCTCAGCTGCGTCATTGAGTGTCGTAGGCCAGTAGAATCCGCTGCGGAATGCCTTGCCGACGAGGGTTCGCGATGACGAATGGTGACCGCAGTCCCCGCCGTGTATGTCGGCTATCAGCTCTTTCCCCTGCTCCCTGGAGATACAACATAGTGAAACATCATTTGGCCGCTTCCTGTATAACTCACCATCCCGGATGCAGTATGCTGTGGCCTGCCGGGCCACGCGCTCCGCGTCCTCCTCCTTCTCCGGCAACGTCCCTTGCATCAGGTATTCCTTAAATTCCTTGGTCCAGCATCCCTCCTAGGGCTCGAGCGCCAAGAGCAGGCGCGCTCCCGAGGTCGGGCCACAGGCCGGGGCTCCTGTGGCAGGCGGCTGCAGGAGTTCCTCCCGAGGCTGAGCTGTTCTTGAAAGCGGTGGCATTGCCGATGGCTTGAAGAACCGCTCCTCGAAGATGCCAGGCTCCTGGGGCTATCGCTTGGATGCTCTTCTGGCGATGTCGTCAGCTTCCTTGTTGGTGCCACGGGGCATGTGCTGCAACTTCAGGCCCTGGAATTGCTTCTCCATCTTGCGCACCTCCGTGAGGTATGCTTCCATGTGTTCGTCCCTTGGCTCGTATACCTTGTTGGAGAAGTTTACGAGGAGCTATGAGTCGCCCCTAACGGTGAGGCGCTTTACCCCTAGTGCCACTGCAGCCTTCAGGCCGGCTATGAGGCCTTCGTATTCTGCAATGTTGTTGGAGACCTTCTCGCCCTGCTGGAAGCAGAGCTGGACGACATAGTAGAGCTTGTCCTGAGTGGGCGAGATGAGCACTGCTCCAGCCCCCGCGCCCTGGCACGCGAAGGCACCACCGAAATACATGACCTAGCCGTCGGGCGCCTCGCTTCTCGGTGAGAGGGACCGGTCTTCGCCTACTTCAAGCGCCGGGGCATCTGTCCATTCTGCCACGAAATTAGGGAGTGCGGCTCCCTGGATGACCCTGGTAGTGCTGAACTCCAACTGGAATGCTTGTAACTCGATTTTCCACTCAGCGACCCTTCCAGCAGAGTTGGGGCTCCTGAGCACTCTCTCCAATGGGTAGGCTGAGACGATCTTGATGGGGTGGCCTTGAAAGTAGTGCCGCAGCTTTCGTGAGGCCACCAGGAGCGCGAGCAGGAGCTTCTGAGGCATGGGGTACCGTGCTCTTGCGTCCTGTAACACCATGCTGATGAAGTATACTGGGTGCTCAACGAGGGTAGGCGTGCTGATGAGGCTTGCGTCTTCCGGAAGCTGGGGTGCCTCCTGAGGTGGTGGAGCCCCCGACGCTTGATCGCTTGCCGAGGCCTTTGGGGGCTCAAGAGCGTCGTCCTGCTGAGCTTGCTCTTCTGCTGTTGCTGCGGCGTCCCTTGTGGCGCCCTCCTGGTCTCGTGTCGTCTCTGTTGGGGGTGTAGCTTGGTGCGACGCGCCCTTGGCTTGGTGTTCTTCCCTATCCGCTACTAGGGCCGCACTGGCGGAGTAGGGAGTGGCGGCAAGATAGAGCACTAGGGGCTCGAGAGGCCGCAGGCGCCACCATCACTGGGGGGGCTAGTCAGGTATCTCTTGAGGTCTTGAAATGCTCGGTCCGCCTCCGGGGTCCACTCGAACGGGGCCTTCTTCTTCATCAGCTTGAAGAAGGGTAGGGCTCGCTCTCACAGCTTGGAAATAAAGCATCCCAACGCAGTCACCCGTCCAGCAAGCTTCTGCATTTCCTTGAGGGTTTGCGGTGGACTCATGTCTTCAATGGCCTTGACCTTCTCTGGGTTGGCCTCGATCCCCCTGTGGCACACAAGGAAGCCCAGTAGCTTGCCGGAAGGGACACCAAACACGCACTTCTCCGGGTTGAGCCGCAAGTCCACCTAACGGTGGCTTTCAAAGGTCTCCTTCGGGTCTTGGATCAAGGTCCTCGCCTCCCAAGACTTCACCATGATGTCATCGACGTAGGCTTCAGCGTTCCTCCTGAGCTGCCGACCCAAGGCGATGTGCATGAGCCGCTGGAAGGTTGCGCCTGCGTTGCGCAGTCCGAAAGGCATGCAAGTGTAGCAGTACACCCCACACGGGGTCAGGAAGGCCATCTTCTCCACATCTTCTACCGCCATCTTGATCTGGTGATATCCTGAGAACGCATCTAGGAAGCACAGCAAGTCGCACTAGGCTGTGGAGTCGACGATCTGGTCGATGCGCGGGAGCGGGAACGGATCTCGGGGGTAGGCTTTGTTGAGGTTGCTGAAGTCGATGCACATGCGCTCCTTCCCGCCTTTCTTGGGGACGACGACGGGGTTTGCCAGCCACTCTGGGTATCGGACCTCGTGAATGACACCCGCAGCCACCAGCTTGCGGGTTCTTGGACGATGAAAGCTTGTTTCTCCATGGACTGCCGCCTCGCCTTCTGCTTCACGGGGCGTACGTTGGGGCACACTTTCAGGTGATGCTCTATCACCTCTCTCGAGACCCCCACTAGCTGATCGGGCTCCCAAGCGAACACTTCCTTGTTTGCGCGCAAGAACTTCACCAACGCCTCCTCCTGATCAGGCTCGAGGTTGGCACCTATGGTAAAGGTCGCCCCTGAGGACCCGTCCTCCTCGACTGGCACTCGCTTGGTTTCTGCCTTGTCCTGAGTGAAAAACTGCTTCTTCTTGGTTGGTGCAACTCCCTTGGCCTTGGAAGTGTCCAAGTCGGAGGGCTGCGCTGCTGCGGCGGTCTTGAGGGCGAGCTTGAGCGTCATCAAGGCTTCCTTGGCGTCCCCCTTGATGGTGAGGACACCCTCGCTCCCCGGCATCTTCATGAGGTTGTAAGCCAGATGGGTTGCTTCCATGAACTAGGCTAGAGCTGGGTACCCGAGGATGGCATTGTACGGGAGGCCGATGTGGGCGATGTCAAAGTTGATGAGCTCGGTACGGTAGTTGTCGCGCATACCGAAAGTCACGGGGAGGCGGATCTGCCCCAGGGGGTGGGCGGAGCCTCCACCGACCCCCGAGAAAGGCTTGCTAGGGCGGAGCCGCTCGAGCGGTACGTGAAGAAGGCTGAAGGCCTCGACGGAGAACACATTGAGGCCGGCACCGCCGTCGATGAGTGTCTTGGTGATGGATACGTGGCAGATGGTGGGCGTGCAAAGCATTGGGAGCGCACCCGAGCCGACGGTGGAGGCGGGATGATCCCCTGAGTCGAAGGTGAGGTCGGCCTTGGGCGCGGCCCAGCCCGATTGAGCCACCGGGCGCTCGGAAACGGCGCCGATCTGGCAAAAGAACGGCTTGACGTGACGATCTGAGGGTGGTTCTTGCGAGCCGCCGAGGAGGGCCGCAACCGCGTGGTGCACCGATGCCCCGTAGCACGCAACGAAGAGGCCGCGCAACTCCTCCCGGGACGCCACCGTGGATCCGGGGAGGTTGAGCAGCCAGGCGCGCGGTGTGCTGGTGAGGGCCATGGGAAGCCAGTTGGCCATGACCTTGTCGTCACCCCCGGCTTTAAGGACGGCTTCCTCATACGCTAGCAAGAAAGCCGATGGGTCCGCCGTGCCATCGTAGCGTGGCGGCATCTCCGGCTTGAACTTGGGTGGCCACTTCACCTGCCGCAGGGCAGGAACAAGGGCTCGCAGCCCCCGAGCGCCACTGTGGGCACCCGTAGATCCAGCCGGCGGAGCGGCGTCAGCCATGGAGAATGGGTGCGAAGATGGTGGAGCGCGAATAGACAGAAGAAAAACTCCGGCGCACCCCCTACCTGGCGTGCCAAATGTCGAATCACGGGTTCCGGAAAAACCCTCAAGGTTCGAACACTAGGGCGCGCGCGAAGATCTCCCCCCTACCGGTCCACCTTCTAGCTCAGCTAAGATCTTACGAACTAACTCGACGAACTCACAACACAAAGGACACAAGATTTATACTGGTTCGGGCCACCATTGTGGTGTAATACCCTAATCCAGTGTGGTGTGGTGGATTGCCTCTTGGGCTGAGGATGAATAGTACAAGGGGAAGAACAGCCTCCTGAGGGGAGGTGTTCTTGTGCTTGGTGAACTTGTGGTTGTTCTGGTCCCTCTCGATCTGACCCCCTGGCTATGGTGGTGGCTAGTCCTATTTATAGAGGCCCTGGTCCTCTCCCCAAATATTGAGCAGGAAGGGAGCCAACAACAGCCAATTCGAAAGGGGACAGCGAGTATAGCTTATCCTGACAAAAGCAGTCTTCGCCTGCAAAAGGCTATGGCGGCGACGCTGTCTTGAGCTCCATGGTGACCTCCGTCTTATCGTCCTTCTGGTCTTGGTCTCATTGTACTGATATGGAAACCTTTGCTTGACGCATCGGTACTCTGCTCCTGTGCTTCATTCCTTAGCACCAAAGAGGAAACAAGGACTCTGTGCGCGCTGGCGCCCGCCTGACGCCCGCCTGGTCTCGATCGTCATGGCTCGCATCATCGGAACCTCGCGAGGTTTGCCTGGCCTTGATCTCTCCGCCTCTCGCGAGCCTGGTGAGGCCGCTCCTGAGGAGGTCTTGTGTCGTTTGCCTCACGAGGCTTAGCCCCTCGCGAGGGTCTTGAGTCCTTGCTAGCGAAGATGGGTCGTATGGGCCCGCTCGCAGAGCCACACCGTGGGCTGCAGGCAGGCAAGTCTGGGGACCCCCGTTCCTAGAACATGACATATGATTTAAGACATTACTTTTAGGATGACCCACATCTTTAGAAAGAAGGAGTAGATGGTATGATACGTCTCCGTCGTATCTACTTTTCCAAACACTTTTGCCCTTGTTTCGGACTCTAACTTGCATGATTTGAATGGAACTAACCCGGACTCACATTGTTTTCAGCAGAATTGCCATGGTGTTATTTATGTGCAAAAACAAAAGTTCTCGGAATGACCTGAAACTCCACAGAGATTATTTTTGGAAATAAAAAAATACTGGCAAAGAATCAAGGCCAAGAGGCCCACACCCTAGCCACGAGGGTGGGCGGTGCGCCTGCCCCCTGGGCGCGCCCCCTGCCTCGTGGGCCCCCTGGAGCTCCACCGACCTCAACTCCAACTCCATATATTCGTGTTCGGGGAGAAAAAAATCAAGGAGAAGGATTCATCGCGTTTTACGATATGGAGCCACCGCCAAGCCCTAAACTCTCTCAAGAGGGCTAATCTGGAGTCCGTTCGGGGCTCCGGAGAGGGGAATCCATCAACCTTCCTCCATCACCAATTTCATGATGCTCACCGCCGTGCGTGAGTAATTCCATCGTAGGCTTGCTGGACGGTGATGGGTTGGATGAGATTTATCATGTAATCGAGTTAGTTTTGTTAGGGTTTGATCCCTAGTATCCACTATGTTCTGAGATTCATGTTGCTATGACTTTGCTATGCTTAATGCTTGTCACTAGGGCCCGGGTGCCATGATTTCAGATCTAAACCTATTATGTTTTCATGAATATATGTGAGTTCTTGATCCTATCTTACAAGTCTATACTCACCTAATATGTGTTATGATCCGGCAACCCCGAAGTGACAATAATCGGGACCACTCCCGGTGATGACCGTAGTTTGAGGAGTTCATGTATTCACTATGTGTTAATGCTTTGGTCCGGTACTCTATTAAAAGGAGGCCTTAATATCCCTTAGTTTCCACTAGGACCCGTTGCCACGGGAGGGTAGGACAAAAGATGTCATGCAAGTTCTTTTCCATAAGCACGTATGACTATATTCGGAATACATGCCTACATTACATTGATGAATTGGAGCTAGTTCTGTGTCACCCTATGTTATGACTGTTACATGATGAACGACATCTGGCATAATTCTCACTACAAAAAAAGACACATCCGTGACATTTTGGGCCGAACGAATTTTTTTTTCTGTCATACATGACACTTCTATGACGATAATTGTGACAAAACCCGGTATCATCATAGATGTGGTGGGATCCTACTTCTATGACAAAAAATCATGACAGAAAATGGGCTTTTCTTCCTGGGCGGGCCGGAGACGCAGCTGCATGAAATTCTTTGGGCCGTCCATGACGGAAAAAACCGTGGTAGAAGCGAGGGGGAGGAAAATTTCGGGGAGTTGCCGGTTACGGTGGGAGGTCGGGGGCCGAGCGATGCGCGTTTCTCTCGTACACGTACGCACGTGTGTGCGAGGCGTTGGCTCTAACTGAACCCGAGCGAGGCGTTGGGCTCTAACTGAACCCGAGAAATTGCACTGCAGGCTATGCGTTACTGAACCCGAGCGATCGATCGATGGCTATTAATTGAACCCGATCGAGCGATTCCTTCGCTACTGCTGCTAACTGAAGCCGATTGATGCTGCCTCGGGATGAACAGTGAGTGTTCGGGGGGGTTGGATGAAAAGTGAGCGGTGGCGTTGCCTTTGGATGAATAGGACCCCGTGGTGTGGTGGAGGGCTGGATGAACAGTAGACGGTGGAGGGGTGCCCGTGGAGGGGTGGTTGAACAGGACCCCATGGTGTGGAGGGCTGGATGAACAGTAGACGGTGGAGGGGTGCTCGTGGAGGGGTGGTTGAACAGTAGCCGGTGGAGTAGTGCACGGTGGAGGCTGGATGAACAGGAGCCTGTGGAGGCTGGAGGAGGTCGACGATAGCCCGTGGAGGCTGGAGGAGGTCGACGGTGGAGATGAACAGTATCCCGTGGAGTCCTGTTTTGCGGTACGCCACACCCCTCCCGATGAACAGGACCCCCGTTTCGACCGTAGGAGGTCTGTTTCATCCGTTTTGCGGTACGCCACACCCCTCCCGATCAACAGGACCCCCGTTTCGACCGTAGGAGGTCCGTTTCGTCCGTTTTGTGGTACGCCACACCACTCCCGATCAACAGGACCCCCGTTTCGACCGTAGGAGGTCCGTTTCCTCCGTTTTGCGGTATGCCACACCCCTCCCGATCAACAAGACCCCGTTCCGAATGTAGGAGGTCCGTTTACTCCGTTTTGCGGTACGCCAGACCTCGTTTCCATCGTCTATTCCGTCCAAGCCCTCCCGATGAACATGACCACGCATTCCGTTCCGACCCAGCCGGTTGGCTCCCACGCGTTCCGTTGCCTCCCGATGAACACGACGCATTTCATTGCCTCCCGATGAACACGACGCATTATGTTGCCTCCCCATGAACACGACGCATTCCGTTGCCTCCCCATGAACACGACGACGATGTTGTTTCTCCGTTCCGACCCAGCCATGTACACGAGCCCTGGCCGTACGTATGCGCGAATAGGCGTTCGAGACCCCGCCCGTATGTACACATACGTGGCCGTATTTTCATTCTTGCACCCTGGCCGCTGTACGTACGTGTACATGCTACGTGCGCGCCTCTACTATGACACGTGCGCGCCTCTACATCCACCAGTATATATGTACGTACACGTTCACGACCAGAATGGCAACACTACGTACGCTTTGACCAGGTGGGTCCCGACTGTCAGGCGCTTCCTTGCGTGCGAAGATGTAGCTGGTGGGTCCCAGCAGTCAGGGGGGAAACTTTTTTTCATGAAATACGGTGGCCTGTCCGGTGGGTCCCTGCTGTCAGGTGGAGGAATAATTATTTTGCATGTAATAAGGAGGCACTTCCTTGCTGCGGCCGTGGACCCAGCTGTCAGCCTCTCCATGTACAGTCCACGTCTGATGGAAGCCGTTCCTTTACCATGTTGACCACACCGCGCCGAGAGCACCAGGGCGGTGGACGACGGTGAGGCCTAGGAAGGGGACGACGCGAAGCCGGGATAGACGCAGCAGTGGATGCCCATGCGTAGAGGAGTACGAGGGTTCACTGGTTCGCTGCGGTGTGAGGTTGTCGTTGCCGCAGAATAATAGGGGGTGTGGGTGAGTAGAGGGATGTCCTGGCCAACGGTGGGAGTAGTAGGTGGCTGTGAGGCCTCCGCCGCATCGCAGCCGGCCACGGGAGGCAGGAGCACGAGGCACGACCGGCGCTGGTTTGGGCGGCTGGAGCAAGAAGACCAGAGGTTGAAGAAGCACTATGGCCGTTGGATGGACATCGTACGGTCACTGGAGCTAGAATCGTGCATATTGACTAAGTTGACAAAGCCCTCCGTCCCCGTCAACTTAGTAGGCCCACAAGTCAGCCTGCCACTATACTGGGTCCTAGCTAACAGGGGAGTATTCATTTTTTTTGTGCGTAATAAGGAGGCACTTCCTTGCGTGTGAAGATATAGCTGGTGGGTCCGAGCTGTCAGCGGTGGTAACGTTTTTTCGCGAAATACAGAGGCCCTTTCGGTGGGTCCCTAATGTCAGGTGGAGGAATCATTATTTTGCGCGTAATAAGGAGGCATTTCCTTGCGTGCGGCCGTGGACCCAACTGTCGGCCTCTCCACGTATAGTCCACTTCAGATGCATGTCGGTCGTTGACCATGTTGACCAGGCCGCGCCGAGAGCACCAGGGCGGTGGATGACGGCGAGGCCTAGGAAGGGAACGACACGGAGGCAGGGAAGACTCGGCAGTTGTTTCCCACGCGGAGGGGAGTACGAATGTATGAGGGTTTACTGGTTCGTCTGCCGTCACCAGAGAATAACAGCAGGTGTGGGTGAGTAGAGAGATGGCTAGGCCAGCGATGGGAGTACGGTGGGGTGGTGAGGCCTGTGCGGCAGCAGAGCCGGCCGCGGGGAGGAGGGAGTAGGCAGTCCCGCCCGCGCTTGTTTGAACGGCTGGAGCAGGAAGAGCATAGATTGAAGAAGCACGACGGCCATTGGATGGCCATCCAACAGTCACTCCTTGTGCGGCAACCTTTTTTTAGGAAAGCCTCAAATCTGTGGAAAACAACATACAGCCCATCTCCATTATTTCTAATAATTTACAGCCCATTTGCTAATTATTAAGGTTTTTTGGAGCCCATATTCTTTTTGTTAGCATTACAGCCCATATTGTGGCCACGGTTAAAAAATTATACGAAATTTTGCATATTTCGGTGTGGTCTGAACTGTTTTTAGTCCCAAAATTTCGACTCACATTCAAACTGATTTTAAAAATAAATGTATATCAATATAAAATCCAACAAATTCTCCACGCATAAAAATTAATGTAATTTAAAATCTCGAAATGAAAAAAAAGATATTTGAAACTAATTGCCGGTTTGATGTGTTTTAAAAATGTATAGCCCATTTCTCATTACTGATGGGCCATTTTCTCGGCCAGCCGAATGAAAGCTCTCCTCGTCTTGAAAGATTTGCGGCCCAACAGGCCTGACAAAGCGACTTACTTGGCAAATCACAAAAAAACTGGGCTGTGGCCGTGGACCCAGCTGTCAGCCTCTCCACGTACAGTACTCTTCCGATGGAATGTCGTTGACCACGTTGACCACGTCGCGCCGAGAGCACCAAGGCGGTGGACGGCGGCGAGGCCTAGGAAGGGGACGATGCGGAGCCAAGGAAGACGCGGCAGTGGATGCCCACGCGGAGAGGAGTACGAGGGTTCACTGGTTCGGCTGCGGTGTGAGGCTGTCGTCGCCGCGGGGCCTGGCTAGCGGTGGGAGTAGTAGGGGGCGATGAGGCCTCAACGGCAGCACAGCCGGCCACTAGAGGCAGGAGCAGGCGGTCTCCCCGGCGCTGGTTTGGGCAGCTGATGCAAGAAGAGCAGCTATTGAAGAAGCAGCAGGACCGTTCGATTCAAATTCAACGGTTACTGCTGCTAGAATCGTTTGTTGACTAAGTTGACAAGCCCTGCGTACGCGTCAACTTAGTAGGCCCACAGGTCAACCTCCCAACCGGTGCGCCCCAGATGTTAGTGGGAGGAATCATTTTTTCGCGTAATAAGGAGGCAGTTGATTGCGTGCGGCCAGGCCAGCGGAGGGAGTAGGGTGGGCCGGGGAAGCCTGCGCGACATCACAGTGGGCCACAAGAGGAGGGAGGAGGCAGTCCCGCCGGTGCTAGTTTGGGCGGCTGGGCCGGGGAACGAAATATTCTTAATCCAAAAATAAATAGCCATACTAAAACAAATTTAAAAATAAATTAGTACTATGTCATGTTAAATCCAATGAAATACGTATAAGATATCAGTGAAGAACAAAAACAAAAAAAGAAACTTATATCCCATTTGCTATAAATTTTTTGGAATTTTCAACCCCTTTTGATATTACTTTTAACAGACATTGACCATACTCTTAAGCCAGGCTGGAATGCATCCCTCCTCATCTTGAAAGATTTGCAGCCCAGTAATTCAGAGAAAACAAATAGGCCTAGCTTGGGTATTCTTCAAAAAGAAATAGTGGGCTACCTATTTTCCCAAAGAACTGGTGCATGAGCATTTAGCTTTATTTATTTATTTATTTACTTATTTATGTTTAGGGGACCATGAGCATGTACCTGGGCCGGATTCATGTGAGAGCCTCCCTTCCAGTTAATTATGGGCTTCTCTATTGGGCCTTCATCAGTGGGCTGCATGTTATCAACAAGTGGAAAATGTGTTTCATATGAAAAATAGTATGCGCTACGTACGGTACGGGGCACTAAAGGATCGAACCGTGCAACGACTTCCAAAACATTGTGTTTGTCGTTCTAACAACACATTTATTCAACCAACAGATGAAATATACTACTGATTGTACATTGAAAACAGCAGCAGCAGCAACTAGGGCTGGGGGTGCAACAGAAGCAGTAAGCAGGCCAGAAGAGTGAAGACGCAACTCTCTCTTCCAAACCAAACATCAGCCATCATTACAAAAGGGCTACCAAAAAAGAACAAGTGTATGCATCAAACTAAATAAAGATCCTACTACACCAGGTGTACGCATCTAACTAACTGGCTCGGTTAGACGTTACTATTTATTAAGCTGTGGAGATTGGTTGACGGCTTGTGTCAGAGTAATGGGCCACGGGTAGGCTAACCCGAGCCCCAAAACCTTTCAAGACATCGGGGCAGGCTGCGCCCCTCAAGACCCCTGGACGAAGAGCCGCCTTCTGAGAAGTCGGTGGCAAGGCGACCGACTACCCACTCGTGGCCGAGTCCCGGGGACGACTTCAGGAGGGAGAGAGCTAGCCTTGCCCTCTCCTACCTCCAGGAAACAGCTCAAGGAGCAATCGTGTAAACACTTTGCCATAGTGATCATGCGGAGACCCCGTAGAGCAGCAGTAGGGGTATTATCTCCCCGGAGAGCCCTGAAGCTGGGTAAGATTCACCGGCGTGCATGTCTACGCCTCATCCCATATCCAGGCACCGGCGACGTTCTACTTGCCCCCACCATGATAAGCCATCCTTTGGCATATGTCGCACCCAACCCCCGACATTTGGCGCCCACCGTGGGGCCTGGTGCACCATCGTCCGGAGACCTGTTCTGGACGGGAACCCTTTTCCTCCCTGGCGAGCGCAGCCAGCCAGGCACGCCAGACAGAGTTTGCGCCGACGTGCTGCACGGCGTTGAGATCGCCTGCGCCACTAGCCGCCTCGTTGAACTTGTCGGCGAGGTTCGCATCTCCGACGAACCTCATCCGACACAGGCACGGGCGGCTCCGAGAGCCTCCTCGCGGGCCTCCTCGATCAACTCCATGTCGCCGGCGAGCCTGCCGTAGACTTGGAGTCTGTAGGTTCCACCGACCCGATGCTGGTCAACTCCGACACCGCGTCGCTCAACGCATTCCCCACTAATGTGGTGGTCTACGACGAACCTCTCCCTCGCGCGGAGAGCGACGGAAGCACCGTCACCGAGGTGCTCGTCATCAGTCATGACGAGCTCCCCGGCGGAGGAGCGCATGATCCGCTTGGCACAGCGCTACAAGAACTGACTGCGCCCATTCTGGAAGACGCTCATGCGGAGACGTTGGAGGCGCGCCACCTTCAGCTCGTCGAAGGCGCGAAGAAGCTGGCTAGCATGAGAAACTTGTCAGAAGCCTACCAGCGAGAGATGGATCGCGCTGTTGGTGGCTCGCCGGCCCCAGTGGGGCCCAGCCGCCTTGGCGCGGTTCAGCAGCGCGGTGTAGCCATCGCCAACCTGTTCGGTGTAAGCCGCCCTGTGTATGCTACCCCTGCGGAGAACATTCGAGCCGCCCAGGCGGCGGCGGACGAGCTGGACAGTTTCGAGGGCGAAGAGCGCCGCCTGATGATGGAGCGAGTCCAGCGGCTCCTCGACGCGGCTGCCGCGCAGAATGAGGCCGGCTGCCGCACGGAGGCGCCGCAGCGGCAAAACAACGACCTTCGCCGAGACCAAGGCGCGACGTCTCGAACGCTGACTGACGGCGCCCGAGAAAGAAGAGACAAGGATCCGGCTGTCAGCCACAGTCGGACTCACATTACCATAGAGCGCGACCGAGACGGCCGCCCGAGAGCAGTGGAACGACGGGACGACTGTCCGCCTCCTCCTCCTCGCAAGGAGAGGCGAGTCTCCCCGCCGCCTGTTGATCATCCGACTCTTGGCGACCGCCTTGGCCGCCGAGAGGGAGTCGGGGAAAACGACGCCCGCCACCGGATCGACCGGCTTCACCGATCCCTGGCGCTAGAAGAAGAAGACGAGTTGGGTTCGCCTTGTTTCAGGCCCCGCATTCGAGACGAGCCCTTTCCCAAAGGGTTCACGCTCCCAAGAGACACGCCCAAGTACACCGGCTCCGTGAAGCCAGAAGACTGGCTAGTCGACTACTCCACGGTTGTCAGCATAGTGAACGGCAACAAGCGTGTCGCCGTAAAATACGTTCCGCTCATGCTCCAGGGCACGGCCCGGACATGGCTGAACAGCCTGAAGCCCCGCAGCATCAACAGCTGGGTCGACTTCACCGAAGCATTCGTCCGCAACTTCACCAGCATGTACAAGCGTCCTCCCAAGCCTCGTCAGCTCTCCTTGTGCATGCAAGGTCCCGACGAGTCGACTCGTGACTACCTCACGTGTTGGGCCGAGCTTCGGAACTCCTGCGAGGGCGTGCACAAGGTGCAGGCTATCGAGTACTTCACCGCCGGGTGCAGAGAAGGCACCCTCCTCAAGCACAAGATCCTCTGCGACGAGCTAGAAACCCTCGATGAGCTACTGATCATAGCAGACAAGTACGCCACGGCCGACTCCTCCATGAAGGCGGAGATTCAAGTCAGTGCGACTGGCAAAGTGGCCCCTCAAGCTCCAAGAACTCCGGCGAGAGACACCAGTCAGCGGCAACCGTAGAGCGACCACAAGCGCAAGGCCCCACAGCCGGCTTCCAGCAGCCGGCAGGTTGCGACCGTCGAAGCCCAGTAGCCGGATGGGCAGCCTCCGCCCAAGCGACAGAAAGGCGGCAAGCCCAACTGGTTGCCGGCCTTCTCCTACGAGCAGACTCTGGATGGACCTTGCAAGTTCCATAGAGGCGCGAAGCCGTCGAATCACACCACCCGGAAGTGCCACTGGCTCACCAGGATCACCAAGGGAGACGGCCTCCTACCTCCCCCGCCTGCTGGGCAGCCACCGCCGCCTCCGCCCCAGCAGCCGGCTGTCAGACCAGTCGGCGCAGTACAAGACGAATACCCCGAAGAACACGGATCCTACGTGGTATTTACCAGTATGGCTGATGATCGATGCAGCAGGCGGCTGCAGTGACAAGAGGTGAACGCAGTAGCATCAGAGACGCCAGAGTTCATGCACTGGTCCGAGAAGCCTATCAGCTGGAGCAGGGCTGATCACCCAGAGGTGATGCCGAGTCCGGGCTCCTATGCCTTGGTCTTGGATGCCACCTTTGCCACGGATAGACGAGCCGCGCGTTTCTCGTGAGTTCTGATAGACGGAGGCAGCAGCATCAACATCCTGTACAAGGACACCATGGAGAAATTAGGAATCAAGCAAAGACAGCTTCAGAACAGTCGGACTGTGTTCCACGACATTGTTCCTGGGCTTTCCTGCTCACCAATTGGCAAGATCCTGATGGACGTCCTCTTTGGAGACAAGGAGCACTTCCGCCGAGAGTCAGTTTGGTTTGAGGTGGTGGACCTTGAGAGCCCACACCATGCACTACTAGGCTGACCCGCCTTGGACAAGTTCATGGCGGTCCCCCACTACGCCTACCTCAAAATGAAGATGCCCAGTTCGAGGGGAATTCTGACCGTAGCCGGCGACTACCGGAAGTCGTCTGCCTGTGCGACTGAGAGCAGTCGTCTAGACGAGTCCCTGGTGATCGCAGCCGAGAAGCGGCTCCTGGAACGGGTTGTGGCGATGGCCGGCAAGCAGCCAGAGGTGTCGCCCAACCCAAAGGAGTCGGAGGCTGAGGGTTCGTTCAAACCGGCCAAGGAGACAAAGAAGTTACCTTTGGATCCGAAGCACCCGGAGAGGTACACTGTCGTAGGCGCAAACCTCGACAGCAAATAGGAAGGCGAGCTCGTCGATTTCCTCCATGAGAATCGGGACATCTTCGCATGGTCCCCCAAAGACATGCCAGGTGTACCGACGGAATTCGCCGAGCACAAGTTACATGTCTGATCTGATGCAAAGCCGGTCAGGCAGCCCCTGCGCCGCCTATCAGAAGAGAAGAAAAGAGTCGTCGGAGAAGAGATAGCCCGACTCCTAGCAGCTGGCTTCATTATGGAAGTATTCTTTCCAGAGTGGCTAGCCAACCCAGTCCTGGTACTGAAGAAAAACAAGCAGTGGCGAATGTGTATTGACTACACGAGCCTCAACAAGGCCTGCCCCAAGGACCCATTTGCTCTGCCAAGAATTGATCAGGTGATAGACTCCACCGCCGGATGCAAGCTGTTGAGTTTTTTGGATGCATATTCAGGATATCACCAGATCAAGCAGAACCCAGCTGACAGACTGAAGACCGCCTTCATCACGCCATTTGGAGCTTTCTGCTACCTCACCATGACGTTCGGCTTGAGGAATGCCGGCGCCACCTTTGAGCGTTGCATGCAGAAGTGCCTCCTCAAGAAACTCGGGAGAAACGCCCACGTCTACGTGGATGATGTGGTGGTGAAGACAGAAAAGCGTGGGACACTGCTGGAAGACCTCAAGGAGACCTTTGAGAACCTGCGCCGATTCTAGATTAAGCTCAACCCCGAGAAGTGCGTCTTCGGAGTACCAGCCGGCCAACTCCTTGGCTTCCAGGTCTCCGAACGCGGCATAGAATGCAACCCTGTAAAGATCAAGGCCATTGAGAGGATGGAGGTACCCAGCCGACTGCTGGATGTGCAAAAGTTCACCGGCTGCTTGGCATCCATCAGTCGATTCATCAGTCGGCTGGGCGAGAAAGCTCTCCCCTTATACCAACTCATGAAGAAGACCACCTTCTTTGAATGGAACCACAAGGCGGACGAAGCTTTTCTCCAGTTGAAGAAGATGTTGACTACTCCACCCGTTCTGGCGGCTTCGACTCCTAAGGAACCTATGCTCCTGTACATCGCCGCCACCAGCTGGGTAGTCAGCACGGTCATTGTGGTGGAACGCAAGGAGGAAGGCAGGGCACTACCTGTCCAGAGACTAGTATATTACCTGAGCGAAGTACTGTCGGCCTCCAAGCAGAACTACCCCCACTACCAGAAGATGTGATATGGCGTACACTTCACCGCCAAGAAATTGAAGCCCTACTTTCAAGAGCACCCAATCACTGTGGTCTGCACTTAGTGGTCCAACAGTCATCTGGCGACTGGGACGCCAAAGATGCAAACATGGCGAGCTACCGTTTCCTCGTGCAGCAACTCAGTGGGTATTTCGAGGGGTGCGAGTTCCTCCATGTGCCAAGAAACGACAACGACCAAGCAGACGCCTTGGCACGAATCGGCTCTACCCGCCAAGCAATACCATCCGGCGTCGCCCTTCAACACCTCCTCAAGCCGTCTGTCAAGCCTTCACCAGAATCAGACTCCATCTTCGTGCCGGCTCCTCCCGAAGAAGTCGAATCCGACTCCAGAGCCCCGGCAGACGGTACGGGGATTTTGGCAGATGGCTCCAAAGCCGCCACAGTCGAGGCCGGCCCAGGGACTACAGTACCCGGCCCGGGGACTACGGCGGCGGGCTCGAAGAATCCAGAACTCGGCCCAAGAGCCGTGCTAGTCAGCCTGGGGACTTCATTAACCCGGCAAGCGGTTGTTGACTCCAACCCGCCGCCTCCCAGCCCAGCCGCCCTCATCCAAGTCGCAGTTCTGGCAGTCGAAGAAATAGAAGCACCCTCGTGGGCCCAGCCCATCCTCAAATTCCTGGTGAGTAAAGAGCTGCCGACTGATGACACCTCAGCTCGGCAAGTACAACGCCGAGCGGCAGCCTACACCATAGTCAACAGAGAGCTGGTCAGGCGCAGCGTCACTGGTATCTACCAGCGCTGCGTAGAGCCAGAGCAAGGCCAAGCAATTCTCAAAGACATCCATGAAGGCGAGTGCGGCCACCATGCGGCTTCAAGAGCACTCGTCGCCAAAGCCTTTCGACATGGTTTCTTCTGGCCGACTGCCTTAGAAGAGGCCAAGGAATTGGTCCAAAAATGCAAAGGGTGCCAGAAGTTCAGCTCCAAGCCGCACCAGCCGGCTTCTGCACTCAAGATCATCCCCATTACCTGGCCTTTCGCAGCTTGGGGCCTAGACATGGTGGGACCATTCAAGACGACACGAGGTGGCTTAACTCACTTACTTGTCACAGTGGACAAGTTCACCAAGTGGATAGAAGCGAAGCCAATCAAGAAACTGAACGGTCCGACTGCCGTGACTTTCATCTCCGATATCACAATTCGGTACGGCATACCACACAGCATCATCACCGACAACGGCACAAATTTTGCCAAAGGCGCCTTGGCCCGTTTCTGCGCAACACAGGGCTTCCGACTGGACCTAGCGTCCGTCGCCCATCCACAGTCAAACGGCCAGGTGGAGCGAGCAAACGGCCTCATCCTGTCCGGCATCAAGCCCCGACTGGTCAAGCCTCTGGAGCAGTCGGCTGGTTGCTGGCTCGACAAGTTGCCAGCCGTCCTCTGGAGTCTACGCACGACTCCAAACAAGTCAACCGGCTTCACGCCTTTCTTCCTCGTCTACGGTGCCGAAGCCGTCATCCCAACGGACATAGAGTTCGACTCCCCGCGAGTCACCATGTACGCCGAGGAGGAAGGAGAGGAACCACGTTAAGACGGCGTCGATCTGCTGGAAGAGGGCCGGCTGTTGGCACTCAGCCGGTCCACCATCTACCAGCAGAGCCTGTGTCGATACTACAACAGGAAGGTCAAGCCAAGATCTTTCCAAGAAGGAGACTTTGTGCTCCGGCTGATCCAGCGAACAGCCGGCCAGCACAAGCTGTCGGCACCTTGGGAAGGCCCTTTTCATCATTAGCAAAGTGCTGGGCAACGACTCCTACTACCTGATTGACGCTCAGAAGCCCCGAGCACGCAAGAGGGACGACTCCGGCAAAGAGACAGAGCGGCCATGGAATGCAAATCTCCTCCGAAGATTTTACAGTTGATGTAGTATGTACCACGCTACCTTTTGTATTAAAGTACCAAGACTTCGGGCCCCCCGAGACGAGCTCGGGGACTGCCCTCTTTTGTCTATATGATAAAAGTTATGCCTATGAGTATGTTACTCTTTGATTGTCGCTGGGCACCGGGCTCGACAGGTCGGCCCGGGGACTTGCCGCCTTGCACTATGAAATGCTTCCTGCAGCCGGACAAGTAGTGTGTGGCGCCTAAGCCATCTCCTGTCAAAAGCCGCAGCTCGCAGAGCGACTGTACGGTGGGCAGGAGTAAGGTAGAATGGGTGTTCACATGAAAAATGGCTAAGGACTCAAAGCATAAAACATAGCTTAAGCCGGCTTCCAACCTTCCTTTTTTCTTTTCGCAAACCGACTACTAAGCAATCGGCTCACCGCCTTCTATTCAACTTGCTAAAAAACTCTAAAAAGGCTAAGTACTTGCCTTCCCAAAGTAGCCAAGCATTTGATCCAACGGCAGTCCGCAGAGCGGCTGTCCGATTGGCAAGACAGGCAACTAACGGAAAGTGGCAAAGGAAAAAATCCAAAAGAGCAATGAGCAAGAAAAGATAGAATTCAGATAAATATTTACATAGCATAGGCCCTTGGCCGAATCTTCGAGCAGAAGTTCAAAATACACCCCGCGGGTGGAATTGTGCAAATTAACAAGTTCTTCAAGACTACTAAAGCAGATAAAATAAAGATAAGGCGGCAGCCTAAGATGCGGTAGACGGATTCGGAGGGTCGGAGGAGGCGGCAGCGTCAGGCGTTGGGGCGGCCGGCCGGGCAGTCTCGGCTTGATCGCCTCCGGCGGCAGTCGGCTCGGTCGCACGCGGCTCGTTGCTGGAGGCGCGGTCAAGCTGAGGCTGGCCGTCTGCCCCGTCTTCTGGTGCCTCCGTCTCGCCTCCATACTCCGCCTCGCCTTCCTCCTCGACGCTAGAGCCGATCACCTCCGCCGAGTCCTCGCGGTAGTTTGGGTTCATCCCAAACCACTCCGACGGTACCTCCTCGCCGTCTTCAGACCGCTTGGGGACGAAGATGCTGGTGTCGGTGTACTCGGCGATCATCGCGGCACGCTTGACGAGGGCGTCTTCCGCGGCTGCCAGCTCCGGCTGGGCCTCTGACCGGAGTGTGGCCAGCCGGTCTATATCCAGCCCCGGATACCACGCCTTGACGAACTCCAAGGCTCGGCACGCTCCAGCTCGGGCCGAGGAACCCTTCCAGGCCTCAAGACGACCAGCCGCGACCTCTAGCCAGTCAGCAGTCAGGCTGGGGGTGCGCGGAGCCTGCATGTCCGGCCACAGGGCGGCAATCGCCTGGGCACCGACACGTTGAAGCCGGCGCAGCATCCGGTGAGTCGGCCGAAGGCGAGCCTCGATGCTCAGGATATGCTCATCAAGGGTTCGGGGGGCGTCGGCGGAGATCTCTGCACCTTCCACCCTCCGACCTTCACGGTCAGCCTCGATGGCTTGGATGGCGGCCTGCGAGTGCCCAGGGAAGAAGTCTGCCAAGACAGAAGAAACGAAGAAACAAGTCAAAAATCAGGAGTCAGCACGATTTATAATCGGCAGCTCGAAGAAAGAAAGTAAAGGAACTCACCATCAACAATGTCTTCAATCTCATGGAAGCCGGAGGCCAGCATTGCCTCTTTGTCAGTCTAGGAGGAGCGCTCGCTCGCGAACTCGGTCAGGAGGGCGGTTTCCGCCTCTTCCGCCTCCTTCTGCGTCTTCGCAAGAAGCTCCCTCTGCTCTGCCAATTGAGTGGCCAGCAGATCGCGCTCTGTGGCGAGCTTGCTGGACTCCTCCCCCTTGGCGCGCAACGCGGAGTTGGCTTCGCTCAGCTGCTGTTGAAGAAGAGCGTTGGATTCTGAAGAGAAGGAAGAAAGAAGGCGTTAAGTCATCAGTAAAGAAGGTCGCCGGGGAGATCCAGCCCGACTGCTCAGCAGTCGGCCCAAATCTCGGGGACTACAGCCCGCGGGTGTGCCAGCGCGCCCCCGCAAAGAAGAGAAAGGACTCACTCTGGCTCTCCAACAGGTCAGCGGTCCGCTTGCCTAGCTCTTCAACGTTGCGGTTGAAGGCGGTGACTCGGAGGTTGTGGTAGTCCTGCGACAAGCATTTCAGACAAAAGTTAGTACCCGGAACTCACCAATTGGAGTTCTGGGCCGCCTGCTCAGCAGCCGGCCCGAAACTCGGGGACTATACCCAGTGGGTGCGCTGGCGCGCCCCCACAGAGAGGAACAAGTAAACAAGGACCAAAAAGAAAACATACCCGGACGGCTGCCCGCGATGCCAGGTACGCCTTGGTGCAGTTCTGGACGTTTGGACGTCCAGAAGCGCCTGGTTCAGTGGCCCTGTGCCGCCTCCCCGCACCCACCCAATGGGCGCGGCGCTCGTCGCTTCGGCATCCGGGATCGCCGAGCTGGCGGTGCCGGTCTCTAGGGGGCGTGGCGCCGAGGTCGCTTTCTCAAGACGGTGGCGCGTTGGCGAGCCGACTTGAAGGAGTAGCCTCGCCACGGCCTCGTCTTCAGTCGGCGGCACCGGAGGGTCCGCTGGCTGTTCACCTTGCGTGCTCCCAGACGACGGTGGAGGCGGCGGCGGAACCATCACGTCCGGCGTGGAGGAGTCGTCGCCTTCCTTCTCCATGATGGGGTGCTCGCGGCCGGCTTCCCCAGTCTGCCCCGTGAACTCTGGAGGCGGCGGCGCAGAGTTCAGCGGGGTGACGAACACCGCCGATTGGCGGTGCGCGGCCTCCTTAGCCTGCCGCTTCGTCGGGGCGACAGCTTCGGCCTCCGCCAGTTTCTTCTTGGCGGAGGCCTCCGCCTTATCGGCCTCCACCTTCTCCAGACGGGCGGCCTCTTCCTCGTTGCGCTTCTCCTGTCCATTCCGCTCCGTCGCCTCCCGGAGGTCAGCAGCGGGGTCAATCTGCCGAGTGGTGGCGGGCGTCTCCGCTGACCCCATGACGGAGGCGGCGGCAACCCTCTCAAGAGTGAGGGGAGCCCTGAAGCGAGGGAAGCAAGTAAAAGACTCAGACAAAGCTACAGAGAAAGAATAAAGCGTCAAGACGGAATACTCACACGGAGACCAGCGGCGGCTTCTTCACTTCCTTGCGGAAGCGGATGGCCTTCGCGGCCGCCTCGTCCCGTTTGGTCGCCGCAGCCGAACTCTTGGGCTTCTTCGGCCGACTACCGAACAAAGTCGGCACGACCCTGCGCTTCTTCCCGCCGCCTGGAGCACCCGACGCGGCAGAAGAGCCTGCACCAGGATGGCTGGCTCCTGGCCGGGGGCGGGGGGCGACCTCCTCATCATCGTCAGGCCAGTCCTCTAGACTGGCCCTGAGCTGCGGGCCGCCTCCTCCCTCGGCGTCATCTTCCAAAGCCGCCGCCCGCAGATCGGGGTCGTCAACGTCGCTCTTCGCCCGGTCGGCAAGGAACTCGTGGGCCGGCCCCGAGGTGCCGGCTGGTGGATGGAGGATGGGATTCTGATCAAAGCCGACTGGTCAGGTCGCACAAAACAGACTTGGCAAGAAAGAAGACAACTCGAAGAAAGAAAGAAAGGGCAACTCACTGTAGATGGGGGGTTGGCGCGGGAGTACGGCTCCTTGCCGAGCCGCCAGTCCTCCAGGAGCTTGCTGTCCGAGAGGTAGTTCACCATGTAGGCCACCTCCTCGTGAGGCATGTCCTTGGTGCACATCCGACTCGGGTCACGGCGCCCGCTCATTTGGCATATCATGTGGGGGCGGCCTTGGAGTGGGAGAACTCGGCGCGCCATGAAGGCGGCCAGTAGGTCCGGACCAATTAGGCCCTCCGACTGTGTCAGCACTCAGAGTCGTGTGACGGCGCCAGCTCCCGCAAGCATCAGCGACTTGGCCCGGTACGACCAGTTGTGCAGTCTCCCAGCCGGCAGGTTGACCCAATCGCCCCCCGCGAAGACGCTCTTCACGTAGAAGTATGATCGCTGCCACATCTTCACCGAATTTATCAGCTTGATGGTGGGGACGGGGTTGTCGGCTCCCGATCTCTGCCCGGCGATGAACGCGCCACATTGAGCCGGAACGCCTGCAGCCTGGGTACCGAGCTTGCAGTAGAAGAACTCCCCCTAGAGCTCGAGGGTGGGGAGGACTCCGAGGAAGCCTTCGCACAAGGCCACGAAGGCGGACAGCAGCACCACCGTGTTGGGCGTGAGGTGGTGCGGCTGGAGGCCGTAGAACTTCAGAAAAGAGCGGAAGAAGCTACTCGCCGGCAGCCCCAATCCGCGCAGGCAGTGCGAGCGGAAGATGACCCGCTCGCCCTCCTCCGGCGCTGGGGAAATCTCCTCCCTCGGCGCAAGACGCACCCGCACGTAGTCTTCGCCGAGGAGCCGACGAGTCTTGCGAAGGAACTCGATGTGGTCGTCGTGAACTTCTGAGCCGTCCCAGGTGCCGGAACGCACCGAGGGAGGCACGGCGGCAGAAGAAGAACTCATCGTGAGCTGATCGCCGCGGCGTTCGTCAGAGCTTGGGCGCACGGCGGGGCGAGGAAGAAGAAGAAGGAGAAGAGCAAGGAGTAGTGGGAAGGAGGGGCGCGCGTGCTCTGCCGCGCCCCCCTCCTCCCCCTACTTATAGCCCCATGGGCTGCGAAGCCGAGGGGGCGGTCGTGGGATTTACTGCGCCCACGGCCCCACGACCCCCACGTTTCCACGACAAAGTTACTGCGCGCAGTAACTCCACGGGAATCCCAACCGTCCGCCTGGGCCATAGCGGATCCGCTCGGGCGCCGAGGCACGGTAGTGGTGGGCCCCGCCTATGGGCCTGTCCCGTCACGCGCGTAGGCTGGCAGACTGGCCCGGCCGCGTGTTATCACGTGACAGGCCCGGAACGGGCGGCGGCCTGGAGGCTTAGCCAGCACGCTACTTGGATCCCGCCGCGACGTTCGAAATATTGTGCGAGTCAGAGTTGGGCGAGTCCGACTCCTTCTAGCCGGCCCGGCAGAAGTCAAGCAAGATCCATGTCTCAGGCACCCAGAAAGAGAAACTGCTGAGGCTTCTCGGCCGATCGTCCGCGGCGCCTCACCAGCTTCGGGGACTACTGTCAGAGTAATGGGCCACGGGTAGGCTAACCCGAGCCCCAGAACCTTTCAAGACATCAGGGCAGGCTGCGCCCCTCAAGACCCCAGGACGAAGAGCCGCCTTCTGAGAAGTCGGCGGCAAGGCGACCGACTTCTCACTCGCGGCCGAGTCCCCGGGACGACTTCAGGATAAGCCGACTCCTGACTGGCGACTTCCAGAGAAGCCAGCCTTGGGGAGTCGACCCACGACTCCAGCAAAACTCCATGTCCTCATCAAGAGGGATAGGACAGGGGAGTGGCTACAGTGAAGACTGCTCCCACCCCTTTCCAAAGGCAAGCATGGTCACAGTACGCCGTACCCGCGGAGATCTTCGTGCGGCGTGGCACTATTGCCATGCTGGCCCTGACATCAGCACCGGTGGACCGAATCCTGCGCCCACGACGGCTTGTTTGTACGACCTTTGGGCGGCGGGTCCCACTGGCCAGCGGGATCCCAGAAGACAGCAAGTGCGCCACAAGTCGGACCCGTCGAGAGTCGGCCCCCGAGAGTCGGCCGGCTCCTCCCCCGGGGCCCACGCGCCATTAACCAGATGTGATGGAGAGTGACAATAGTGATCGCCCGCCAGGCGGCAGGGCTGTTGCCACGACTCCATGACGAACCTCGCATCATTAGAAGCACGGGTACAGTAATCAGCAGCCGGCAAAACCCGCCCGCGGCGGATGCGGCCTGTCGGCTCCGTACCTAGCCAGTCGGCGGGGCCCACCAGTCGGTGGAGAAGACGGAGGCCGGAGGCACTGACGGCTGGGCCCGCATCCACCCGGATTACCATTGTACCCCTGGGGGGTAGGCCTATATAAACCCCCCAGGGCACCCATGCAAAGGGTTGGAATCCATTAGCTCTAGACCAGATCATATAGGAGGGAGAGAGCTAGCCTTGCCCTCTCCTACCTCCAGGAAACAGCTCAAGGAGCAATCGTGTAAACACTTTGCCATAGTGATCATACAGAGACCCCGTAGAGCAGTAGTAGGGGTATTATCTCCCCGGAGAGCCCTGAAGTTGGGTAAGATTCGCCGACGTGCATGTCTACGCCTCATCCCGTTTCCAGGCACCGGCGACATTCTACTCGCCCCCACCATGATAAGCCATCCTTTGGCATATGTCGCACCCAAACCCCGACAGCTTGAACCAGATGGGTGCCTGACGGGGGAAACTCCAGCCAGCAGGTCAAAGTCTGATACTTGTGACCCTCTCTCCTACTTTGGGCTGCAGAGCGTGGCGGCACATATCAGGGTATGGTGCATGCAGAGACGCAAGGTACACTGTGTACACACAGTTTTGCCTGATGAACGAAACCGCGCTGCCATCATGATCCTTTCCGTCGGTTATCTCCTGGTTAATCGGATAATTCAGTCCGACAAACAGAGAGCGTGTACCAAGGCTACTTACCAGCCTCCAATCAAAAATTCCTGAAGGCCCAGAGAAGCTGGGATCCTGCTCAAAGACCTTGCAGTGACTGTGATTGTATTCCGCGAAACAACACGTCCAGTACGTGCGAACGATCATCAATCTTTCGTCGTCGTCTAATCGAGCCAGGAACCACCTGCAACTGCCATGTCGCTTTTCTTTGAAAGGTTCTGGGATTAGGAAGGGTAGGGACACCAGGCGGCCTACAACATCATATCAAGTTGGAGTCAAATAAAAAGGGCTCTTGATTTAGTCAATCTTAAGAACAACATGTTATGAGCATGAATATTTTTTCAGCAAATGTTGACAATAATATAAGCAAGCCATCATGATTGAGGGAGTCCTAGATTAGGGGGTGTCCAGACAGCCGGACTATATCCTTTGGCCGGACTGTTGGACTATGAAGATACAAGATTGAAGACTCCGTCCCGTGTCTGGATGGGACTCTACTTGGCGTGGAAGGCAAGCTAGGCAATACGGATATGTATATCTCCTCCTTTGTAACCGACCTTGTGTAACCCTAGCCCCCTCCCGTGTCTATATAAACCGGAGGGTTTTAGCCATAGGACAACATACAATCATACCATAGGCTAGCTTCTAGGGTTTAGCCTCTTCGATCTTGTGGTAGATCAACTCTTGTACTACTCATATTATCAAGAATAATCAAGCAGGACGTAGGGTTTTACCTCCATCAAGAGGGCCCGAACCTGGGTAAAACATCGTGTCCCCTGCCTCCTATTACCATCTGCCTTAGACGCATAGCTCGGGACCCCCTACCCGAGATCCGCCGGTTTTGACACCGACATTGGTGCTTTCATTGAGAGTTCCTCTTTGTCGTCGCCGTTAGGCTTGATGGCTCCTTCGATCATCGATAGTGATGCGGTCCAGGGTGAGACTTTTCTCCCCGGACAGATCTTTATATTCGGCAGCTTTGCACTACGGGCCAACTCACTTGGCCATCTGGAGCAGATCAAGAGTTACGCCCCTGGCCACTAGGTCAGGTTTGGAAGCTTAAACTACACGGCCGACATCCGCAGAGACTTGATCTTCGACGGATTTGAGCCCCTGCCGAGTGTGCCGCACGGTCACGATGAGCATGATTTAGCTCTACCATCGGACAGTGTTCAGGAGATCGCACCGGCAACTGCTCTGACCCTCAATTCGGAGCCCATTGCTCCATCCATGAACGGGTGGATGGACCCTGCCACGGAGGCCGTATTCTCAGCGGCGATCGAGCCGAATATCGACCTTACCCTTCATGGGAGCCGTGACGCCGAACTACCGGATTCTTCCCCGGCAACGGACTCCGAACCGCCTGCGCCCTTGCCTATCGAATCCGACTGGGCGCCGATCATGGAGTTCACCTCCGTGGATATCTTTCAGCACTCGCCCTTTGGCGACATACTGAACTCACTAAGGTCTCTCTCCCTATCAGGAGAGTCCTGGCCGAACTATGTTCGGCGGGATTGGGATGCGGATGACGAAGAAATTCGCCACCCACCCACCACCCACTTAGTAGCCACTGTCAACAACTTGACCGACATGCTCGACTTCGACTCCGAAGACATCGACGGTATGGACAACGATGCAGGAGATGAAGAAGAACCACTGCCCACAGGGCACTGGACAGCCACCTCATCATATGATATATATACATGGTGGACACACCCAAAGAAGGCAATGGCGACGAGACAATGGAGGATGACCCCTCCAAGAAGCAACCCAAGCGCCAACATCAGCGGCGCCGCTCTAAGTCTCACCAAAGCAAAAGCGGTGACACCGACACAGGAGATAATAGCACTCCAGACAGTGCCGAAGACGACAACAATCCCCTCCAGCAAGATTTAGAGCAGGAGGATGGAGAAGCAAGCCCTCCCGAGAGAGCGGTAGATGGAGAGGCGGAGGATGATAATTGCATGCCTCCCTCCGAAGATGAGGCAAGCCTCGACGACGACGAATTTGTCGTGCCAGAGGATCCCGCCGAACAAGAGCGCTTCAAGCGCATGCTTATAACCATGGCAAATAGCCTTATGAAAAAGCAGCAGGAGCTTCAAGCTGATCAAGATTTGCTAGCTGACAGATGGACTAAAGTCCTTGCGGCCGAGGAATATGAACTCGAACGCCCCTCCAAGAGTTACCCAAAGCGCAGGCTGCTACCCCGACTAGAGGAGGAAGCAATAAAACCTACATCTCCAGCATATGACGAGGCTGATCGGCCACCTCGTGGCCGCGACAGAGAGGCATTTTAGCAAAAAACTCAGCCCGCACCCCGACGCCACTCAAATAAAAACAACAAGGCACGGGGAAACATGCTAGACCTGCGAGAGGTATTGGAGGACAAAGCAAAACACATAAGATCGATCTACGGATCACGAGGGCGCGCCACTACGTGAGACGATAACCGTCACGCCAGATACAGTAAAGTAAATCCGGTCGGGCCGAACACAGCGGACAAGAATCATCCGAGCTGCGTTGCGACTTGGCCCACTACAGAGGCGCCGCACACCCCATATGCTTCACAGACGAAGTAATGGATCACCAAATCCTAGAGGGTTTCAAATCCGTAAATATCAAATCATACGACGGCACAATAGATCCCGCGGTGTGGATCGAGGACTTCCTCCTGCACATCCACATGGCCCATGGTGACGATCTACACGCCATTAAATACCTCCCACTCAAGCTCAAAGGACCAGCTTGGCATTGGCTCAACAGCCTGCCAGCAGAATCCATTGGCAGTTAGGAAGATCTGGAAGCCGCATTCCTCGACAACTTCCAGGGCACTTATGTGCGACCACCAGATGCCGATGACTTGAGCCACATAATTCAGCAGCCAGAGGAATCGGCCAAGCAATTCTGGACACGGTTCCTGACAAAGAAAATTCAAATTGTCGACTGTCCAGATGCAGAGGCCCTAGCAGCTTTTAAGCACAACATCTGCGACGAGTGGCTTACCCGGCACCTTGGCCAGGAAAAGCCGAAATCTATGGCAGCCCTCATGACACTCATGACCCACTTTTGTGCGGGAGAAGACAGCTGGCTGGCTCGCAGCAATAACATATCAAAGAACCACGGTACTTCAGATACCAAGGATAGCAATGGCAGGTCACGTCGAAACAAACATAAGCGTCGCGTCCACAGCGACAATACTGAAGATATGGCAGTCAATGCCAGATTCAGAGGCACTAAACCCGGTCAGCGGAAAAAGCCATTCAAAAGAAGCACTCTGGGCCCGTCCAGTTTGGACCGTATACTCGATCGCTCGTGCCAAATACATGGCACCCCCGACAAGCAAGCCAACCACACCAACAGGGAATGTTGGGTGTTCAAGCAGGCCGGCAAGTTAAACGCTGAAAACAAAGACAAGGGGCTACATAGCGATGACGAGGAAGAGCACCGGCAGCCGAACACCGGAGGATAGAAGAGGTTCCTACCACGGGGACACTTCGTATGTCATGTGCACTGCCTTGTACATGATGGTGTTGTACGATCGAGCCCGTGTAGGCCCCACCACGAAAACTTCGGACAAAATCTCTATCATATGTTTGTTCCGGCTTATTTTGCAAGCCAATCATTGTTTTGTTTTGAGTTGTGGTATTCGAGTTGCTTCGAAGTCAAATGTTGATTCCATACCTTTTCCAAGTGGTGTTCTCATACTCCGATGTGAATACCAATCCTTCATGATAATCGAGATTGTCATGCTAATCCTTTTCACCGGTGTGTCTCTCTTCAAGTGGTTCCGATCTTTTCGACATCCGCAAGATTCAATCTCGGCTTTCTCAATGGTGTTTGTTTCATCCTTCCCAAGTTGCCTTTGTTTTCCCGCCCTCCCACCCCTTTTTCTTTAAGGACTCGGATTCTTTTTTTCGAGTATCCATTTTATTGATGGAAGTCTCTCCATTCTTTTTCCTTCATGTTCTTATTCGGTGATTCTCATGAAGATCCTAACGGAGCCTCAAGTTCATCATTATTCATTCTCTTTCTTCTCCGGTGGATCCAATTCAAGCTTTCAGTGTTGATCATATTCTTTTCTGTATTTCAAATGCTTTTCTCGTTCCGGTGCACCTCATAACCATTCATTTCTCGCTATTCATTTGTTCCGGAGTGCTCAAGATATCTCGAAGATTCGTGTTTCCACTCTGCTTTCGTTCCAGCTATTTCGAGGTCCTATCGTATTCAAGCCATTTAATTCAACCGGTGCAATCTCTCTTTTAAATTGTTCAACGGTGTATCTTTTCAGTGGGCCCTAACCCACAGGCCATTTTCCAGGATCTTACCTGACTCTTCTTATTTTCCCGGAGCTATCCTCAAATTTCTTTTCGAAGTTTGACGTAAGAATGATTTATCATCAGTCAAATGTCTTTCTCCAAGATCTTTCAAATTCAATTCATTGTTGATTCAACTTTTATATTCTTCTTTATTCCGGAGTGCCTCAACAATTCATGGTGGTGTTTATCGTCGTCATTCTCGGATTTGAAGACCGAAGAAGAGTTTTCCTCCATATCTTGCTCCATTCTCTTCAAGATTCGTGATTCCAGCTTGCTGCCATCCTCCCATAATTGTTTCGGTTGTGAGAAATTCCTTTCACCCATCCGGAGCAATTCAAGATTCTTTTCAATTTGATTCTCCGAAGCCCATCATTTCAGAAGACTTATTCATTTCTCAACTTTCAGCTCTCGTTCTCCAATTTTACCGGTGCATCGCTCAAATATCCTCTAATCAGCTCGTGATCTATTTGTTCTCTTGCATCTAAACTCTCTCATGTATCTTCATCTGCTAATTCTTACCGGTGACTCACCCCTTTTACTTCGTTCGTTTTCAATTCTTACCGGTGGCTCGTTCAAGATTTCTCTTCCTTTGTTATTGTATCGATTCATTCATTGTTTCAATCCTACCGGTGGTCCATTAAGTTTGTGCTATATCTATCTAAATCCTTTCTACGAGAATAAGTCGTATGCGATCCGTTGCTTGTCATCAAGTTAAATTGGTGAAGGATAAGCATAATATAATTCTTATTCTTGTTTCATCGAGTAAATTTAATTCCTTATTCCGGAGGCTCACCAAATTCTCGGTTTCAATTGTTTCATCTTTTCTTTTCCGGAGTTCCAAGCTCTCTCAATTTGTTTCATCGTGAAGATCCATCTAATCATTGCAAGTCTTCACCTTGTGTTTTCAACTAGTCTTTCCTCTCGCTTGATCATTCTTTACTACCGGAGTTCTTCATGAAGGTTCTACATGATGGTTCACCAATGATTTAATTCCTTCTCGAAGTGTTCATCAAGATTCTTTTCAGAGGAGCTCAAGTTTTCTTCATCTTGCAATCCGGAGTGCAATTCTTTCACACATATCTTTTGAGGTGGTATTATGTCATTCTTGATAATTTCCCTTCGTGCTTCGTGTTTCACAAGTTATCAAGATGAGGTATTTCAAATCCACCAATCTCTTCATTGGAGTTGTCTTGGGCTATATTTCACATAAAGCTCTCCTTTAAGGATTGTCGCTCTTATGGTATTTATCAATGATCCAAGTTCTTCTTTTATCCTCACGGTGAAATAAGTTTCTCGTCTCCTTGTTCTTATCAATCCAATTCTTTTTCCCGTGAGTGGCAGGTTGTCACCTCATAATTGGAGATGTATTCCATAAGACCACAACCTTATTCTTTTCGTTGTTGGTTTTCCAACAACTCCGTTCGACCCTTCTCCTAAGGATGGCTTCTCAAACTCTTTTGTGACAGAAGTTGGCATTTTCTTCTCCATTCTTTTATTTCAATTATCTATATTCTATTCTTTCGTTCCGGAGGCATTGTGATGTTGCTCTTCTCAACCCATCATCTCGTTTTTCAAAGATCATGTTCTTTTCATGATTGCCCATTTAACCGGAGTGTTCTGTCCTTTTTGCTCAAGTTCTTTTCGCCTTATCAAGCCTTGCATCCCTTCTCAACCGGAGTGTTGCCCAAAGTTGTTCTTCCTTGTTCCTCTTTGCTAACGGAGTGCTTTCAACTTCATTTATATTCGTTGTATTCTTTTCTCGAAATGGCTTAACCTTTTCAAGGTTCTTTGGTTTCACTCATTTGTTAAAAGAGCAACTTAGTTTTACCTCTTCTCTTTCTCTTCTGTTTTCCCTCCGGTGCCATTCTAGATCTCGGGACGAGATCCTCTCGTAGTGGTGGAGTGTTGTAGCGCCCCGAGACTGTTGTGTCAGGTGTCCTCCAGTTATTTGCTGTTGTTGCGTTGTCATTTCTTGCGTGTCATGCATTGCATATCATGTCATCATGTGCATTTCATTTGCATACATGTTCGTCTCATGCATCCGAGCATTTTCCCCGTTGTCCGTTTTGCAATCCGGCGCTCCTATGTCACCCGGTGCCCCTTTCTACCTCTTTTCGTGTGCGGGTGTTAAACGTTTTCGGATTGGACCGAGACTTGTCATGCGATCTTGGTTTACTACCGGTAGACCGCCTGTCAAGTTTCGTGCCATTTGGACTTCGTTTGATACTCCAACGGTTAACCGAGGGACCGAAAATGCCTCATGTGTGTTGCAGCCCAACACCCCTCCAAAGTGGCCCAACACCCACTTAAACCCCCTCCACCATCTCGGTCGTTCGATCACGATCGCGTGGCCGAAAACCGCACCTCATTTGGACTCTCCTAGCTCCCTCTACCTATAAATATGTGCATCTCCCTGAAATTTTGGATGAAACCCTAGTCTTCTTCCACCTCATGCCGCCGGACATGTCCATCCCGAGTCAGACGTGTCCGCGCCGCCGCGCCGGAGCAATCCCACCTCGACACGTCACCGCCACCGGGCCTCTCTCTCCACCGTGCCGCCGCGGCCCGCCCGGCCCGCAGCCGGCCCGCCCCGGGCCGCTACCGGGCCCCGTGCCGCCCCGCTCATCTCGTTTCGACGCCGCCGTGCGCCCGAGCGCCTCCTGCCGCATGCGCTCCGCCGCCGCCACCCTGCACGCCACCACCCGCCGGTGACCCTCGCCCTTGTCGCCGGCGCAACCACCGCCGCCGCCGTGCCCGGATCTGGCACCGGCCGGCCGGACCTCGCCGGCACCTCGCTCCACCTCGCCGGTCCCCCCCCTCTCTGTCCTCTACTCCGGCATCTACAGGAACTCCGTCGAACCTCGTCCACTGCGCCCTACTACAGTGATTCGGCCGATCCAGATCTGGAACCACATCGCGGTTGACTTTTTCCCCTCCAAACCCTAGCTAATTTGCATTTTCCGCATGCCATAACTCTGCATCCGTAGCTCTGATTCGTGCGTGTAGCATATCAAAATGTTCGTCTCGACGAGTACATCATTTCATCTCATTGCATCATTTTCATTTGAGATTATCTTGATGCCCGAAATGCTATTGGAAGAGGGCTATTTGAGGAACTTGGCAGATCTGATTCATCAAATAGATATTTGTCATTTTTTCCATGATTAATGTGTGCATGCTATGATCCCGAGCTCTACATGTGTTTTGTTATATGCCATGCCATTTTTATAGTGGTGCTTGCCATGTATTTTTGTGATATTTGTGGTGACTAGAACAAGCATGCAAAGTAGCGTAATCGGTAATGCTGATTTCAGGGACTTAGAATTTCTCTAAGTCCTTGTCCTGATTTTGTCGTTATGTCATATGTTCATGTTGTTTCCTAGTGATCCGTGCCTCTTTTGAGGATGATCAATAAGGATAATTTGTTAACATTGTGGTGCTCTATCCATCCATATCTTTGTTTGCATTTATGGAGCACCCTAGCTTGAGTCAATCGAGCTCTACTTTTGCTATATCGTGAATCCTGGCAGATTGTTGACTTGTTAGCGATTTTGCCGAGGATGTTGCTATTGATCCGTGCATGCTATGTTCTTGTTATTGCCATGTCTAGCTTCTATGCCATGTATTCTTGATGGGTGTATGCTTAGTTTGTCATGCCATGCTCTATAGTGAGTGCATCGAGCTCGTAAACATGCCTACTCGTTAACTGTTTTGCATGCTCCAGTTTTTCACTAAGTCTGAGATCTGTTTATGTTTTTGCCATGTTCACATGCCTGCAATTGTATTTTCTGATCCCTTTTGGCTCAAGGTCACTAAGGGACTTTTGTTAAGTGCTTTGAGTAGCTTCATGCCATGCCTTGCTTTGCCATGTTAAGTTCCTGTAGCATGTAGTTTTCATGCTCTAAAGTGTGCTTCCTGATGATAAATTCCAGACTTGTGTTAATTTCACTAAGTCTGAAACCTGTTATCATTTGCACTTTTGCCATGCTTGTTTGAACCTGTTAATGAGTGAATTAGCCGTAGCTCAGTGTTCATCTTTTTTCAAGCTTCTTGAATGGATTCCTGACATGTATTTTGTTGTCATTTTTGAGTGCTGTAGCATATTTATCTTGTTGCATTTAGTTGGTCACTTGCTGATTATCGCAAACCGGTGCCATATTTGTTTTGCTTGCCATTTCCAAACCGTGCATCCGCTTCCGGTGATCTTTATATCGATTTCAACCAAAATCACCTCACTTTTCCAGTGGCACTCTTGGATTTCCAAGTTGAGGCCAGGTTCAATCATTCCTTTGCAAATCATGCATATGCATCGCATACCGCATCCCGCATATAATACCATGTTCATGTGTTGGTTGTTTACTATGTTGTGTGTTTCTTTCCGGTGTTGCTTCTTTGGGTTGGTTCCGGTAACGTCACGTTTGTGAGGACCCGTTCAACTACGTCCGTTTGTCTTCTTCATGGACTCGTTCTTCTTCCTTGCGGGATTTCAGGCAAGATGACCATACCCTCGAAATCACTTCTATGTTTGCTTGCTAGTTGCTCACTCTTTTGCTATGCCTATGCTGTGATACCTACCACTTGCTTATCATGCCTCCCTTATTGTTAACCCAAGCCTCTAACCCACCTTGTCCTAGCAAACCGTTGTTTAGCTATGTTACCGCTTTGCTCAGCCCCTCTTATAGTGTTGTTAGTTGCAGGTGAAGATTAAAGTTTGTTCCTTGTTGGAACATGGAGATGTTCTTCCTTGTTGGAACATGTTTACTTGTTGGGATATCACATTATCTCTTATTAAATTAATACATCTATATACTTGGTAAAGGGTGGAAGGCTCGGCCTTATGCCTGGTGTTTTGTTCCACTCTTGCCGACCTAGTTTCCGTCATATCGGTGTTATGTTCCCGGATTTTGCATTCCTTATGCGGTTGGGTGATAATGGGAACCCCTTGACAGTTCGCTTTGAATAAAACTCCTCCAGCAAGGCCCAACCATGGTTTTACCATTCGCCACCTAGCCTCTTTTTCCCTTGGGTTAGGCCAGCCCAAGGGTCATCTTTATTTAACCCCCCCCCCTCGGGCCAGTGCTTGTCTAAGTGTTGGTCCGAAACAGAGCCACTTGCGGCGCCACCTCGGGGAAACTTGAGGGCTGGTTTTAGCTGTACATAGTGTTCATCCGGTGTTGCCCTGAGAACGAGATATGTGCAGCTCCCATCAGGATGTCGGCGCATCGGGCGGTCTTGCTGGACTTGTTTTACCATTGTCGAGGATGTCTTGTAACCGGGATTCCGAGCCTGATCGGGTCTTCCCGCTAGAAGGAATATCCTTCGTTGACCGTGAGAGCTTGTGATGGGCTAAGTTGGGACACCCCTGCAGGGATTTGAACTTTCGAAAGCCATACCCGCGGTTATGGGCAGATGGGAATTTGTTAATGTCCGGTTGTAGAAAACCTGAAGTTGATCTTATTTAAAATGCACCAACCGCGTGTGTAACCGTGATGGTCTCTTCTCGGCGGAGTCCGGGAAGTGAACACGGTGTTGGAGTTATGCTTGACGTAGGTTGTTCTAGGATCACTTCTTGATCATTAGTTGTTCGACCGTGCTTTTTCCTTCTCTTCTCGCTCTCTTTTGCGAATATGTTTAGCCACCATATATGCTAGTCGCTTGCTGCAGCTCCACCTCATACCTTTTACCCTTCCTATAAGCTTAAGTAGTCTTGATCGCGAGGGTGAGAGATTGCTGAGTCCCCATGACTCACAGATACTTCCAAAACCAGTTTGCAGGTGCCTATGTTACCGAGCAGGTGACGCAACCAAGCTCAAGGAGGAGCTCGATGAAGACCTTGTCCTTTGTGTTGTTTCGTTCTAGTTGATCAATAGTGGATCCCAGTTGGGACGATCGGGGATCTGTGTAGCATTTGGGGTAGTCTTCTTTTATTTTGGTTCCGTAGTCGGACCTTGATTGTATTTGGATATTGTAATGCTTTATTCATGTAATTGTGTAAAGTGGCGAGTGTAAGCCAACTATGTATCTTTTCCCTTATGTATTACATGGGTTGTGTGAAGATTACCTCACTTGCGACATTGCTTTCAATGCGGTTATGCCTCTAAGTCGTGCTTCGACACGTGGGAGATATAGCCGCATCGAGGGTGTTACAAATAACAAGTGAAATACCTGCTTTAAATACCATTCCTCAGCGTGCCCTTGGAGGGGACATGTCAAATAGTCCTACCTTTTGCTTATCGCACTACTTGTATCATTCTGCTTTGACGCACCTTTTTGAATAAACAATGCATAGCACTAGACTATTACATCATTCTCTATTCTTTCTTTTTTGTATATATATGTTCATTTATGACATTCAACACCCGTACACTCTGGTGCGGCCAATACGCCAGGGGCTTAAGCATCCCATAATACGGCGTGAGAAGTCCGAACACTTTCGACAGTGCGGCACCCCAAACTTATAGCATTATATGCATCGGCTCCGAATCATGTCTTGGGTCAATAGTTGGGTTTGCCCGGCTCCCATGTTTTGGTACCTTACGTTCCGCTATATCGGCTAAGGTAGCACTGGGAGAACTACTGCGATTGTGCCCCGGTTCAGCTGGGCTAAGCACCTCAGTAGAGAAAGCTAAAACTGACTGTCATGATAAGGCGAGAGTCGGTCGCTGTTCAAGAGGTCTCGAGTCCCTAAAGACTTATGCCGCTTAGAGCGAGGAGTCGGCTTTGTCCGGCTTAAGGCGTGTATAGCGCCCCGAATTCGGCCTTCCGAATACTAGGGGCTTCGCCAAAATTTAAAATTATAGAATTCTATGGCTAAGTGGGAGTGATAAAGCATTATAGTCTGATTGCCTTGTTCGTCGAGCTGAGCACCTCCCTCGAAGGACCCAACAATGGGAAAAAGAGTGCTCATATTTATCCGAACACCCCAGCACTTGTGGCATGGGGGCAGAAGCCGACGACTGGCCATCTCTCAGATTTGATAAACAGCCACACAGAAGGTAATATTTTAAATTCAAACAAGCATTGCATAGCGCATATGAACAAGTTTTCATAATACAGGATCACACGAGCAAGTTTATTCAAAAATTACATCCTTCACACACTCGTCCGCCACCAGACGGGCACCCTTCAGGACACCCTCATAATACATCTCAGGGTGGCGGTGCTCCTTGCCCTGCAGCGGCCCCTCCTTCACCAGCTTCTCGGCGTCCATCTTGGCCCAGTGCACCTTCGCACGGGCAAAGGCCCGGCGTGCACCTTCGATGCAGACGGGCCGCTTTATGGCCTCCAGCCGTGGGCAGGCATCCACAAGCCGCCTCATCAGGCCGAAGTAGCTATTGGAAAGGGAGTCGCTAGGCCACATCCGGACTATAAGACCCCTCATGGCCTGTTCGGCCGCCTTGTGCAGCTCGACTAGTTGCTTCAGCTGGTCGCTCATAGGCATCGGATGTTCGGTCCCAGTATACTGAGACCAGAACAGCTTCTCCATCGAGCTTCCCTCCTCGGCCTGGTAAAATTTCGCGGCATCCGACACGCTGCGGGGCAAATCTGCGAATGCTCCTGGAGAGCTCCGCACTCGGGTAAGTAACAAGTAATTTACTTTCACATGCTTGCTTTGCATATTGAATGCCTTACCCGCCGCTATCTTCCTCATCGCCTCAATTTCCTGGAGGGCCTTTTGGGCTTCGGCCTTGGCCTGCTTGGTGCTCTCGAGGGCCACGGCAAGCTCAGACTCTCGCGTCTTCGAGTCAAGCTCCAAAGTCTCGCGTTTATTCACGAGAGCCTGGAGCTCTTGCTGCACCTCGCCCACCCGTGCCTCTTGTCTCTCCCGCTCGGTGCGCTCCTTGGCCGCTTTGTTTTCAGCCTCGGCCAGCGCTTGCTTCAGGGTCGCCACTTCGATCATGGCCCCTGGCACATTCATGATGATCCTGTGAGTTCGCAACCACATTTCCTTTTTATATAAGCCAAGGTACTACTTACCCTTGTTCTCCTCGAGCTGCCTCTTGGAAAGGCCTAGCTCTTTCTCGGACCGCTCGAAGTCCTGCTTCAGTGCGGCGACCTCCGCAGTTAGTGCGGCAGAGGTCAGCAGCGAAGCCTGCATACGCATACAGACATACTTATATTAGACTCCTGCAGATATTATTCGATCCTCTATTCGGCTTTTCTTTGCGAACACCAAACAGAGCATCAGGGGCTACTGCCTATGCGGTAACATTTTTCCTATATTTTAAATACTCACCTCAAAGCATGTTAGAAGGCTGGTATAGGCTTCAGTTAGTCCACTCTTGGCGCACTAAACCTTCTTGATCACCGCACTCATAATAGTGCGGTGCTCTTCGTCGATGGAAGCGCCGTTAAGCGCTCCCAGCAGTTCGTCCGGTGCCTCTGGATGGACAGAGGTCACCGGCGTGGACGGCTTGCCCCTCTTGGAAGCGGACCGCCTGCCCAAGTCCGGAACCACTGGAGGTTCCGGCGCAGTGTCTGGCTGCGGGCCAAACTTGGAGCCCCTGGGAGCCTTGCTCTCTTTGCTCCTGGAGTCCGGAAGATCGCCTTGAGGCACCTTCGGGACTGTCTCCCCCCGGCTCGGTGCCCCTTGAGACAGTACCTCGGCATTGTCCGTAGGGCCAGGAGAGGTAGCGGTTGGAAGTGTATCACTATCCATGTCCTACGAGTCCAAGGAACCGTCCGACGATGATACGTCGATACGGGCTTGGGGCGGACTGCATAATCATATTCGATGTTAGGAGAAGCAGTGCAACAAAAGTATGCTATGAGTTACTCTGGTATCCAAATACTTACGATCTCGCCAGGGGCTTGGCCCTGAGCAGCCACTCATCTTCGCCGTCGGCGGCAGTGGTGGAACAGTCCGGAAGGAGAGTCCTTCCCTTCTTGGACCCTTCGGCCTCCCCGGTTGGGGCGGCCTTCCTTTTCTTGTCTCCCCCGGCTGGAGGGGGAGAGTCTTCATCATCCTTCTCCTCATTTTCATGGGAGGAGTGCGTCTTGGAGTTATCGGACGATGAGTCCGATACCACCTGGCGCCGGGAACTCTTTCGGGTTCCCTTGGCCTTCTTCTTGGTCTTATCCGGCACCTCATAAGGAGCCGGAGTCCGCATCTCCGTCAGGAGAGCATACGCAGGGTCTTCGGGCAGTGGGGCCGGACAGTTAATCTGCTCTGATGCCTCCACCCAGTCCTGTCAAAGGCATGGGAGCTCAGACCCCGCACATGGTTAAGCTATGGGAAATAAATACCCTGCCAGATGTACAGAACTTACCGGATTCGCATGGCGCTTCGCGCTTAGCCCGCGGTCCTCGGTAAGAGAAGGAGGGACCTCGGCGCCCTTGAACAGCACCTTCTAGACGTCCTTATGCATCGTGTCGAAGAGCTTGCTTAGAGTCTGGTGCTGGGCCAGGTCGAACTCCCATAAGTTGGAAGCCCGTTGTTGACACGGGAGGATCCGGCGGAAGAGCATAACCTGGACTATGTTGACAAGCTTAAGTTTTTCCTTGTCATGTTCCGGATACACTTCTGGAGTCCGTCCAGCTCCACCGATGAACCCCAGGACAGGCCCTTCTCCTTCCAGGAAGTAAGCCGCGTGGGGATTCCGGATCGAAACTCAGGGGCCGCCACCCAGTTGGTGTCGCACGGCTCGGTGATGTAGAACCACCCCGATTGCCACCCCTTTATGGTCTCCATGAAGGAGCACTCGAGCCATGTAGCGTTGGGCATTTTGCCCACCATGGCTCCGCCGCATTCCGCTTGTTGACCGCCTACTACCTTCGACTTGATATTGAAGGTCTTCAGCCATAAGCCGAAGTGGGGCCGGATGCGGAGGAAAGCCTCGCACACGACGATGAACGCCGAGATGTTGAGGATGAAATTCGGGGCCAGATCATGAAAGTCTAGCCCGTAATAGAACATGAGGCCGCGGACGAATGGATGGAGGGGAAACCCCAATCCGCGGACGAAGTGGGGGAGGAAAACCACCCTTTCATGAGGTTCCGAGGTAGGGACGATCTGCCCCGCGGCCGGCAGCCGGTGCGCGATATCTGCGGCTAAGTATCCGGCTCCGCGTAACTTTTTGATGTGTCCCTCCGTGACGAAGGAGGCCATCCACTTGCCTCCCGCTCCGGACATATTTGGAGAGAGTTGAGGAGAAGGATGTGGACTTGGGTGCTGGAGCTCGAGTGCGCAAGACTGGATGAGCAAGGAGGAAGAAGGCGTGGGTTGAAAGAGGTGAGATCTTATCCCTTTATAAGGGCGGACTAAACTATGCGCCCCCACTAGCCCAGTAAAACTCGCTTATCCCCCAAGCGCCGTAATTGATGGCGTGGTTGGGTTACCCACGTCCGTATTGATGAGAATCCCGTAATAAGGGGAGCACGATCTCTGCTTTGACAAGACGTGTCAAGAAACCGCCTCGCGTTATGTGCGGGGCTGGTTAAAGAAAAATGATTCAAATAATTACCGGACCATGGCGTGATGTCATGCTACCAAAACGTGTCAGCAGATTAGATTTGTGGAAATATTATTCTCTCACGGTGGTATGTGGAACTTATTTTGCAGGGTCGGACACTATCCTTGTATTCAAACTCTTCCGTGATGTATTCGGGGGAGGAACCCGCCTTGTAATGCCGAAGACAACACTGCGCGCCGGACTCATCGTCATTGATGCCTGTTTCAGGGGCTACTGGGGGAGTCCTGGATTAGGGGGTGTCCGGACAGCCGGACTATATCCTTTGGCCAAACTGTTGGACTATGAAGATACAAGATTGAAGACTTCGTCCCGTGTCCGGATGGGACTCTACTTGGCATGGAAGGCAAGCTAGGCAATACGGATATGTATATCTCCTCCTTTGTAACCGGCCTTGTGTAACCCTAGCCCCCTCCAGTGTCTATATAAACCGGAGGGTTTTAGTCCGTAGGACAACATACAATCATACCATAGTCTAGCTTCTAGGGTTTAGCCTCTCCGATCTCGTGGTAGATCAACTCTTGTACTACTCATATTATCAAGAATAATCAAGCAGGACGTAGGGTTTTACCTCCATCAAGAGGGCCCGAACCTGGGTAAAACATCGTGTCCCCTGCCTCCTGTTACCATCCGCCTTAGACGCACAGTTCGGGACCCCCTACCCAAGATCCGCCGGTTTTGACACCGACAATGATATCATAGGAAAGTAACATACTGCTGTAACTGCCATTTGTAGCGATGACTGGAGTAGGACAGCAATACGTCCAGCCATAGAAGGAGTCAACAGCGTAAATGAAGCCCTTGTGTTCAATGGCATCAGAGAACCATGGAGGATGTATGATCCTGCGATGGACGTGCAGATTTATCCACTTACCGCAGTGACCTGTCAGATAGGCGAGACCGCGGTTGAAGAACACAATTAGCCTGAAGTCTTTATAATTCGCAGATCTTGTGGGCACTTGGCAAATTACAACCTTGAGCAAATCAAACTTGGTATCATGTTGGCTACTGTAAGATTCCGAGTATTCTGGGCCGCGGTGCCAAAGCAGTGCAGTGTTAATCGAAGGAAGGGGGATCAATCGCCGGGTGTAGACCTCCATGAGCATCCAGTTGCCGCGACCGTCGACGAGCACCATCCAAGACGTGTTCATGCCGACCCAGTACATACCGTTAATGTAGTTGAGGCTGACGGGGATCGGATCGCAGTCAAGGGGGTTGATGCTCGCCACCCTACGATCGTTATGCTGTGTGACACGCCGTTTCTAAAGATCAGGCGACATCAGCAAGCAAGGAGCTGGCTTAAAAAGCTCCGGCCTGAGGGCTTTGAGTAAACGGTACAGCCCTGACGAGCACGCAGCGAGCGGCATGGTACTGAGATTGTCAACACGTGAAACAATGAGCTTGATTACCTCTGTGGGGAGCAAATTCCAGCCACTCTTTCGGCGGACGCTGCTCGGTTCTGCCATTGTTAGTGCTTGGGTTTCGGACGAGGGGGGAGGCGCCTTAGCGGGGATGGAAGATTGGACGAGATTATGTGCGGACAAAGATGGAGAAGCGAATATGTGCTGCGGGAAGTGGACAGGTGATGATGACTATAGCATGCCGCTTGACTTACGAGACACATACCAACAGCGTAGGGTCATATCGATGCCAGACAACTTGCTTGAGTGATCACAGTACTGGTACTCCCTACAGTGATATGTCCTAACTTGCTTGAGTAGAGTAGTAGAGTAGGACTCTGCTCTACTACTAGCACCGGAGGAGTAGTATATTCTAATCTAAAATAGTTACAAACTTCAATGCCCGAACGTGGAACGACTATGAACCGTGCTCAAAGACCGTGTCTACGTGGTGTTTGGACATGGGCGACAACCTCAATGCCAACAGTGCTGCTCCCATTGCACCGTATGTGTTTCTGTCCTTCCTGTTCGAAATCATGGTAGAATTCATGTTTCTACTCTGTATCCTACTACTATGCTAGTCCATATGATTAGTTTCATCTCTGTTATAGCCGTCATGATTTATTTTGTGCTTATTCGGATTAAATCTCGTAGTAAGTTTCTCATATATTCAACTAGCGCAACGTCCCCTATAGCCACTCCCATTTCATGGACGGCCTGGTCGATGCCTCCAAGGAGCCCTTCATCCACTGCTATGAGTGCCCGATGCCGTTTTGTGGCTCGCCGGCGGACATGGTGCATCACCTCATGGATGCGTGCAGCGGTCACTGCTGGCCCTTGGCGGAGAACATCAAGTACGAGACGTGCTACCCGTTCACCATGCCGGAGTAGCTGGAGGATCACCGCCGCCTGCTAGTCTCGGAGGAGGACGGCAGCGTCTTCCTCTTGATCGTGGGCACCGGCGAGGCCCGCGCAGGCCGCCGCCCCGTCTCTGTAATGTGCGTCGGGGGAGACGCCGCTGACGCTAACACTGACACGAGGCCGATGTACGGGTGCGTGGTCAGTGTTACTACCCCTCCGGGTCGCGTGGGCGGCGACACTGGCCTCATCGAACGGACTTGGACTCACTTGGACTCTGGGGAGCTGGGACTATCCTGCCAATGTGGACTTGGAAAACCCATGGCATCCTTTACCCGCTGACGTGGTGCCCAGGGACTCCAAGGAGGTTCACCTGGACATATGCATTATCAAGTTAAATGTTGATCATTAGTCTTCGGTGCAACGCACGGGCACCTTACTACTATAGATTAGTACGACCAAAAATTGAACTAACATTATATATAGTACGATAAATGATGATGCATGTCACGTAAAATTATATCATTCAAAACTATGTTCAAATACGAATCCAACGATATAGTTTTTGTTGACATGCACTAACATTTTGTCAGTTAAAATTCAATTGGGGACTAATAAACCATGAGCCATGTAGTACAAGTTTAGAGGGCGGCGCTGCACGGGACTCTCACCTCTCACCCCGCTCGTGGCGTGGCAGTAAAGCCGTCATATCACAAAACCGAACCACTCCCAGTAATAAGTGACCTGGTAAAATAAACGGACAAGCAACCATCACATCCCTCCGTCTTTTTTGCATTTCATCTCTCTACATTTACTTTCTCCGGTTCATTTCGCACACTCGATCCCTAGCTACTACTCCTAGGTCCAGTTCTTTTGGCGGCTTCCCCAGCTTTTCCCACAAGACTAGTCACAGTGGAGAGTAACAATAAGGCGCCTCACTCATTTATTTGGGCTTCTAAACTACTACTCCGTCCTGGTTTATTCCTCACCATTGTAATTTGTGCTAAATTTTGACCAAAGATTTAACTGGTTTATTCCTCACATTGTAATCCCTCCGTCTAGGTGTGTAAGTCATCTTACGAAAACCAAATAATCCCAAAACACTTAGCCGCGGTGCATTAACTTCTACCTCGTTTCTTGACATATCAACCAATAAGAGATAAAGAGTGTGCATGCTTTTAATGACTTGAGATATCAAACACGACATGCAGTGGTTAGTTCATTGCATGCAACACTATTACTTAGCAAATAAACAATAATGTTTCTCGTTTTCTCCTCCTCCTTGGTCACGGTGCACAGCCTAAGATACTTACTCACCTAGACGGATGGAGTAGTGCATGTGACATGCACTAACATTTCATTAGTTAAATTTATGATCAAAATTTGACACAGATTACAATGGGCTCCAATAAACCAGGACGGAGGTAGTAGTTATGGGATTACTAATCTAGAAGCCTAAAAGAACTGGCCCCTGGTACTCCTACTAGTATTAGTACTCAAGTTGGAATTCCAATTGCACGGCACAACTTGTTAGGCAAAAAATTCGATACAGGGTGTAGGAAGCGGTTTGGGAATTTGCATGCCTTTCCAACAGTGAGATACTCCGTAGAAAGTACGACAGAGAAATAACCACAGAGAAGGAAGCTAAAAGTAAACAATCAAACGAGCATTTTTGCATTTGTTTTGCATTGAATCGTTTCACAAGCTTGACTAGTGATGTTTTTCTACTTTTACAAAAACCGCATCGTAATGTTAAAACGTGCATTTGCACGTACATAAGTAATAGTAGTACTCCCTCCGTCTAGGTGTATAAGTCTTCCCTCCTTCTTGGTCACGGTGCACAACCAAAGATGACTTATTGACCTAGACAGAGGGAGTAGCACAGTCTACAAGCATATATCGAGAGAGACGTGTAGTGTGATAGTATATAGTAAAGTTTGTGCTATATGCACGTACTTGCAAAATGCGTACGAATACACAAGGTTTCCAAACTTTTCCTTTTACATACTTAATTAAGGACGCTAAAAATTCCTGAACTTTCGGGATTTATCATTTGCGTCCCAAAACTAATGAGATCGCCTGACGAAACAAAAATTATACTCCTCCTAAAAGCCACGACGCTCGCAGGAGCGCTTGCGGCGCGCCACGAGTGCCCTGGTGCGCGGCCGTTTCCCAGCGCGCCGACACAACGCCTCTTCCTCAGCCTCGCAACTCGCGAGGTGCTGATTGGCGGCTTGCCGACGGGCGAGCGCGATCTCACCAGTGTGGTGATCCGGCGCCAACAGGTACTCCTCCTCGCTGGAAGCGTGCACCTGGTCCACGTACCGCCAAGTGTAGATGAGGCGCTTGGGCCCGACTGCACTCAGGGTGTCGGCACGGGCGTCCTCCGCCACCCTCACGGCCCTCGCACGAGCCTTTTGCCAAAGAGCCAATTGCCTGACTCTCTCGGACGCGACATAGGCCTCCCAGGCAGCTTGTTCCACAGTGCGCTTCTCTTCCTCGGCCTTCTTCTCCACCTCTATTTTGGCACGCTCTGCTGGAGGCAAAGCCTCCCACAAGGCGACATCCATTTCTTTCCAAATCTCCTCAAGGCTGGGGGCCTCGGCGGGCGGCACGGCGTTCTCCTCGTAGCGGGGACCCGACGCGTCCTCCGGTGCGCGTGCTGGCGAGATTGGGAACACCGACGCGTCCACCTCGACGTGTCGCGGCGAGGAGCGGAACGCCGACACGTCCTCCTCGACTAGTGGCGGCAAGGAACAGAACGGCAACGCGTCGCGTCGCGGCGAGGAGCGGAACAGAACACCGACGCATCCTCCTCGACTAGTGGCGGCGAGGAACGAAACGGCGATGCGTCGCGTAGCTGCGAGGAGCGGAACACCGACGCGTCCTCCTCGACTAGTGGCGGCGAGGAATGGAACGGCGACGCGTGACCGTCCGCGCGGTGCAGCGAGGGGCTCCTAGGGCTTGGGAGGGGCGATGCCATGGTGGTCGACGTGAGAGGGAGGGGGAGGAGATAGTGATGAACGTGAACGTGAGGGGGGGATATAGCGATGTCGTGGGAGGCGCAGTATTTATAGCCAGCAATGGCACACCTACGTAAGATATGGACTGAACTGCACTTACTTAACTGCAGGTCCAGTTGCGTCACTGACATGTGGGCCAGACCCCTGTTGGGCCCATATGCAAGTGACCCAATGCACCTGCAGTTAAGTAATAGCTACGTGGGCATATTTGTTGGAGTAAATTACGGGGGAGCAAAGGGGTGGAAATATTGCTGGTCACGACGGATTGGACGAGCGTGGGGGGAAGGAGAGTCATGCATGCAGATTTTTTCACACGGGGTGGAGTGGTGGGACCGCCGGAGGGAGAAGGAGAGTTTGGCAGGCATATTGTTTCCACACATGGAGAGGAAAAGATTTGGATACGAACGGGCTTCCTGCAGGTATGGGGAATGATGCATAATAAGTCATCTTGCATGCGGGCTAGGTATAGTCTCAAGTCATTAAAAACATACACGCCCCACACATGTTCATATTTCAAGGTGCACTAAATTATTGCATGCGATGATTAAGGCTGGCCATAATGGTGGTATATTAGCTGGTATCATGCACACGGGAATAGCAAACATGTTTATGTGGCAAAGAATTAAAGAAGAGGGGGGGTTAGAGTAACTAGTGTTCATGCATGCATTGGTAAACACATTTTTTTGTGAAGAACAACAGCACTAGTTGAGTACTTTTGCAGACTTCAAAAACTATTCCACCGCCTCTACAATCTTGCTAAGAGTAGGTGAAATTTTTGAATCGAGCCCTTTAAACTAGAAGGGAGGTAGTGGTACTCTAATAGCTAACCTTGTTGTGATGACAAGATAGGACATGGCACGCACCTGGACGGAGGAACTAGTCTGCATTGTGCATTTAAGTTTTGTCTGAAGTCAATGTACCTCTACTTTCACCAGACTTATAGAAAAATGTGTCAACATTCACAATGTCAAATCAATATTTTTACACTCATTATAAAACGTAGTTCTTATACTCATTATAATCAGTATTGTAGATATTGATACTTTTAGTATAAATTTGGTCGTGGGATTTCATTGATGCCTGTCAAAGCGTGGAGGAAGCGGAGCTTAGGGCTTGCATTGTCGGTCTCTACATAGGTATTTCTCTTCATAATCCTGTAACTTTAGAGACTGATTGCGCTTTTGTGGTAGCGTCTCTTGCATCGGGGGACTATGACAGGTCTGCTATGCGTGACCTGAACATGAAAGCGTTGAGCATCTCGAAGTTGATCAACAATCTTCAATTGTCAAAGATTAGCCGTTCGGCCAATAAGGTGGCACACTTAATCGCTAAGTATAGCTTTGACAATAGATTAGATGGTATTCTTGTAAATAACGTACCGCCCTGTGTGGTGAATATTGTATCGAATCAGTGTACCGGTGTGGCTGGTTAATTAATATAAGGTGGTGTTCAAAAAAAATATAAATTTTGTCAAACACTTTGCAAACGGTTGACGGGAGTAAAAAGGACCAGAGGGAGTATCATGCATGCGGAGTAGGCAAAACAAATTGCTTGTCTAAAAAAAGGCAAAAAATGCTCATTTATAGTTGGTCGAAGTCTCAAAGGGAGCGACCGCGCGAGGGAGGCGAAGGTCATGGGAGGCGCGACGTTTGACGGAATTAAGTGAAGTTACATCCACGCGCCAGCATGGCGTGCGAACAGGCAGAAGCTATACCGTCAGGCCTACAATATGGGTCTAGTAGACATGACATCTAGTGGGTCCCGCATAGTTCTCGAGAACCCTTTGGGGGCTTGCAGCCGTTTATCCACCGGGCAAGCCAGCAACCCCATGCCATTCGCACGCCCTACTCGTCTCCGTCTTCTACCTTACAATGGTTCGCTCCCAGTTGTCCCGTCCTTTCACATTAGTTCACTCCCAGTTTTTTTTGCGGGGTACAATAGTTCAACTTCTCCTAACCCTCCTCCAAAATCCATGGCCTCCCAAATCTCCATGGTCGCCGCTGAGTACCAGGTTAGATCCATCACCGGCGATCAGTTCATCGTCATCTACACACGTGGATCCAAGACGGTGAAAGCATGGCTTGCTCGCTTCCTACGCATGTTCAACAGTTCAACGGATGAGTGGGTCGCTGGGCTACATGTTGAGTACACCACAGTCCTGGGACGAGAGGAGGATCTAAAGGATGAAGAGAGGAAGAAGCCCGCCGTGATCCAGGTTTGTGTACATAACGTTGTCTACCACATATGCCATGCCGACGTTGAGTGGCAGGATTTTAAGAACTTCCTCAAGGACAAAAGAGTGAAATTCGTTACTGTAGGCTTTAAGAACGACAGGGATGTCCTGCGTCGGATAGGTCTCGTTGTAGGCCAGCCCTTCGATCTCTAGAAGGCAAGCCTGGTCTCCTCCTCTCAACCTTCAATGCTGACCCTGGCAGCAGCCATGATTGATCCTTCGTATGCTAAACTGAAGAAACCTCATCACGAGTTTCATCATGCATGGGAGTCAAAGACATTAGATGAAGATCACATCATGTACGCAGCAATGGATGCTACCTTTGTTCAAATATCTACAAGGGTTGGACGAAGAAGCAGAGCCCAGTGTCCGGTTCAAGCAAAGAAGCGTCGGCAAAGAGGAAGAGGAAGAGGGACGAGGACGAAGTCGAGGACGTGGACTCGGACTCCGAGTAGGTGGCAGTGTCGTCGCTCATGCTGGTTCTACTGCAGTATCAAGCGGACTAGTTGCTTAGTTTATTTTCAAGGGTGTGTTGTGCTGAGGCCCCAGCAGAACTATGTTTATGTTCTTTCTCGTTATTTGAACTCTTTAGTACGTACAGTAGTACTAGTACTATGTCTTACTACTGTTCTTCTTGCAGTTGGTACTACTGCTCGTATCTTCGTGTTCCTACTGTACTTAATACGTTTGTACTAGTAGTATAATTTGGGTCAGTCGATTTGTGAAAGAAGTTCGATGGAGCGAAGGAAGAAGATGGCAGAAGAGGTGGAAGAAGCCCTTCTAGCCATCCATGTTGCATCAAACGGCTCACATGAGTCGACTGACTCAAATTGCTCCTTCAGATTGCAGGATCCACGTGGCATTCAAGGTCTCGAAGGTAGATTCCACATCTGCACCCGGTTTGCGGGCTCGACGCGCGCGCGACCGGCTTCCGCCGCGACAGCCACCATGCGCGCCTCCTCCGCGTGGGCAGAGACGACAATGACATGCCAGTTCCTCCTCGCCGGCGTGCTGCAGCACGCGCTCGTCCTCCTCTTCGTACGCTGCATGCATAGACGCGGCTCCACCAGCTGCTCACGTGCTTGGCAGTGCGGCGGCATCGCGAGGAGGGACTGCAGACGACGTGAGTGGGCGAGCCTTCGGCTTCATGGCACAGGGATGGCGGCGACACGGCGGTGATGGGCGAGAAATTGTTGGTCGGAGCAGGCGGGCGCCGGCATGCGCAACAGCGGCGGCGGCATATTGATGAGTGCACGTGTGGGAGCTTACTTTAGTTTTATATATAAGGTTGGTCAAACTTAAAAGAAAACCGTACTAGTACACGTAAACATTAGACTTAGGCAGTGCTTTAATTAGTTAGTACCACAGCCACGATACGGAATCCTATGCAAGCGCGTGAACCGCGGCCGCGCGGTCGATCGAATGGTGCGTCACCGTGTCGCGCTCGAAGGACATCCACCGAACCTTTTTGTGTGTGTGAAAACAATCCTCGAATATTACTCAACTTTTTTTCCTGTGAAAGTTCTTGACGCTGCAATATTTCCATATATTTGAATTGAGCTCATGTTCGTGTTTATTTGGATTTGGACGTTTTAGGTGCGGCCTGGTTTTTTTAATATTGATTTTGTGTGTGTGACTGAGAGAGAACGTGTGTATGTGTCCATATGTGTGTTGTGGCACAAGGGCAATGTGGAGACGGTGTGCGTGTGATACAGACATAGAGAGATGTGAATGTGCAAATGATCATGCATGAGTGAGACATAGACAGATGTCGATACATTGTGTATACATGAGAGAACGGTCTTCTAGCTTACTTGTGTGTGTGTGAGAGAGAGAGAGGGAGAGAGAGAGACAGAGAGAGGAGCATCCGTAACACAACAACCATCTCTCTCGATTCGTCCGTCCCTCGCACGGTCGCATCCAACACATGCATCAATGCGCACATTTTGACATCCTCACCCGGCCCCTGCCCACCTCAAGGCCCGCACAATCTTCATGAATACCCATTTCTCTCCTTAGGTTTGTTTTCTCTCAATATCTGACACACACACACACAGAGAGAGAGAGAGACACACACGCAGCACAACACACACACACACTCCCCCGAGCACACAATTCATCCCCATCCAAGGTTATACGGCGACCACTCTCGCTTGTGCTTCTTTGCACCCCAACATGCACAACACCTCAATCTTCAAAGAGGGCATCGAGCAGATCGAAGACGGCGACCACACCGCGCTAGAGAATGCGGGGTCATTTGGAAGCAGGGTGATGTGACAACGGCTGACTGACTCCTCCCCCACCCTCTCTCTCTCTTGCACAAAATTACCAATCCCTCTCTCCCCCACACAAAATTGTCAATCCCTCAACTCACGAGATCCTTCCCATCTCGTCCATGTTTTTCCAGCTCTCTCATCAAACATGTTGTCTCTTCTCCTTCCACGTATACAGAATCCAGATGCACACGCATCTCATGTATATTACATGTATCCATCTTTCTCACAGACCTAACTTCTTCCTCTCTCTTTCTCTCTTTATCTCTCTCTCTGTCTCGTTAGGTTTGTCTCCTACTCTATCGTCCACATACATACAATCTTTCCCGCCCTATCTGCTCCATCTTCAAAAGCTCTCTCTGCATGTTTCATTCACACATTGGGATATGTCAAAATGTTGCTTCTATAATGGCTGATGTAGAGTTATGGTTGTTTTTGTTGCATCCTACAAAGTAATAACTATGAAATGCATTTAGATTCTCATTTGAATGGGATTATGTGAGTTTGAGCATGTTGTGAAGTACTATAGACCTTGTATACATCTTGGGATTCAACAATGATTGTAACTAATGAATTGTATAGACCATTACATTCGAAGTCAATAGCCTAATATATTTATTTCACAATTTCAACAAATGATTAGTTCACTACAAACTAAGAAAACAAATGTATACTCCCTCCGTTTTTATTTAAGTCCGCATATTAGCATTGGTCAAAGTCAAGTTTTGTAAACTCTCAGAAAGCTTATAACAAAAAATATTAACATATACAATAACAAATAAATACCATTAGATTCATTATTGAATGTACTTTCACATCATACATATTTGTTATGGTAAATGTTTATATTTTTCTATAAACTTGCTCAAACTTTAGGAAGCTTGACTTCGGTCAAACCTAATATGCAGAGTTTACTACTACTACTCGCTAGTTGCTTAGCCGAATCACTCAACACGCCACACGGGGAGTCCAGTGTCACAAAATTTTGAGGTCGGCGGGAAAATCTCCCGCGACCCTGATTCGAGCAGTGGGAAGTTAGCATCATAGCCTTCGGAACAGGCCTACGGATGACGCTTGGTAGGGGGCTGTTTTCGTAACTTCAGGTTCACCCTACCCAGCCAACCCCACCCCGGCACCCGGAGTAGTACACCTGAATACTCCCCATTTTCTATCCCCACCGCAAAATAGACTTCTCCACGGCACCGCGGCCTTCGTGCTCCTCCCCTTTACATCGGTGCACTCGTCCACCGCAGCGCATCTGCCTCATCGACGACCTCGTACGCCGCACTGGAGCCAGCCCACTGTCGTCGTCGTACACGGAGCCTCTTCCCCGACATCGTCTTCCACGGTCTCGGATCTGCTTCCCGGAAGCCGACGCCAAGCGCAGAAGTACCACCGTCGTGGACAATGAACTGACTCCCGTTGCCGACCATGACTCATAGAGGCCGCCGCGACCATCGTTCTCCTCCTCGATTGGTAATGTGTGTATTGAATCACTTAGCAATACATGTGCAGTTCCAATTTTGTTCATACCTACCCTTCAAATTTCCTGGGTGCTATTGTTCCCGTAAAAGTAATTGGTTATAGCCTCCATTGTCCAACAGAATATCAGCTTGTAATTGTGCGTCGCTCCTGTATCGCACTGTGCTTGGGTAGGTTTTTCATCTGCAACCAGTAGTGTGGCAAATGATGGAAAGGTTTTTAGAACTAGCAAGATGCCCATGCGTTGCACGCATCAAGATGCATTTGTATGAGTAGTTTATCTTGTGGGAAAAAGGATGAACGAGGGAAGGCCTTATTTGCAAATCTGGAGAGGGGTATGGGTATCTTTTTGCAAAATTCCCATTTGTTTCCTTCCTATGTGTCAGATATAAATCGGACGGCCTATATTGCAAGAAAAAAAGTATAGAGAAAAAAAGTAGACAGTAAAGGAAGTAGAGATAAATATTAAATATAAAATATAAAATAAATATAACAGTAGAGAAGAGAGTAGAGATAGCAGAGACATCGGGAAAGGATCGCGCGCGCGGGAAAAAGCGGTCGGGCATGCGCTAGTTTTGGCACGCGGCGTCCGGCGCGCTTTATAAAATCCAATGCCCTCCCACCGCTCTGTGCCTTGCCACCGCTCTCTCCACGCTCTGTGCCTCGCCACCGCTCTCTCCCCACTCTTTTTCGCCTCGCCGCCGTCGCGCCACCATGCCGCCGCATCGCCGGGAAACTTGGGGATACCGTGGCGTCTTCGCGCGCCCCTCCGGCGGCTTCTCCGCCGAGATCCGGTTTCGCGGGATGCGCCTCGGCCTCAGCAATTTCGACAACACCAACGAGGCCACCCACGTGTACGACGCGGCGGTGTGGCACCTCCGGCGGCCTCATAGAACATTGAACTTCCCCAACGTGCCGACGCGGGAGCGGGCGCAGGAGCTCGCGCCTCTGCCGCGGCTTAGCACCGACGAGGATCGTCAGGACAACCGGAGGCGGGAGCACCGTCTCGGCATCGCCGAGATGGACGAGGAAGCCATGGCGCTGTGGCGCCAACACTTCCCGCGGGACATCATCAACGAGCGCGAGTTTTACGCGCAAAGGAGGGCGGAGAGGGATAAGAGGAGGGCGAAGCGAGCCGCCTATCGCGAGGACAAGCATAGGCGAAAAGTAGACGCTCAATTCAACATGAGGCTAGGAGCAGCATCACCCTGGGAATCCGACGACGATCGGTATCTTCACGCCTACAGTCAGACGTCGGAGGAGGACATCACCGAGGAGGAGTCGGACGACGAGGAGTAGTTGAATTATCTTTTTTTTATCTATCTATGTTGAGAACTATCCTGTACTCTCTAGTATCTACTTCTCGATCTCAGCACTGTAAACACTTTTTTAAAGCGCCGCGTGTTGCAATTCTGTTGGAGATGCTCTAACATGGCAGACGAGTGCTTTAATGTTGCCCACAAGATGCGCGAGTATTACTAGTAGTATATTTTTCTTGCCATGTTGAGATTTTAAAACCACGAGTGCGAACATGCAGAGGAGCAATGAAGACCAAACACGGGATATCCGGGACATCTTCAAGGAGCGTGGCAAGTTAAAGAGGAGCTGCACCGAACCTGTAAAATGAGCTTTGGTAAGTAACACCCTTTCAATTACTTTCGTGTAGCCTCATGTCCTTCGATGTGTATATGTTGTAGTTTCTGTTTCTCTTAAGCGTGGTGTTCTTCGATGTGTAATAAGAAGAGTCTTAATCGTCCTAATGCTTTCGTTTTTAGCTTGATGTAGGAAGTGGGTGTTCTCACCTTGTAGTCTGTTTTTTTTTCTTTTGAATTCACTTCTCTGAGTTTTGTTTATCTGACTTCTACTAAATGGATCTAGGTTTCTCTGAGTATTGATCTAAAAAGAAGTAACTTCATGTCAGGATGCAGTTCCTGCGAGGAGGGAAGTATGGTCAACCTCGAGATCATGTTTCCAAAATGAGGCTGGATTACACACAAGGTGCCAGTTCCCTAATGATGCTGGATTAGACACAAGGAGTAAATTCCCAGATGATGCTGGATTACACACAAGCCAGGTGGAGTCGTCAGCTGTTCATTTCCTCGTGGCATTAGTAAAGGCTGAAAGAAAGCATGCAGCAGCCCTTGAGAATGTAGCTGAGTTCCTGCAGAAGCGAAAAGAGCAATCAGATGCTCTCTTCACCCAAGCCAAAGAAGAGATGGAAGAAGCCAGAAATAAGCTAGTAGAGGCAGAGCAGGCTAGGCGTCTCCTGCTATCTAAAACTGTTGTCAATACAAAATTTCCTTCATAATAGCTAGGTTCAAGTGTTTATCTAGTCAGCATGCCTGTTGTGATGTCCGTGCATCTACTGATGTGGCACAAAATGTTTTTTTTGGGTCATGTAATAACAGCAATTACTTTCCAAACAATAACAGACGAAGCATTGGACATTGTATAGTTCACGCGCAAGCCCGACATCCCAAGTTCAACTTCCACATCAAACTCATGTTCACAGATATCTGCACATTCATACATAATGTCCACAACCATGATTCACTTCAAAGCCAAAAAAATGTGAGGAGAGTTATAAATAAAGAAAATCCTCTACTAGTTCCTGCTACCAGTGCGAGCACAACAAGTCAAGACCATGCGTAAATTAATTATATTTTAGTCATTTTTTGTGTTCTAAAATGCCCGTCGACTCGCGGAAGGACGTGTTGCCGACACACGCGCGGATTCAATGAAGGCAGGCGGGGCAGTCTTAAGCTGGTTGCACGCGGCGAGGAGGCATGCTCAGCCGGGCCTGCAGCGAGTGCGGCCATCTTGGCCGGCGCGCCGGTTCAATGCCTGCACTATGAGAGGTCGCGTCCGTGTCAGAGCAATCACTCCCTCCAGTCCTTTTTTATTTGGATATAACAAAATCTCGTTTTCCATTCACATTTTACAAGTAAAATTCGTGGACAAACTTTGACCCAAAGTACGATGGGGACTAGTAAACCAGAATGGAGGTAGTATTTTTTTAATCAAAGAAGGGATTCCCCTTCCGATTTTCATTACTGAAAACCAGCATCTAAATCTAAACCATAGTATTTGCCCTAGAACTACCAGGTTCAACATCTCGCAACATAAACCCATACAACCTCCATCGCAAAAAAAACCATACAACCATACGCCAAGGAGGTACGTAGTACTATGAATTCCATTTTCACTCCATACCAATCGTTCTAAAAACTACTTACTACTTATAATGCACCATTGAAAATCGGCACTCTTAACCCCGCTAAAAAAATGATATTTTAAACGTGGCTACTCGATCTGTGGCAACTGGCGAGCCACCGCGCTCCAAGTCATTCACCTATGGTCCCGACCATCAACTCCTACGGATCAAATTATCACGCGAGCTGACTATTCCTACAAAGGTGCTCCACCATGTACCCGGTACCCGTGAATGTAGCAATCGTGCACCTAGGGTTTTAGGGTTTATTTGTTAACGTCGCCTTTACGTAATACTCATGTGTGCGAGACAGCGAGAGGCCGACTGCGTGCGTGCGCCTCTTCTCTTCGTATATGTACTCCATCATTTGTCTGGTGTCCAAAAAATTATAAAAACTACAGCAATGTGACAATGCGTTGCCACACGATCAAAGTAGATTAATACATATTCACCGATTTGATAGAAAAAAAATTCTAGTTTTGAAATACGTATATCACTAAAAATATGTTATGTTTCACTCAAAATATATTCCTTTGGCGGTTTTGATGAGATAAGGGAGGAATGTTGTTGGTTTCAAGATTCGAGAAGTGGTATATGTCTAATTTCTACTCTTACTAGCAAGATCCAGTGCGTTGCACGGAACATCAAGATCTTGTGGGAGAAAAGGATGAACGAGGGAGGCCTTATCTGCAAATGTGGTGAAGAGTGCAGGTAAATTGCCATATTTTCCTTCCTATCCGTCAGATATAAATCGGACGACCTACATCGCAGGATGGCAGGCCCACCATCATCACCAACTCTATTTTTTATCCCTACTCTTATAAAAAGCATTGTCGGTGATGATCGTGTGCCTGCCATCCTGCAATATAGGCCGTCCGATCTATATCTGACGGATAGGAAGGAAACTATGGCAATTTTGCAAAAAGATACCCACACCCCTCTCCACATTTGCAAATAAGGCCTTCCCTCATTCATCCTTTTCCCCCACAAGATAAACTACTCATACAAATGCATCTTGATGTTTCGTGCAACGCATGGGCATCTTGCTAGTTGTTGCAAAAAGCCCATGTGTGTGAGAGAGAGAGGGAGAGTGGAGGAGGACGGAGTGCATGTGTGACAAAGACACAAGGAGTGTGTGTGCGATAGGTATCAGCTTAAAATGAGGCGATAGTGTGTGTGTGCACGATCGAGAGGGTGTGTCTCAAGAAGGGAAGAAAAATCTACATAGATACAAGGAGCGGGAGAGAGACATGTATGCGATGGTGGAAGCACGAGTGTGCGGGTGTATAAACCTATCTAGAGGCTAGCTAGTCGATAAATGTTTGTGAGAGAAATACGAGTCGGGGAGCGAAAGCGAGAGTTTTGTGTGAGAGAGAGAGACGGTAGTCGGGAAAGGGAGTGGAAGCAGGAGTTGTGTGTGTGTCTGTGAGAGAGAGAGAGAGAGGAGACGATAGTCGGGGTTGTCTGATCGGTAAACAAATGAATAATGTCAGTCTGGGATGGAGACGAAAAGGAGACCGCAACAAATGTTGTGTCTACAGGAGAGAGAGAGAGAGAGAGTAATTTTAGTGGTATGAGTCATATGTAGAGACATATAGGGTGTGAGAGAGAATCCCATAGAGAGAAAGACAAAGTGAAAGACGAGTGGAGACTGTGTGTGTGGCGGTGAAAAAGAAAGCTTAGGTACCGAGTGATACCAGAGAACAGTAGAGACGTGAGAGATAATGAAAACCACATAATGTATAATGATAGGGAGAGTGTGACACTTCTCAAGGGAGACGTCGAGAGACCATGTTTGCGAGGATAGGAGAAACATGAAGTGAGCGTGCGTGTGAGCTGGAGAAAAGAGAGTGATAGCTACCTGAAGGAGCATGCATGCGAGAGAGATGGGCGTGAAAGGAGTGAACAAAAAAGGGATTCAAATATTTGAATTCGAGATGATGATACATGTAATCCATACTCGAACCAAAATTGATCTATCAAACATGCATACTCATATGAATTCACGCACATCTATGTTATTTAATATGTAGATATTACTGATCCATACATTTTAGTAGAACATAATTTGGTTAAAAAATCGAATTCAACCTTAAGATTTCGAGATCGTTGTATTTGTAAATCATATTATACATATAAAGGAGCAGAATTTTTTGTTGTGCTTTTGAAAGTATATAAAAAAGATGTATATAGAATGTAAATCCAATTGAAAATGGATCCCGCCCGAAAAAAAATAGAATACAAACGGGATTCGAATTGAGTTGGCACGGTAAACATGCACTCTGCAAAATTTGAACGAAGCGGGGAAAGTCACAGTAACCGCCCGAAACCAAAATCTGCAAGATGGAAATCACTACTGCCTATCCCTGCCATGCAAAGCCTATCTGCTGGATTTCTATAGGTTTTGATAGGGGTAGGTTTGTAATTTCACCCCAAACGTGATGTAACCGCCTCTCACCCGGATTCATACACAGTGGGCGCCAAAACACAATGTGTCCTTGGCCGAAATCAACTCCCTCCCCGATTCATATTCATACACGGTGGGCGCCAAAAACAAACTCTCGTCGGCAAATATTCGGTGTATGCGAGATTACCGTCTTATCCCCAACCGACTAATGTTGTTGTGATGTAGTAGAAATTTGAAACGGGGGCTAAGTTTGTAAATTTCCTCGCATTTGAGACAAGCGCGCCCTGAATACATGGTTCCCCCTTCCTCTCTACCTCCCTTTTCCCCATTCGTACTTCATGGGCGCCAAAACACCCTCTCCACCCCACCCTCCTCCGTCCGCCGCCGTCCGCCACCCCATCCACCGCCGTCCTCCTCCACCATGCCGGAGCTGATACCCCGACGCCACCGTCCATTACAAGAGCTCGACCTCTCTCATCCACGGCTTCGGACCGGGATCCTTGCATCCCGTCCTCTCACTTCATCCCCGCCGTCGTCCACCTTGCCGGCGCCGCTCCTACGACCGTCTCGTCCACCGCGCCCCGCCGCCACTGTCTACCCTCCTAGATCTGCTTCCACGCCGCCGACAGCCATCGCTACCGCAGCACCATCAAATTCTCAATAGATGCGTACACGGCGCCGCACCAGAGGCGGTACTCTTTCGTATCTGCTCAACTTATTTATCACAGCAAGAAAATAGATCGCCACTGCTTTACTCTGATTTCTTGTCTTGGTTGCGAAGTTGCCTTTGTCCGGTTTGCACCTTCAGATCCGCCATGGCATACCCAACACTATACTCCCAATGCTTATGGTTTCCCCCTTTTATATTCCACACTAGTTAAATCACAGTATACTAAATTTCAAAATTGGGTCAGTCGATTTTTCAGAGCTCGCCGGAGTTCGCCGGTGCGATCGAAGGGACTCGGGTGGTTGTGGGGCCTCGCCGAACGAAGAAAACTCAACGCGGGTGGGGGTTGGGGCGGGGGTGGGGTGGGGGTGGTGGAGGAACACAGGCGGTGGGGGCCGGTGGTCCGGCCGGCGGCCCGTGCGGTGTTCTGTATGGGAAGAATCAGAGACGAGGAAGAAGAAGGGTTAGGAGACGTAGGATCTTCATCCAACCGCCTAAAATGGTCGAGAGACAGCTGGGACTTGCATTCTTAATGCGCTCTGGTTCATCATTTGTGGGCACTACGCAACCAACATTTTATTATCCAAAATCTGCTTGCTCTTCTTTACCATGTTCCTCTTCCATTCTTCTTTAATATGTACTCTCTCCGTTCCTAAATACAAGTCTTTGTATAGATTCCACCATGGACTACATATGGAGCAAAATGAGTGAATCTACACTCTATAATGTATCTGGAGACATCTGTATGTGATCCATAGTGGAAATCTCTACCAAGACTTATATTTTGGAACGGAGGGAGTATGATAGTAGTACAGTATGTTCCTTGTACTGAAGATGAGCAGGGACATTTGCAGTGTAGAGGTCTATACGGTCGGTTGTGATGGACACTTTGAGCCTCTTTGTTTCGTAGGATCTTGTAAACATAGGAATAGGATTTGTAGTGGCCTGCCCACTTGAATCCTATAAGAATAGCAAGGAAATGTGGGGATCTGTGTCGCCTTTGAGAGTTACACTGATATTAACAGTACCGCACCTTTACTTGAAGAGTGCTGGTATCCGAAGCCTTTCTAGCCGTACCGGCAATACTAGCACATATATTCCAACAAGTTCCACTTTGCTGATTTTACTCTGATGCTTAAGGTTTTCCCGTTATATCTACACTATGATTTGTGTAGCTGCTTTGTGTCGCACTAGCAGCAGTCCACTCTTGAAGCTAAACACTACAATGACTTACAAAATTGGCACCAAGGCACTGAGTGCCATTCTGGATGCAATGAAACTCATACGCTCCCCACCTGTTGATTCTTGTTCAGAATACGATCCTAATGACTATTCTAACCTCGAGGAGTCAAAGGCAGATGACCTGTCCTGTTCACCCATCAAGGTGCATGTTCTAATTTGGCAATGTTTTATTGATTGCGGGTATCTTGCATATGTTGTCTTGCATTTCTTCTACTTTTTTGCACCGCCATCTGCTTAGTTTACTCATCATATATGTCAAGATGTCATGCCCATCCATTATCAATACATATTCCATCTGTCATCATACCATGTTTTTCCACTCAAATGTTGTTCTTGTGCATCAGACATCAAAAAGGAAGAGGGTGATTGCCGAACCTGAAGGAGCACTAGCAAAGTCCTTGAAAAACGTGGTGGTGCCGGAGAAATCAGACAGCACCCCACTTATATTGGTTGAACAACCAGTGACACAAAACGTAGGACCGACTCCAGCAGACTGTACCCATACTTCACTGGCCACACCACTAGCCCCACCACACAGGACCTGCACTCCAGCAAAAGGTATACCGATTTCATTTGCCATAGCACCAGCTGTACCACAGAAAAATCCCACTCCAGCAAAAAGTACAGCAAGTCCACCGGCCGAAGACCTATCCCAACTGCAGAGACGGCCAATTCCTGCAGATTGGAACCCCATTCCATTTATTCCCAGTTTAAAAGACAATGATTTCAATGTTGTTAGGGACTACGTGCATATATTCCCATCATGGCAAGATTATTGTGAAGACAAACACCATTTTCACATCTTCCTGTCCAACTTAGGTGTAAGTGCTATTATTCATGGTTATTATTTTCCTGTTTTCTGCTGATTAAACACATCAATGATTTACATTACATTGTTGTAACTAGGCGAGGGTCAATCTGGATAGTCATGACGACCAAAGCTTTCTTGTGCTTTTCAAGAAAGCATTGCAGCAGTATCGGTGTTACCTGAGGAAATCACACTTTGATGGCAAGTCTATAAACGAATTTTTGGTGAAGTCTCCTGTGCTAAATTTAGAAGACATTGAATGGAAAAACCGTGTTATGCACTGGTCTCGTTCCCAGGATGAGGTACTGTCTATGAAATCACATGACAATTTAAACTTCTACTTTTCCGCATGTGCCTTATGGATCTTTTTTGCAGGAAATCTGCTCGAAGAAGAATTCCGGTTTGACAAGAACGACAGGATATCGCAAATATGTTGCCCGCTGCTTTGCTCTTGTTAGTACCTGTTGTCCTGTATCACTGTACTTGCATACATACCTGGTTCATTATGTGACAGCAGTATGCATGATAGCTTGCTTATCAATTGTTCGCTCCAAATTATCTGATCTGTATGAATGGTTACATTAGTGTAGAATATATCCAATGCCAATGTTTTTTAGCTCTGCATTGTTCTTGTAAGTACATGTTGTCCTTTATCAGTGTACTTATAATGACAGGTAGTTGTTCATGTACCATCACTCTGCAGCTTATTTTCCTTTGCCCTCCATTTTCTACACATCAGATCTATATTTACTCTTACCATAAGGTTGGTACTGAAGAAGTTTAGTTGTGCATTGCTCTTGGTTGTACCTTTTGCCTGTATCACTGCACTTACATTTATAGCTACTTGGTTATGTAGCATCACTCTTCATCTTATCTTAAATATTCTCCATTTTTCGTATATTATCACATCTATATTTACTCTTAACAAAATGTAGAATAAAGGCAATGCTTTTGAAGAAGGCCTTTATAGAGCCTGTCTTCACCAATAATGTAAGTTTGTCCATCTCAAGCCTTCAAACTTTGTTGTATATATTTGGTTAGGCATGACTGCAACAGTTGTTTATTTTTGGTGTTTGCATCAAATTGCTTGTTTAAAGTTTATTATGTAGTTCATAAACAAAAGTTTGTCCTTTCTCAATTTAAGTTTTCAGTTGTACAACCAAGTTCCTTCTTCATACCATGTAAATTAAACTATACAGAGCAAGTGATCTTCTTTTGCACTGCATGTATGCTTCTGTTCTTCATCCGTAATCCAGTGGTGTGGTGAACCTACCCACTACAGCACAATGTCATATTCTGCAATGTCTTAACTATGAACAATGTCATATCATTCTACTATTATTTAAACCGTCGCTTTATTTGCCAATCTGAAATGGTATAAATTGACAGCACACTAACCATTGATACTTATGAGTTCTTGATCTATAATCCAGTGGTGTCGTGAAGCTGCCAACTCCTTCACAATGTCATTTCCTGCCATGTCTTGACCTGAACAATACCATATTGTGTTAATGCAATTTTAAACTGTGTCACTTTATTCGTCAGTAAGAAATGTGATGAATTGTCAGCACTAATACTTTTATGTGCAAAACATGTCATCTGTCTGCTTGTTTATCTTTCAGAGTGAGGAAGATATAAGTGTTGAACAAGCGCAGTCTCATCATCTTGCTCAGCTGCTTGTGCTGCAGCTCCCCAGCAGGGCTAATCTTTCTTGAACTCTATTGAAGTGTTGTCGGTTTTGTATATTATTTTGTCAGCGTGTTTATTTGCACTGGTGGCGATCTTTGATGCCCAGTGTATGTAATCTGCTGTTTGCTTGTGCTTTATTATCATAGTGGTGAACTTTGATGCCCAGTGGATGTAATATGCCATAATTTCTTTATTGTATAGTTTAGGTTTTTCTTATTCACGATGTTGCAGTTATTTTACTGTATATATATCCTGTATTCGCAGTAAACCGGCCAAACGTAAAATTACAGTACATAATCGGGCCGTCATGCAATCACGATGTAGGTTGGGCCTGAAACGTGCCGAACAGCTCACGGGCCGGCAACAGCCCGAAATGAACCCCGTCCCATGATTATGCGAATCAAATCACGGGCTTTTAACAGGCCAAAATTGTCTTGGTCCTTGTTTGGCCCAATCAGATATCGGCTGCGAGCAGGCCGGATGCAAACCGGGCCGTAGTTAGGCCCAACTATATGATGGGCTTTTAATAGGCCGAAACTAATATAGGGCTGAAATGTTAAACGGGCCCTTAACAGGCCAAAACTAATATCAGGCCAAATTACTAAGTGGGCCTTTAGCAAGTGGGCCCAAAAGCATAGTGTCCAGTTGACGGGCCGAATCTGATATGGGCCATAATTGAGCCCAAAGCCTCTTAAAGGGTCGGACCTGATCTGGGCCGTAATTTGGCCCAGAACGTGGTAGGCTTTTAACGGGCCGGATCTCATATGGGCCACTATTAGGCCCGGAGCGTGGCAGGCCATTAATGGACCGGATCAAATATGGGCCGGCATTTGGCCCAAAACATGGCAGCCAGTTAATGGGCCGGCCTATTAGGGTCCTCAAAATCTTGTGGGCCTACAGCTGGGCCGGCCCATTAATGTCGGTGAAATCTCGTGGGCCTTTAGCTGGGCCGGCCCATTATGATCCGCAAGAATCTTGTGGGCCTTTACCTGGGCCGGCCCATTATGGCACAGAAAAATCTTGTGGGCCTTTACCTGGGCCGGCCCATTATGGCCCACAAAATCTTGTGGGCCTTTAGCTAGGCCAACCCATTATGGTCCACAAAATCTCATGGGCCTTTAGCTGGGCCGGCCCATTATGGTTCGCAAAATCTTGTAGGCCTTCAGTTGGGCCGGCCCATTTAAACTTGATGGGCCGGTCCACGTGTCAACATATCATAGGCGTGTCTCGCCCATTGGATGAGTGACACCTGTGCCAACGCGGACCTGACACGTGTCTCCTCCAGCCAATGATGATTTTACACGTGGAAAATCCCCATTGGTCGGGGCTGTTAACGGGTTATCGGATCCAAAACCCAACCCGATAGCTTGACGGCGTTCCGTTACGGTGGATGCCACGTGTCGGTCACCCTTGACGAAAGCACTTCTGTGACGCGCGATTTATCGTCATGGAAGTGGACACTTCCATGATGATAATTTTGGTAATGTCATGGAACACTTCTACGACAGCACATGTATGACTATCTTGATTCTGTCATAAAATCGTCATGGATGTACATGCATGACAGAAAACGCGACCTATTATGACAAACACGTATCATCACAGAAGTGTATTTTTTTGTAGTGTCTCCATCACCGATCCAATGCCTACGAGCTTTTCACATATTGTTCTTCGCTTATTTAATTTTCCGTTTCTATTGTTATGATCACTATAAAACACCAAAAATATTACTTTTGCTACCATTACCACTACTATCATATTACTTTGCTACTAAATACTTTGCTGCAGATATTAAGTTATCTAGGTGTGGTTGAATTGACAACTCAGCTGCTAATACTTGAGAATATTCTTTGGCTCCCCTTGTGTCGAATCAATAAATTTCGGTTGAATACTCTACCCTTGAAAACTGTTGTGATCCCCTATACTTGTGGGTTATCATGGTATTATTAGACGTTGTGTACCTGAGCATGAACAGGGACAAATCCTACGGAAATGTCACTCCGAAGCTTATGGAGGGCATCATGCTGGAGATAGAGCTGCTCACAAGGTATTGCAATCTGGATTTTATTGGCCCACTCTCTTCAAGGATGCCCGTAAGTTCGTCTTATCTTGTGATGAATGTCAAAGGATAGGTAATATCGCTAAGCGTCAAGAAATGCCTATGAATTATTCACTTGCTGTTGAACCATTTGATGTTTGGGGATTTGATTACATGGGACCTTTTCCTTCCTCTAATGGGTATACACATATTTTAGTTGTTGTTGATGATGCTACTAAATGGGTAGAAGCTATTCCAACCAGTAGTGTTGATCACAACACCTCTATTAAAATGCTTAAGGAAGTTATTTTCCCAAGGTTTGGAGTCCCTAGATATTTAATGGTTGATGGTGGTTCGCACTTTATTCATGGTGCTTTCCGTAAAATGCTTGCCAAGTATGATGTTAACCATAGAATAGAATCACCTTATTATCCTCAGTCTAGTGGTCAATTTGAACTTAGCTGTAGAGAAATGAAATTAATTTTGCAAAAGACTGTTAATAGGTCCAGGAAGAATTGGTCTAAGAAATTAGATGATGCACTTTGGGCTTGTAGAACAACATATAAAAAACCTATGGGTATGTCTCCTTATAAAATGGTTTATGGAAAAACTTGTCATTTGCCTCTTGAGTTAGAACATAAAGCATACTGGGCCGTCAAAGAGCTCAATTATGATTTCAAACTTGCTGGTGAAAAGAGGTTATTTGATATTAGCTCATTAGATGAGTGGAGAACCCAAGCTTATGAAAATGCAAAATTATTCAAAGAAAAAGTTAAAAGATGGCATGACAAAAGAATCCAAAAGCGTGAGTTTAAAGTCAGATAATATGTTCTTTTGTACAACTCTCGTTTCAGATTCTTTGCAGGAAAACTCCTCCCAAAAAGGGAAAGCCCCTATGTTATCGAGAAGGTTTATCGGTCTGGAGCCATCAAAATAAATAATTCCGAAGGTACTAACCCGAAGGTTGTCAATGGGCAACGAATAAAGCATTATATCCCAGGTAGACCCATTAATGTTGAAAGTAATGTTATCCAAACTTTGACACCGGAAGAACACATAAAAGAGTCCTTTTGGAACACTCCAGAATCATGAAAATAAGGAGGTACATGATACGATAAGTAAACGGACTCCGAAAAATCTGCAAAAATATTTTTATTATTTTTGGAATATTTAAAAAAATAAAGAAACTTCCAGGAGGCGTCCCCTGGTGGGCACAAGACACCAGGGAGCGCCAGGCTTGCCTGGCGCGCCCAGGTGGGTTGTGCCCACCTGGGACACCTTTCGGACTCCATTTTTCTACCGTATGCTTGTCCCCCAAGATTAAAAAAATCTATATATACTTCCCAAACCTTTTGATCACCGTATCGCGAAGAAATCCTCTGTTCTCTTTTCTTGTTGTTTTCTGCGTAGACCTGAAATATGTCTTCCCAAGACTCTGAGGGTGAGAGCTATGTTGCTGATCTCGTCGCAAACCCCAAGTCCTATGGGGATGAGGGGCACTATAGCTGGACCTCCGAAGAAGATGAAGATGAATCGGTTCCTCCCCAGTTCAAAAATGAAAGCATGGAGGCGTTATGCAAGAAGATAATAAAACTCGAGATGGATAACGACGAGTTGAGAATAGATAATTTTATTCTCCGTCAGAAACTGGATGAAGCGAAGGGCAAACCCTCCACCTTTTCACCACCATCATTACCATCTCCTTCACCACCAAAAGAGAACTAAGTATCGGGTATGGGCACTCCCCTTGGCTTCCGCCAAGCTTGGGGGTGGTGCCCCGGTATCGTATCATCACACTATCTTTTTGCCTTTACTTATTTTAGTTCGATCCTTTGCTTTAGATGAATAAAAGTTTAGTTCGATCATTTCTTCTTTGAGAGTTTGCTTAGTGATCTATCCTTGTAATCATGTGCAAGTTATATAATAAAGTTTAGCTTGAGTTTTTGATTTCTTTACTTTCATGTTGAAAATAAAATAAAAGAAATAAAGAAAGAAAAAGAGAAAGGAAATAAATAAAAGAAAGGAATTAAATAAAGAAAAGATCATATACTAATCCTATGGTAGGTGATGGCACCACATAAGGAAAAGTATAAGTAGGAAATTTTATTAGAGATTGACAAACATAGCATTATTCAATGACGCAACTCATGAAAGAATTAACAAGGGAAGAGAAGATTCACATATAAATATACTATCCTAGAAATCTTTTGTGATTGTGAGCCCTCATCAAAATATTATATGCCAAAATGGTTGATGTTGGACAAGGAAGACAACTTAATGGTTTATGTTTGTTTATATTGACATAGAAGTCATATTGTCATAGATCCTTCAACATGTGGTGCTTTCCCCCTATCTTTGCTAGCCAAAAATCCCGCACTAAGTAGAGATACTACTTGTGCATCCAAAAACACTTAAACCCAAATCTTATTTTCAAGTGTCCACCATACCTACCTAGGGATTGAGCAAGATCCCTCAAGTAAGTTGTCATCAGTGCAAAAGGCAATAAAAATTGCTTCTAAAAGTGTGAGATCATTTAGTGTAAGAGAAAATTGAGCGTTGCACGAACTTGTGATGGTGAAGAATAAAAGTGACAGACTACATAATAAAGGTCGCTATCACAAGGGGCAATGCAACGTGACGTTCTTTTGTATTAAGGGGTTGAGCATACAAACAAATAAGCGCATGACAACCTCTGCTTCCCTCTGCGAAGGGCCTATCTTTTACTTTTATGTATTTACTTTTATTCAAAGAGTCAAAGTTTTCCTTCTATTCCTTTTATGTTTCTCCTTTGGCAAGCATCATGTGGTGAGGAAAGATCTAGGCACATATGTCCAGTTGAATATAGATAGCATGAGTTATTATTGTTGACATCACCCCTGAGGTGAATACGTTGGGAGGCGAAACTATAAGCCCCTATCTTTCTATGTGTCCGGTTGAAACATTTTGCTCATGTGTACGCGGTGAGTGTTAGCAATCATAGAAGACTATATGATGGTTGAGTATGTGGACTTGCCTAAAGGCTCCGATACGTGACCCTTCCTGAAAAGATGATGAATTGCAGTTGCAGAGTTGACTGAGAACATAGTTTGTTGGTTTTTAATGGAATTTTTGCTTCATACTTCGATTGTGTGATGAATTGTTACTTATTAATGAGAAGTATATGATAAAAGTATTATGTTTAATTTTGTTGTTGTTATAATAATCAACATGATGCTTCTATGTCCGTATTTTGTTTTTATCGACACCTCTCTCTCAAAGCATGTGGACATGTGTTTCAATTTTGGTTTTCGCTTGAGGACAAGTGAGGTCTAAGCTTGGGGGAGTTGATACGTCCATTTTGCATCATGTTTTCTTACTGTTATTCATAATGTTTTTATCCATAATAATGCTTTTTGGAGTAATTTTAATGCCTTTTCTCTCATAATATGCAAGGTATACACAAAGAGGGAGAATTCCGGCAGCTGGAAATTTGGACCTGAAAAAGCTACGTCAGGCTACCTATTCTACACAACTCCAAATGAGCTAAAACTTCACGAGGATTTTTTATGAAATATTTAAGAATTATTGGAGCAAATAACTACCGGAGGGGTGATACATCTCCAATGTATCTACTTTTCCTAACGTTTTCCCACTTGTTTTGGACTCTAATTTGCATGATTTGAATGAAACTAACCCCAGACTGACGCTGTTTTCAGCAGAACTACCATGGTGTTGTTTTTGTGCAGAAATGAAAGTTCTCGAAATGGAACGAAACTTCGCGAGGAATTTTTATATAATAAATAAGAATTTCTGGAGCCAAGACCTGCTGGAGAGGGGCACTTGGGAGGGCACAACCCACCAGGGCACGCCCCCTCTCCTGGCGCGCCCAGGTGGGTTGTCCCCACGTGGTGGCCCCGCAGACCCTGAAACCGGCGCTATAAAATCATATTTTTCCAAAAAATCAAGGAGAAAGAATTATCACGATACACGAGACGGAGCCGCCATCACCTCCTATTCTTCATCGGGAGGCCAGATCTGGAGTCCGTTTAGGGCTCCGGAGAGGGGATCTTCGTTCTTCATCATCACCAACCCTTCTCCGTCGCCAATTCCATGATGCTCCCCACCGGGAGTGAGTAATTCCTTCGTAGGCTCACTGGTCGGTGAGGAGTTGGATGAGATTCATCATGTAATCGAGTTAGTTTTGTTAGGGCTTGATCCCTAGTATCCACTATGTTCTTAGATTTATGTTGCTATGACTTTGCTATCCTTAATGCTTGTTACTTTGGGCCCGGGTGCCATGAACTCAGATCTGAACCGTTTATGTTATCATCATTATATCCATGTTTTAGATCCGATCTTGCAAGTTATAGTCACATCCTATGTGTTATGATCCGGCAACCCCGGAGTGACAATAGTCGGGACCACTCCCGATGATGACCGTGGTTTGAGGAGTTCATGTATTCACTATGTGTTAATGCTTTCTTCTGGTTCTCTATTAAAAGGAGGCCTTAATATCCCTTAGTTTCCAATATGGACCCCGCTGCAATGGGGGGGGGGGTAGGACAAAAGATGTCATGCAAGTTATTTCCATAAGCACGTATGACTATTTACGGAATACATGCCTACATTATATTGACGAACTGGAGCTAGTGTCGTATCGCCTAGGTTATAACTGTCTCATCATGAATATCATCCAACAAGTCACTGATCCAATGCCTACGAATTTATCCTATATTGTTTTTTGCTAAGTTACTACTGCTATCATCACTGTTACACTTGCTACAAAATTACTGCTACCACTATTACGGTTACTATTGCTGCTGTCACCACTATCAAACTATCATATTACTTTGCTATTGATTACTTGCTGTAGATAATTAATCTCCACGTGTGGTTGAATTGACAACTCAGCTGCTAATACCTTCAAATATTCTTTGGCTCCCCTTGTGTGGAATCTATAATTCGGGTTGAATACTATACCCTCGAAAACTATTGCGATCCCCTATACTTGTGGATTATCAACGGGGCCCACTAGGAGGGCACAACCTACCTGGGCACGCCAGGGAGCCCAGGCATGCCCTGGTGGGTTGTGCTCACCCAGGCCCACCTCTGGTGCCCATCTTCTCGTATATAGGTCATTTTGACCTATAAAAAATAAGGAGAGGACTTTCGGGACGGAGCGCCGCTGTCTCGAGGCGGAACTTGGGCAGGAGCATGTTTACCCTCCGGCGGAGCGATTCTGCCGGGGGAACTTCCCTCCCGGAGGGGGAAATCATCGTCATCATCATCACCAACAACTCTCCCATCTTGGGGAGGGCAATCTCCATCAACATCTTCAACAACACCATCTCATCTCAAACCCTAGTTCATCTCTTGTGTTCAATCTTGTTACCGGAGCTATAGATTGGTGCTTGTGGGTGACTAGTAGTGTTGATTACATCTTGTAGTTGATTACTATATGGTTAATTTGGTGGAAGATTATATGTTCAGATCCATTATGCTATTTAATACCCCTCTGATCTTGAGCATGATTATCATTTGCGAGTAGTTACTTTTGTTCTTGAGGTCATGGGAAAAATCATGTTGCAACTAATCATGTGAACTTGATATGTGTTCGATATTTTGATAGTATGTATGTTGTGATTCCCATAGTGGTGTCATGTGAACGTCGACTACATGACACTTCACCATATTTGTGCCTAAGGGAATGCATTGTGGAGTAACAATTAGATGATGGGTTGCGAGAGTGACAGAAGCTTAAACCCCAGTTTATGCACGATTCCATAAGGGACCGATTGGATCCAAAAGTTTAATGCTATGGTTAGAATTTATTCTTAATACTTTTCTCGTAGTTGCGGATGCTTGCGGGAGGCTTAACCATAAGTAGGAGGTTTGTTCAAGTAAGAACATCACCTAATGTAACACCCACGATGCGGCTATATCTCCCACGTGTCGGAGCACGACTTAGAGGCATAACCACATTGTAGGCATGTCGCAAGAGGGGTAATCTTTACACATCCCATGTACCGAATAAGAAAGAGGTACAGAGTTGGCTTACAATCGCCACTTCACACAATACATGAATATCACATTACATCAACCAGATACAAACAAGGTCCGACTACGGAACCGAAATAAAAGAAGACTACCCCTAAAGCAAAAGATCCCCGATCGCCCCAACTGGGCACCACTACTGATCAACTGGAAACGAAACAACTCAACGCACACGATCTTCATCAAGCTCCTCCTTGAGCTCGGTTGCGTCACCTGCACGGTATCATCGGCACCTGCAAACTGGTTTTGGAAGTAAACTGTGAGTCACGGGGACTCAGCAATCTCACACCCTCGCGATCAAGACTATTTAAGCTTATGGGTAGGAAAAGGTAGTGAGGTGGAGATGCAACAAGCACTAGCATATATGTTGGCTAACATACGCAAATGAGAGCGAGAAGAGGAGCAAAGCACGGTTGCAAACTAGAAGTGATCAAGAAGTGATCCTGAAACTACTTACGTTCAAGCATAACTCCAACACCGTGTTCACTTCCCGGACTCCGCCGGAAAGAGACCATCACGGCTACACACGCGGTTGATGCATTTTAAATTAAGTTAAGTGTCGAGTTCTCTACAAATGGACATTAAAAAATTCCCATCTGTCCATAACCGCGGGCACGGCTTTCGAAAGTTCAAAACCCTGCGGGGGTGTCCCAACTTAGCCCATCACAAGCTCTCACGGTCAGCGAAGGATATTCCTTCTTCCAGGAAGACCCGATCAGACTCGGAATCCCGGTTACAAGACATTTCGACAATGGTAAAACAAGGCCAGCAAGACCGCCCGATGCGCCGACATCCTGATAGGAGCTGCACATATCTCGTTCTCAGGGCAACACCGGATCAACACTACGTACAGCTAAAACCAGCCCTCAAGTTTCCCCGAGGTGGCGCCGCAAGTGGCTCTGTTTCGGACCAACACTTCGAGAAGGACTGGCCCGGGGGGGTTAAAATAAAGATGACCCTTGAGTCTGCAGAACCCAAGGGAAGGTGATAGGTTGTTAGTGCAAATGGTAAAACCAAGGTTGGGCCTTGCTGGAGGAGTTTTATTCAAGGCAAACTGTCAAGGGGTTCCCATTATAAACCAACCGCGTAAGGAACGCAAAACCAAGGAACATAACACCGGTATGACGGAAACTAGGGCGGCAAGAGTGGAACAAAACACCAGGCATAAGGCCGAGCCTTCCACCCTTTACCAAGTATATAGATGCGTTAATTAAATAAGAGATATTGTGATATCCTAACATGTAAATCATGTTCCAACAAGGAACAAACTCCAATCTTCACCTGCAACTAACAACGCTATAAGAGGGGCTGAGCAAAGCGGTAACATAGCCAAACAACGGTTTGCTAGGACAAGGTGGGTTAGAGGCTTGACATGGCAATATGGGAGGCATGATATAGCAAGTGGTAGGTATCGCAGCATAGGCATAGCAATAGAGCGAGCAACTAGCAAGCAAAGATAGAAGTGATTTAGAGGGTATGGTCATCTTGCCTGAGATCCCGCAAGGAAGAAGAACAAGTCCACGAAGAAGAAAAACGGACGTAGTCGAACGGATCCTCACAAACGCGACGTTATCGGAACCAACCCGAAGAAGCAACACCGGAAAGAAGCAAACAATCATGATAAACAACCACCACACGAACATGGCACGATGCACAATCAAGTATGATGCATGTCCGGTTTAATGAAGCATGGCATGGCAAAAGTGCACAAACAACTCTACAAGTTAAGTGGAGCTCAATATGCAACGAGTTGCATATTGATGAAACACCACGTCAATTATTTAGTTCTCTCCCGTTTAGGTACCCAACAATATTAAATGTTGTTAAACATGGCAAGAGATGAAGCAAAAGTAAACTACACAATCTAAGCAATTTAAATGGGGCCGGAAAACAACAACAACAACAGTTCCGGTAAAACCCCATATGCATTTAGCAAATTGGTGCAACAACAAAGTTAAACATTTAAATGTTATTATCATGATGCGGAGGACATGTTCAAGATTATGCAATTTTAATGAAAATGTTGATAAGAGCATTATGAAGCATTTTGTCATCGTGGCGGAAACGAAAGGGAGGTGCCACGACAACGATAATAGTAACGGTGCCACGGCAATGTTTCGGTTCCGGTACTCGATTGAGATACCGATGCAAAGGGGAAGTGTGAGGATGCGTGCAAAAGATGGTGGGGCGCTCCCGGATACCGGGTTCCCACGGTTCGACGGCGGTGTCAACGAGGGAACAACTAACGTTCACGGGCGGATACAACATCCAAACATGCATCTCATACAACACGTCACATGCATACGGTCCACAGCATCGTTCCGGCGGATATACCTTTCAAGGGTGCATTTTTGTAGCGAGTCGAGTTCGGTGCAATGAAGGGGAAGTAGACATTCTTGGGACAGTCGTAGAGGAAGTAGTTGCACTTGCAAACTTGTCGGATCCACGACGACGGTAGTTGTTCACGTTCATAGTCGCACAAGTTCCCGTAGATGTTCGGGGTCACGGTGAGGTACTCGGCGTTACGGTGCGGTGTAGGGGTACATGTCGATGGTCGTCGTGGTACTTGGTGTTTCATCGCACCCAAGCGACGGTAGTCGTACCCGACGCAATGTGGACGTAGTTGTACTCGCGGCCTTCGGTAATGGAACTTGGGCATAGTGGTACACGTTGTCGGGGTACTCGTCCCATCACCGGGTGTAGTCGTTCACGTTCGGAGGGGAACTTGGCGTTCCTAGTGATTCCGAAGATGGCGGTAGATGTACTTGGTGAATCCACAAGGCGTGCACGGGTCGTAGTGGAACTCTGACAAAATCCACGGGGCGGTCTTGGCATGCAACGAGCATGGCATGATGGGCATGGAGGGTGGCGCTGGTCCTCTGCTCCAGCGAAGCAGAACGACGGCGCGAGCGGGCGACCGACCTGGTGTCTTAGAGCAGTGGGGGAAGGCAGTGGTGAGCGGCCGGATCGAAGGCAGAGGAGGTCACAGGAAGCTGGTCCGGCGGGATCCGGGCGAAGGAGCGCCGTCCTGGGCGCAGGTCGCCAGATCGGGAGGCGATGGCGCCGCGGGGAAGATGGAAGGCCGAGGAGGTGGACGCCGGCAGCAACTGGCCCACAGCAGGAGGTGGGGTCGGAGACGTCGCGCTCCGGGTCGCCGATGTCCGGCAGGGCCGCGGCGGTGGCCTCCGGCGAGGGAGCCAAACGGAGGCGGGGCGAGACGCAGGTGGGACTCGCACAAAGGCAGCCATGGCATCAAGTGCGAGGAAGAAGCCCAGGGCGTGGGGCTTCGAGGCGAGGAGGAGGCCATGGTAGGAGGCGTGGCGGCGCTCTCCGGCATCTCGAGGCGAAGGTGAACGACGGCGAGGAGGCCGACGGGCTCTGGCCTGGTTCCCTGGACCGAAGGAGGAGGGAGGGTGAGGGGCGCTGGAGGGAGAGATGGGGGTCGGCAAGAGAGAGAGAGAGAGAGAGAGAGAGAGAGAGGGAAGGAGGAGGTCGAGCGAGATGGGATCAGGCAGCGCTCTCCCTGGCGGCGCTGGGTGGAAGGGTACGAGGGAAGAGGGGATCGGGCCAGGGGTGCTAGGGTTAGTGGGGGAGGTGGCCTTGGGGCCGGCCCAGTAGAGAGGAGGGGGTCAGCTGGGCCTTAAGGCAAAAGGGCAGGCCTGAGAGGTTGGGTTCTTCTCTCCCTCTATTTGCTCTATTCAAAAACAACAGAAAAAGAGGAAGAAAAGGGAAGAAAAGAAAAAGGTAGAGAAAGAGTTTGGGCACGGGAATAAATTTCCCGGACTCGCAAAAATGCGCATGTTCCAAGAAAAATAGAGTGGGCATTTTTGAAAGTTTAAATTCAAACTCATTTGATTTAAATTCAAATGGTTCGAATAGGAAGTGAGGGTTAGGAAGGTCCAAAAATGTTCAGATTTTTGGTGGAGCTCCGAAAAATGATGAAAGAATATAAGCAAAGTTTGGGGACCAAACTTGAAGCGAGAAAAGGCATGTGATTATTTGCAAGTGTGTTCGTGGGTGATTCCGAAAATGGAATATTTAATATAGCTCCCTAATATCGGGAGGATATGTTATAAAGAGAATCATCATGTGAATTCCCTTGATTTAAATGGATCAAAGATCCATGCCATTTATTTAGTTGAGTTAAGAAAGGAAATGACATGATGGCAGGATGACATGATGCAAAGCACATGATGCAAAGATTAATGCAACAAGCAGAAACAAATCACATAACGAATCTCGAAAACCCTGGAAGGCATCTAAAGCTCCGGTCTTGGGGCGTCACAACACTCCACCACTACGATAGGATCTCGTCTCGAGATCTAGGATGGCACCGGAGAAAAACGGAAGAGGAAAAGAAGAGGTAAAACTAAGTTGCTTCTTTGACAAACAAGTGAAACCGAAGAACCTTGAGAGGTTAAACCATTTTGAGAAAAGAAAACAATGGAGATGATCAAAGTTGAAAACACTCCGTTAGAAAAAAGGAACAAGGAACATTACTAGAACCTTGTAGGTTGAAAGACATAAGAAAAGGGTTGGAATGGACAAGAAGTACATGCAAGCACTCCGGTTGAAACAAGATGGAGAAGGAATAAGAATGATATAATTTGGACAGCACTCCGACTGTAAATGGAAGGAATTGAACATGATCTTGACAAGATGAGAGGATACTTGAAAAGAGGACATGACACTCCGGTTAAAAGGATAAGCACGAAAAGAACATGGTCCTGACAATCCGAGATGATGAGTGAAGAGAGCATGTATCTCAATGCCTCCGGAAGAGATAAAAGAATGGAATTAAAGGAACGGAGAAGAAAACAACATCTTTTACCTGAAATGAACTTTGAAAAAAAGCATCTTTAGGAGAAGGGTTGAATTCCCAATGGAAGGCTTTAGGTGAAATATTGCACAAGATAATCTCAGCGAAGAGATTCAAGATACCTCATCCGTGACAACTTGTCAATCATGAAACATGAAGGAAACTGTCAAAATGACATAACACCACCTCAAAAGGTAAGATAGAAAGAATTGCACTTCGTAATGCAAGACTAAGAATACTTGAAGTATAGCTTGGCGGATCATAGCTTCGAGAGATATCTTGAAGAACAAATGAAGAATGAAAAGAATCCTTGCCGAACCACCATGTAGCCTTCATGAAGAACTCCGGTAATAAAAGAATAATGAAAGAAAGATAAGTCGAAAGCACAAGGTGAAGCCTTGCAATGATTTAGATGGAGCTTGCGATGAGATAAAGTGGAAGCTTGGAACTCCGGAAGAAAAAATAAAGCAACTCGAACCAAGAATGTGATATGATGAACCACTCCGGAAAGCAGGAATTAAACGCTTGGATGAAACAAGAATAAGAATTACATTATGCTTATCCTTCATCAATTTAAATTGAGGACAAGCAATGGATTTGGCATACTACTTATTCCGATAGAAAGGATTAAGAGAGATATAAATCAAACTTGAATAAGGTCTTGATGGAAACCACCGGTAGGATTGGAAAGAACGAATGAATCTGTATGATAACGAAGGAAGAGAACTCTTGAACGAACCACCGTAAGAATTGAAAATGAACGAAGAAAAGATAAGGAAAAACACCGGTAAGAATTAGAAAACAAAAGAATGAAGATACTTGAGAATTTAGATACAAGTGAAACGAAGAGATCATGAGCTGATTAGAGGATATACTTGAACGGTGCACCGGTAAGATTTAGAGAACGAGAGCTGAAAACTGGGAATGAATAATTCTGATATGATGGCCTCCGGAGAATCAAACTAAAAAGACTCCTGAATTGCTCCGGATGGTTGAAAAGAATTCTCATAATCAAAATAATTATGAGAGTATGGCAACAAGCTAGAACCACGAATCTCTGAGAGAACGGATAAGATATGAAGGAAAAACTCTTCTTCGGTCTTCAAATGTTGAGAATGACGACGAGAAACACCACCCTTGAATTATTTAGACACTCCGGAAGAATCAAAAGCGAAGAGGTTGAGTCAACGATGAAAAGAATTTGAAAGATCTTGGAGAAACCATCTGACTGATGATGAATCATTCTTACGTCAAACTTCGAAAAGAATTTGGGAGTAACCCCGGGAAAAAATTAGAAGAGTCAGGTAAGATCCTGGGAAAAGACTTGTGGTTTAGGGCCCACTCAAAAGATACACCGTTGAACGATTACTTGAAAATGAGAATGCACCGGTTGAATTAAATGACTTGAATGAGATAACAATCTCGAAATAGCTTGAATGGATTAAGAATGTAAAACAGGAATCTTTGAGATATCTTCAGCACTCCGGAACAATTTAATAGCGAGGAGTGGATGATTAAGAGGTGCACTGGTATGGGAAAAATATTTGAAATGAGGAAAAGGGATATGATCGGCAAAGCTTGAATTGAGTCCACCGGAGAAGAAAACGAGTGAAGAGTGACGAACTTGAGCTCCGTTAGTATCTTCTTGAGAATCACCGGATAAGAACATTGACGGAAAAGAATGGAGAGACTTCCCATCAATAAAAGGATACTTGATTAAGAACTCCGAGTCCTTTAAGAAAAAGGGTGGGAGGGCGGGAAAACAAAGACAATTTGGGATGGATGAAATAAACAACGTTGGGAAAACCGAGAGGTAATCTTGGGGATGTTGAAATGATCGAATCCACTTGAAGAGAAAAACACGCCGGTTGAAAAGGATTGACAAAACAACCTCGATGATCATGAAGGGTTAGTATTCACATAGAAATATGAGAACACCATTTGGGGAAGGTATGGAATCAACACTTGACATTGAAGCAACTCGAATACCACAACTCAAAAAAACAAAGGATTGGCTTGCAGAATAAGCCGGAACAAACATATGATAGAGATTTCGTCCGAAGTTTTCGTGGTGGGGCCCACACGGGGTCAATCGTACAGCACCATCATGTACAAGGCAGTGCACATGACATACGAAGCATCCCCGAGTCAGCATAGCCAAGGACTCTTTAAGACACAACAAGACCACTATAAAACCAACCGTGGATAGGCGGACCACTAGACGTCGAACCCCAATTTCATATCATACATCTGTCGGAAAGATATCCTAGGAGCTACTTGAATTCCCACTTATAAACTCCCGAAACTTTCCAGTTATGCAATCAGGTGTTGGGGATACAGGGGAATCATAATATCTCACCCAAAACTAGCAAATCCTACATCCAGCTGTATCCATCCTTCAACACATAACCAAGAAACCTTCGGAAATCATTTACCTCAACCTTCGAAAAGCATCCGTTATACGAGTTATGGCAATACTCTGAAACTCCCGCCCCAGTACTGGGTGGCGTCGAGGTTATCTCACCAACAACTGCATAAAGGAGATTTTCGATGTCGGCGAACTCGGGTATTCCAGAACTGCAACGATAAAATTGTGACGACAAAACCTCGGAGCTCAACTCTCCGGGACACTGCCACAACCCCTAAATGTCAGGAGGCACCAAGAACAATGTTCTCGTCACAAAACCATCGGAACGATTCCAAGATACCCACGTGATCCTAAAAAAATTCGTGAAATTTGAGAAGAGAAGAGTCAAAACTCTACGTCAGGATGCCTCACTAGAGCGACGAAGGGACTGAGGAGTAAAAAGAATCCTACTCTCCGATATACATAATCCTAAAAGACTCAAAACATTTTTCTAGCCTCAACAACGCCAACAATTCGATCAAGCAGCGGGCTCCTAAGTCGGGGAAGGCTCTGATTACCAACTTGTAACACCCACGATGTGGCTATATATCCCACGTGTCGGAGCACGACTTAGAGGCATAACCGCATTGTAGGCATGTCGCAAGAGGGGTAATCTTTACACATCCGATGTACTGAATAAGAAAGAGGTATGGAGTTGGTTTACAATCGCCACTTCACACAATACATGAATATCACATTACATCAACCAGATACAAACAAGGTCCGACTACGGAACCGAAATAAAAGAAGACTACCCCTAAAGCAAAAGATCCCTGATCGCCCCAACTGGGCACCGCTACTGATCAACTGGAAACGAAACAACTCAACGCACACGATCTTCATCAAGCTCCTCCTTGAGCTCGGTTGCGTCACCTGCACGGTATCATCGGCACCTGCAAACTGGTTTTGGAAGTAAACTGTGAGTCACGGGGACTCAGCAATCTCACACCCTCGCGATCAAGACTATTTAAGCTTATGGGTAGGAAAAGGTAGTGAGGTGGAGCTGTAGCAAGCACTAGCATATATGGTGGTTAACATACTCAAATGAGAGCGAGAAGAGGAGCAAAGCACGGTCGCAAACTAGAAGTGATCAAGAAATGATCCTGAAACTACTTACGTTCAAGCATAACTCCAACACCATGTTCACTTCCCGGACTCCGCCGGAAAGAGACCATCATGGCTACACACGCGGTTGATGCATTTTAAATTAAGTTAAGTGTCGAGTTCTCTACAACCGGACATTAACAAATTCCCATCTGCCCATAACCGCGGGCACATCTTTCGAAAGTTCAAAACCCTGCAGGGGTGTCCCAACTTAGCCCATCACAAGCTCTCATGGTCAACGAAGGATATTCCTTCTTCCAGGAAGACCCGATCAGACTCGGAATCCCGGTTACAAGACATTTCGACAATGGTAAAACAAGACCAGCAAGACCGCCCGATGCGCCGACATCCTGATAGGAGCTGCACATATCTCGTTCTCAGGGCAACACCGGATCAACACTACGTACAGCTAAAACCAGCCCTCAAGTTTCCCCGAGGTGGCGCCGCAAGTGGCTCTGTTTCGGACCAACACTTCGAGAAGCACTGGCCCGGGGCGGTTTAAAATAAAGATGACCCTTGAGTCTGCAGAACCCAAAGGAAGGTGATAGGTTGTTAGTGCAAATGGTAAAACCAAGGTTGGGCCTTGTTGGAGGAGTTTTATTCAAGGCGAACTGTCAAGGGGTTCCCATTATAACCCAATCGCGTAAGGAATGCAAAATCAAGAAACATAACACTGGTATGATGGAAACTAGGGCGGCAAGAGTGGAACAAAACACCAGGCATAAGGCCGAGCCTTCCACCCTTTACCAAGTATATAGATGCGTTAATTAAATAAGAGATATTGTGATATCCCAACATGTAAATCATGTTCCAACAAGGAACAAACTCCAATCTTCACCTGCAACTAACAACGCTATAAGAGGGGCTGAGCAAAGCGGTAACATAGCCAAACAACGGTTTGCTAGGACAAGGTGGGTTAGAGGCTTGACATGGCAATATGGGAGGCATGATATAGCAAGTGGTAGGTATCGCAGCATAGGCATAGCAATAGAGCGAGAAACTAGCAAGCAAAGATAGAAGTGATTTAGAGGGTATGGTCATCTTGCCTGAGATCCCGCAAGGAAGAAGAACGAGTCCACGAAGAAGATAAACGGACGTAGTCGAACGGATCCTCACAAACGTGACGTTATCGGAACCAACCCGAAGAAGCAACACCGGAAAGAAGTAAACAATCATGGTAAACAACCACCACATGAACATGGCACAATGCACAATCAAGTATGATGCATGTCCGGTTTAATGAAGCATGGCATGGCAAAAGTGCACAAACAACTCTACAAGTTAAGTGGAGCTCAATATGCAACGAGTTGCATATTGACGGAACACCACGTCAATTATTTAGTTCTCTCCCGTTTAGGTACCCAACAATATTAAATGTTGTTAAACATGGAAAGAGATGAAGCAAAAGTAAACTACACAATCTAGGCAATTTAAATGCGGCCGGAAAACAACAACAGTTCTGGTAAAACCCCATATGCATTTAGCAAATTGGTGCAACAACAAAGTTAAACATTTAAATGTTATTATCATGATGCGGAGGACATGTTCAAGATTATGCAATTTTAACGAAAATGTTGATAAGAGCACTATGAAGCATTTTGTCATCGTGGCGGAAACGAAAGGAAGGTGCCACGGCAACGATAACAGTAATGGCGCCATGGCAATGTTTCGGTTCCGGTACTCGATTGAGATACCGATGCAAAGGGGAAGTGTGAGGATGCGTGCAAAAGATGGTGGGGCGCTCCCGGATACCGGGTTCCCACGGTTCGACGGCGGTGTCAACGAGGGAACAACTAACGTTCACGGGCGGATACAACATCCAAACATGCATCTCATACAACACGTCACATGCATACGGTCCACGGCATCGTTCCGGCGGATAGACCTTTCAAGGGTGCATTTTCGAAGCGAGTCGAGTTCGATGCAATGAAGGGGAAGTAGACGTTCTCGGGACGGTCGTAGAGGAAGTTGTTGCACTTGCAAACTTGTCGGATCCACGACGACGGTAGTTGTTCACGTCATAGTCGCACAAGTTCCCGTAGATGTTCGGGGTCACGGCGAGGTACTCGGCGTTACGGTGCGGTGTAGAGGTACATGTCGATCGTCGTCGTGGTACTTGGTGTTTTGTCGCACCCAAGCGACGGTAGTCGTACCCGATGCGATGTGGACGTAGTTGTACTCGTGGCCTTCAGTAATGGAACTTGGGCGTAGTGGTACACGTTGTCGGGGTACTCGTCCCATCACCGGGTGTAGTCGTTCATGTTTGGAGGGGAACTTGGCGTTCTTGGTGATTCCGAAAACGGCGGTAGATGTACTTGGTGAATCCACAAGGCGTTCACGGGTCGTAGTGGAACTCTGACAAAATACACGGGGCGGTCTTGGCATGCAACGAGCACGACACGATGGGAATGGAGGGTGGCGCTGGTCGTCTGCTCCAGCGAAGCAGAACGACGGCGCGAGCGGGCGACCGACCTGGTGTCTTAGAGTAGTGGGGGAAGGCAGTGGTGAGCGACCGGATCGAAGGCAGAGGAGGTCACGGGAAGCTGGTCCGGCGGGATCCGGGCGAAGGAGGGCCGTCCTGGGCGCAGGTCGCCATATCGGGAGGCGATGGCGCCGCGGGGAAGATGGAAGGCCGAGGAGGTGGGCGCCGGCAGCAACTGGCCCACAGCAAGAGGTGGGGTCGGAGACGTCACGCTCCGGGTCGCCGATGTCCGGCAGGGCCGCGGCGGTGGCCTCCGGCGAGGGAGCCAAACGGAGGCGGGGCGAGACGCAGGTGGGACTCGCACAAAGGCAGCCATGGCATCGAGTGCGAGGAAGAAGCCCAGGGCGCGGGGCTTCGAGGCGAGGAGGAGGCCATGGCAGGAGGCGCGGCGGCGCTCTCCGGCAGCTCGAGGCGAAGGTGAACGACGGCGAGGAGGCCGACGGGCTCTGGCCTGGTTCCCTGGACCGAAGGAGGAGGGAGGGTGAGGGGCGCTGGAGGGAGAGATGGGGGCCAGCAAGAGAGAGAGAGGAAGGGAAGGAGGAGGTCGAGCGAGATGGGATCGGGCAGCGCTCTCCCTGGCGGCGCTGGGTGGAAGGGTACGAGGGAAGAGGGGATCGGGCCAGGGGTGCTAGGGTTAGTGGGGGAGGTGGCCTTGGGGCCGGCCCAGTAGAGAGGAGGGGGTCAGCTGGGCCTTAAGGCAAAAGGGCAGGCCTGGCAGGCCTAAGAGGTTGGGCTCTTCTCTCCCTCTATTTGCTCTATTCAAAAACAACAGAAAAAGAGGAAGAAAAGGGAAGAAAAGAAAAAGGTAGAGAAAGAGTTTGGGCACGGGAATAAATTTCCTAGACTCGCAAAAATGCGCATGTTCCAAGAAAAATGGAGTGGGCATTTTTGAAAGTTTAAATTCAAACTCATTTGATTTAAATTCAAATGGTTCGAATAGGAAGTGAGGGTTAGGAAGGTCCAAAAATGTTCGGATTTTTGGTGGAGCTCCGGAAAATGATGAAAGAATATAAGCAAAGTTTGGGGACCAAACTTGGAGCGAGAAAAGGCATGTGATTATTTGCAAGTGTGTTCATGGGTGATTCCAAAAATGGAATATTTAATATAGCTCCCTAATATCGGGAGGATATGTTATAAAGAGAATCATCATGTGAATTCCCTTGATTTAAATGGATCAAAGATCCATGCCATTTATTTAGTTGAGTTAAGAAAGGAAATGACATGATGGCAGGATGACATGATGCAAAGCACATGATGCAAAGATGAATGCAACAAGCAGAAACAAATCACACAACGAATCTCGGAAACCCTGGAAGGCATTTGAAGCTCCGGTCTTGGGGCGTCACACCTAAGCACCGGTCCACCCACATATCAAATTATCAAAGTAGCAAACACAAATCGAACCAACAGGATGAAAGTGACTAGATGAAATTCCCGTGTACCCTCAAGAACACTTTGCTTATCATAAGAGACCGTTTTGGCCTGTCCTTTGCCTCAAAAGGATTGGGCTACCATGATGCACTTTTGCTACTACTATCGTTACTTGTCGTTACAAATTATCTTGCTATCAAACTACTCTGCTACTTACAATTTCAGCACTTGCAGACATTACCTTACTGAAAACCATTTGTCATTTCCTTCTGCTCCTCATTGGGTTCGACACTCTTACTTAT